>NW_027327520.1:0-300000 GCF_047675955.1 Chlorocebus sabaeus
CGGTTTGGTCTGGTTTGAGCTGGTCTAATCAGGTCAAAACCGGTTTAAGCCGGTAAAAACCGGTTTTACCCCGTCTGGAGTGACTTGACCCGGTCAAAACAGAATTGAGGCCGTTTAAAACCGGTTTGAAGCGGTCTGATCTGGTTTGAGCCGGTCAAAACGGGCTCAGATCAGTCAAAACCGGTTTGAGCCGGTCTGGTCTGGTGTCATCTGGTCAAAACCGCTTTGTGGCCCGCTTTCAGCCGGTCTGGGCCGGTCTGGTCCTGCTTGATCCGCTTTCAGCTCATCTGGGCCGTTAGAGTCTGGTTTGATCCGGTCAAAAACGCTTTGAGCCGGTCAAAACCGGTTTGAGCCGCTCTGGTCTGGTTTGAACCAGTCAAAACCGGTTTGTGTCCCAGTTTTAGGCAGTCTGGGCCAGTCGGGTACGGTTTAATCCGATTTTAGCCGGTCTGGGCCGGTCTGATTCGGTTTGATCCAGTCTCATCTGGTCAAACCCGGTTTTAGCCAGTCAAAACGGATTTCAGCCAGTGTGGTGTGGTTTGAGCCGGTCAAAACCGGTTCGAGCCGTTCAAAACCGGTTTGTGCTGGTCAAAACCGGATTGAACCGGTCTGTTCTGGTTTGAGCTGGTCTAGTCTTTAAAAACCGGTTTAAGCCGCTGAAAACCGGTTTTACCCGGTCTGGAGTGGTTTGAGCCAGTCAAAACCGGTTTCAGCTGGTCAAAACCGGATTGAGGCAGTCAAAACCGGTTTGAACCGTTCTTGTCATCTGGCAAAAACCGGTTTGAGCCGTTCTGGACCAGTTTGAGCCACCCTGGTGTGGTTTGCGCCGTTCTAAACCGGCTCAGGCCGGTCAAAACCGGTTTGAGCCTGTCTGGTCTGGTTTCAGCTGGTCAAAACCGCTTTGTGGCCTGCCTTCAGCCGGTCTGGGCTGGTCTGGTCCTGTTTGATCCAGTTTCAGCTTGTCTGTGCCGGTCGAGTCTGTTTTGATCCGGTCAAAAACGCTTTGAGCCGGTCAAAACTGGTTTGAGCCTGTCTGGTCTGGTTTGAGCCGGTCAAAACCGGTTCGAGCCGGTCAAAACCGGTTTCAGCCAGTCTGGTTTGGTTTGAGCCGGTCAAAACCGGTTCGAGGCATTCAAAACCGGTTTGTGCCGGTCAAAAGCGCATTGAACCGGTCTGGTCTGGTTTCAGCTGGTCTAATCAGGTCAAAACCGGTATAAAGCGCTGAAAACCGTTTTTACCTGGTCTGGAGTGGTTTGAGCCGGTCAAAACCGGTTTCAGCCAGTCAAAACCGGATTGAGGCAGTGAAAACTGGTTTGAACCGGTCTGGTCTGGTTTGAGCAGGTCAAAACCGGCTCAGGTCGGTCAAAACCGGTTTGAGCCGGTCTGGTCTGGTTTGCACTGGTCAAAACCGGTTTGTGGCCCAGTTTTAGGTGGTCTGGGCCGGTCTGGTCCTGTTTGATCCGATTTTAGCTTGTCTGGGCCGGTCTGATTCGGTTTGATCTGGTCCCATCCGGTCAAAACTGGTTATAGCCAGTCAAAACCGGTTTCAGCCGGTCTGGTGTGGTTTTAGCAGGTCAAAGCCGGTTTGAGGCGGTCAAAACCGGTTTGAGCCGGTCTGGTCTGGTTTGAGTCGGTCTGGTCTGGTTTGCGCTGGTCAAAACCGGCTCAGGTCGGTCACAACCGGTTTGAGCCAGACTGGTCTGGTTTGCCCCAGTCAAAACCGTTTTGTGGCCCAGTTTTAGGCGGTCCGGGCCGGTCTGGTCCGGTTTGATCTGATTTTAGCCGTTCTGGGCCGGTCTGATTCGGGTTGATCCGGTCTCATCTGGTCAAAACCGGTTTTAGCCAGTCAAAACCGGTTTCAGCCGGTCTGGTGTGGTTTGAGCAGGTCAAAACCGGTTTGAGCGGGTCTGGTCTGGTTTGAGCCGGTCTGGTCTGGTTTGAGCTGGTCAAAACCGGTTCGAGCCGGTCAAAACCGGATTGAGCCAGTTTGGTCTTGTTGAAGTCAGTCGAAACCAATTTGAGCCTGTCTGAGCCGGTCTGGTCCGGTTTGACCCGGTGTAATCCGGTCAAAACCGGTTTGGGCCGTTGAAAACCGGTTTTAGCCAGTCTGGAGTGGTTTGAGCTGGTCAAAACCGGTTTGAGCCGGTCAAAACCGGATTGAGCCTGTCAAAACCGATTTGAATCTGTCTGGTTTGGTTTGAGATGGTCAAAACCTGTTTGAGCCGGTCTGTCCCAGTTTTAGACGGTCTGTGCCGCTCTCATCTGGTTTGATCCAGTTTCAACTGGTCTGGGCCTGTCTGGTCCGGTTTGATCTGGTGTGAGCCAGTCTGGTCCGGTTTGATCCGTTGTCATCCGGTCAAAACCGGTTTGAGCCGCTCTGGTCCGGATTGAGCCTGTCTGGTCTGGTTTGAGCAGGTCTAAACCGGCTCAGGCTGATCAAAACCGGTTTGAGCCATTCTGGTCTGGTTTGAGCCAGTCAAAACGGTTTGTGTCCCGGTTTCAGCCGGTCTGGGCTGGTCTGCTCCGGTTTGATCTCGTTTCAGCTGGTCTGGGTCGGTCGAGTCCGGTTTGATCCGGTCAAAACCGCTTTGAGCCGGGCAAAATCGGTTTGATACGGTATGATCTGGTTTGAGCCGGTCTGCTCTGGTTTGAGCCGGTCAAAACCGGTTCGAGCCAGTCAAAACCACTTTGTGACGGTCTGGTCTGGTTTGTACCGTTCAAAACCGGTTTGTGGCCAGATTTAGGCATTCTGGGCCGGTCTGGTCTCGTTTGATCCGATTTTAGCCAGTCTTGGCCGCTCTGGTTCGTTACAATACGGTCTCCTCCGGTCAAAACCGATTTCAACCGGTCTGGTGTGGTTTGAGCAGGTCAAAACCGGTTTGACCCGGTCAAAACCGATTTGAGCTGGTCTGGTCTGGTTTGAGCCGGTCTGGTCTGGTTTGAGCCGGTCAAAACCGGTTTGAGCCGGTTTGGTCTGGTTGAAGCCTGTCAAAACCGATTCGAGCCTGTCTGAGCTGGTCTGGTCCGGTTTGATCTGGTCTAATCAGGTCAAAACCGGTTTGGGCTGGTGAAAACCGGTTTGAGACGGTCTGGAGTGGTTTGAGCTGGTCAAAACCGGTTTGAGCCGGTCAAAACCGGTTTGTGGCCCGGTTTTAGCCGGTCTGGCCCAGTCTGGTCCGGTTTGCTCCGGCTTCAGCTGTTCTGGGCCGTTCTGGTGCGGTTTCATCTGGTTTGAGCCGGTCCAGTCCGGTTTTATTGTGTCTAATCTGGTCAAAACCACGTTGAGCCTGTCTGGTCTGGTTTGAGCCAGTCAAAACCGGTTTCAGCCCGTCTGGACTGGTTTGAGCCGGTCTGGTCTGGTTTGAGCTGCTCAAAACCCGTTTGTGGCCCAGTTTTAGGCGGTCTGGACCAGTCTGGTCCTGTTTGATCCGATTTCAGCCAGTCTGGGCCAGTCTGATTCTGTTTGATCCGGTCTCATCCGGTCAAAACCGGTTTTAGCCGGTCTGGTGTGGTTTGAGCAGGTCAAAACCGGTTTGAGCCGGTCAAAAACGTTTTGAGCCGGTTTGGTCTGGTTGAAGCCAGTCAAAACCGATTCGAGCCTGTCTGAGCCGGTCTGGTCCAGTTTGATCTGGTCTAGTCAGGTCAAAACCGGTTTGGGCCAGTGAAAACCGGTTTTAGCCGGTCTGGAGTGGTTTGAGTTGGTCAATACCAGTTTGAGCCGGTAAAAACCGGATTGAGCCAGTCAAAACCGATTTGAACCTGTCTGGTCTGGTTTGAGCCGGTCAAAACCAGTTTGAGCCGGTAAGGCCCAGTTATAGCCGGTCTGTGCCGCTCTGGTCTGGTTTGATCCAGTTTCAGCTGGTCTGGTCCTGTCTGGTCCGGTTTGATCCAGTGTGAGCCGGTATGGTCCGTTTTGATCCAGTGTCATCTGGTAAAAACCGGTTTTACCCGGTCTGGTGTGGTTTGAGCCGGTCAATACCGGTTTGAGCCGGTTAAAACCGGATTGAGCCAGTCAAAACCGATTTCAACCTGTCTGGTCTGGTTTGAGCCGGTCAAACCAGTTTGAGCTGGTGTGGCCCAGTTTTAGCCGGTCTGTGCTGCTCTGGTCTGGTTTGATCCCGTTTCAGCCGGTCTGGTCCTGTCTGGTCCAGTTTGATCCGGTGTGAGCCGGTCTGGTCCGGTTTGATCCTTTGTCATCTGGTAAAAACCGGTTTGAGCCGCTCTGGTCCGATTTGAGCCGATCTGGTCTGGTTTGAGCCGTTCTAAACCGGCTCAGGCCGGTCAAAACTGGTTTGAGCTGGTCTGGTCTGGTTTCAGCCGGTCAAAACCGCTTTGTGGCCCGATTTCAGCCTGTCTGGGCCGGTCTGGTCCTTTTTCATCCGGTTTCAGCTGGTCTGGGCTGCTCGAGTCTGGTTTTTTCCATTCAAAACCGCTTTGAGCCGGTCAAAACCATTTTGAGCCGTGCTGGTCTGGTTTGAGCCGGTGAAAACCGGCTCAGGTCGGTCAAAACCGGTTTGAGCTGGTCTCGCCTGGTTTGAACCGGTCAAAACCGGTTTGTGGCCCAGTTTTAGGCAGTCTGGGCCGGTCGGGTGCGGTATGATCTGATGTTAGCGGGTCTGGGCCGGTCTGATTCTGTTTGATCCGGTCTCATCCGGTCAAACCCGGTTTTAGCCGGTCAAAACCGATTTCAGCCGGTCTGGTGTGGTTTGCACCGGTCAAAACCGGTTTGAGGCGGTCAAAACCGGATTGAACAAGTCTGGTCTGGTTTGAGCTGGTCTAATCAGGTCAAAACCGGTTTAAGCCGGTAAAAACCGGTTTTACCCGGTCTGGAGTGGTTTGAGCCGGTCAAAACCGGTTTCAGCCGGTCAAAACCGAATTAAGGCAGTCAAAACCGGTTTGAACCGGTCTGGTCTGGTTTGAGCTGGTCAAAACCGTCTGAGGTCGGTCAAAACTGGTTTGAGCCAGTATGGTCTTGTTGCACCCGTCAAACCGGTTTGTGGCCCAATTTTAGGCGGTCTGGGACAGTCTGGTCCAGTTGGATCCGATTTTAGCCGGTCTTGGCTTCTCTGGTTCGTTATAATACGGTCTCATCCGGTCAAAACCGATTTCAACCGGTCTGGTGTGGTTTGAGCAGGTCAAAACCAGTTTGAGCTGGTCTGGTCTGGTTTGAGCCGGTCTGGTCTGGTTTGAGCCAGTAAAAAATCGGTTCGAGCCGGTCCAAACTGGTTTGAGCCGGTTTGGTCTGGTTGAAGCCAGTCAAAACCGATTCGAGCCTTTCTGAGCTGGTCTGGTCCGGTTTGATCTCGTCTAAACGGGTCAAAACCGGTTTGGGCCGGTGAAAACGGGTTTGAGCCGGTCTGGAGTGGTTTGAGCTGGTCAAAACCGGTTTGTGGCCCGGTTTTAGCCGGTCTGGCCCAGTCTGGTCCGGTTTGCTCCGGCTTCAGCTGTTGTGGGCTGTTCTGGTGCTGTTTCATCTGGTTTGAGCTGGTCCAGTCCGGTTTTATCGTGTCTCATCCGGTCAAAACCGCTTTGAGACGGTCAAAACAGGTTTGAGCCAGTCTGGTCTCGTTTGAGCCGGTGAAAACGGTTTGTGGCCCAGTTTTATGCAGTCTGGGCCGGTCGGGTACAGTTTGATACGATTTTAGCCTGTCTGGCCCGGTCTGATTCGGTTTGATCTGGTCTCATTCGGTCAAACCCGGTTTCAGTCGGTCTGGTGTGGTTTGAGAGGGTTCAAAACCAGTTTGAGCCGGTCAAAACCGGTTCGAGCCATACAAAACCGGTTTGTGCCGGTCAAAACCGTATTGAACCGGTCTGGTCTGGTTTGAGCTGGTCTAATCAGTTCAAACCGGGTTAAGCCGGTAAAAACCGGTTTTACCCAGTCTGGAGTGGTTTGAGCTGGTCAAAACCGGTTTCAGCTGGTCAAAACCGGATTAAGGCAGTCAAAACCGGTTTGAACTGGTCTGGTCTGGTTTGAGCTGGTCAAAACCGTCTCAGGTCCGTCAAAACCGGTTTGAGCCGGTGTGGTCTCGTTTGCACCAGTCAAAACCGGTTTGTGGCCCAGTTTTAGGCAGTCTGGGCCGGTCGGGTACGGTTTGATCGGATTTTAGCCGGTCTGGGCCGGTCTGATTCAGTTTGATCCGGTCTCATCCGGTGAAACCCAGTTTTAGCCAGTCAAACCGGTTTCAGCCAGTCTGGTGTGGTTTGAGCCGGTCAAAACCAGTTTTAGCCGGTCAAAACGGGATCGAGCCATTCAAAACCGGTTTGTGACGATCAAAACCGAATTGAACCGGTCTGGTCTGGTTTGAGCTGGTCTAATCAGGTCAAAACCGGTTTAAACCCGAAAAAAAACGGTTTTACCCGGTCTGGAGTGGTTTGAGCTGGTCAAAACCGGATTCAGCCGGTCAAAACCGAATTGAGGCAGTCACAACCGGTTTGAACCGGTCTGGTCTGGTTTGAGCTGGTCAAAACCGGCTCAGGTCGGTCAAAATCGGTTTGAGCCGATCTGGTCTGGTTTCAGCCGTTCAAAAGCGCTTTGTGGCCCGCTTTCAGCCGGTCTGGGCTGCTCTGGTCCTGTTTGATCCGCTTTCAGCTGATCTGGGCCGGTAGAGTCTGGTTTGATCTGGTCAAAACCGCTTTGAACCGGTCAAAACCGGTTTGAGCCGGTCTGGTCTGGTTTGAACCGGTAAAAACCGGTTTGTGTCCCAGTTTTAGGCAGTCTGGGCTAGTCGGGTATGGTTTGATCCGATTTCAGCCTGTCTGTGTCGGTCTGATTTGGTTTGATCTGGTCTAATCTGGTCCAACCCGTTTTAGCCGGTCAAAACCGGTTTCAGCCGGTCTGGTGTGGTTTGAGCCGGTCAAAACCGGTTTGAGCCGGTCAAAACAGGTTCGAGCTGTTCAAAACCGGTTTGTGCCGATCAAAACCGGATTGAACCGGTTTGGTCTGGTTTGAGCTGGTCTAATCAGGTCAAAACCGGTTTAAGCCGGTAAAAACCGGTTTTACCCCGTCTGGAGTGACTTGACCCGGTCAAAACAGAATTGAGGCCGTTAAAACCGGTTTGAAGCGGTCTGATCTGGTTTGAGCCGGTCAAAACGGGCTCAGATCAGTCAAAACCGGTTTGAGCCGGTCTGGTCTGGTGTCATCTGGTCAAAACCGCTTTGTGGCCCGCTTTCAGCCGGTCTGGGCCGGTCTGGTCCTGCTTGATCCGCTTTCAGCTCATCTGGGCCGTTAGAGTCTGGTTTGATCCGGTCAAAAACGCTTTGAGCCGGTCAAAACCGGTTTGAGCCGCTCTGGTCTGGTTTGAACCAGTCAAAACCGGTTTGTGTCCCAGTTTTAGGCAGTCTGGGCCAGTCGGGTACGGTTTAATCCGATTTTAGCCGGTCTGGGCCGGTCTGATTCGGTTTGATCCAGTCTCATCTGGTCAAACCCGGTTTTAGCCAGTCAAAACGGATTTCAGCCAGTGTGGTGTGGTTTGAGCCGGTCAAAACCGGTTCGAGCCGTTCAAAACCGGTTTGTGCTGGTCAAAACCGGATTGAACCGGTCTGTTCTGGTTTGAGCTGGTCTAGTCTTTAAAAACCGGTTTAAGCCGCTGAAAACCGGTTTTACCCGGTCTGGAGTGGTTTGAGCCAGTCAAAACCGGTTTCAGCTGGTCAAAACCGGATTGAGGCAGTCAAAACCGGTTTGAACCGTTCTTGTCATCTGGCAAAAACCGGTTTGAGCCGTTCTGGACCAGTTTGAGCCACCCTGGTGTGGTTTGCGCCGTTCTAAACCGGCTCAGGCCGGTCAAAACCGGTTTGAGCCTGTCTGGTCTGGTTTCAGCTGGTCAAAACCGCTTTGTGGCCTGCCTTCAGCCGGTCTGGGCTGGTCTGGTCCTGTTTGATCCAGTTTCAGCTTGTCTGTGCCGGTCGAGTCTGTTTTGATCCGGTCAAAAACGCTTTGAGCCGGTCAAAACTGGTTTGAGCCTGTCTGGTCTGGTTTGAGCCGGTCAAAACCGGTTCGAGCCGGTCAAAACCGGTTTCAGCCAGTCTGGTTTGGTTTGAGCCGGTCAAAACCGGTTCGAGGCATTCAAAACCGGTTTGTGCCGGTCAAAAGCGCATTGAACCGGTCTGGTCTGGTTTCAGCTGGTCTAATCAGGTCAAAACCGGTATAAAGCGCTGAAAACCGTTTTTACCTGGTCTGGAGTGGTTTGAGCCGGTCAAAACCGGTTTCAGCCAGTCAAAACCGGATTGAGGCAGTGAAAACTGGTTTGAACCGGTCTGGTCTGGTTTGAGCAGGTCAAAACCGGCTCAGGTCGGTCAAAACCGGTTTGAGCCGGTCTGGTCTGGTTTGCACTGGTCAAAACCGGTTTGTGGCCCAGTTTTAGGTGGTCTGGGCCGGTCTGGTCCTGTTTGATCCGATTTTAGCTTGTCTGGGCCGGTCTGATTCGGTTTGATCTGGTCCCATCCGGTCAAAACTGGTTATAGCCAGTCAAAACCGGTTTCAGCCGGTCTGGTGTGGTTTTAGCAGGTCAAAGCCGGTTTGAGGCGGTCAAAACCGGTTTGAGCCGGTCTGGTCTGGTTTGAGTCGGTCTGGTCTGGTTTGCGCTGGTCAAAACCGGCTCAGGTCGGTCACAACCGGTTTGAGCCAGACTGGTCTGGTTTGCCCCAGTCAAAACCGTTTTGTGGCCCAGTTTTAGGCGGTCCGGGCCGGTCTGGTCCGGTTTGATCTGATTTTAGCCGTTCTGGGCCGGTCTGATTCGGGTTGATCCGGTCTCATCTGGTCAAAACCGGTTTTAGCCAGTCAAAACCGGTTTCAGCCGGTCTGGTGTGGTTTGAGCAGGTCAAAACCGGTTTGAGCGGGTCTGGTCTGGTTTGAGCCGGTCTGGTCTGGTTTGAGCTGGTCAAAACCGGTTCGAGCCGGTCAAAACCGGATTGAGCCAGTTTGGTCTTGTTGAAGTCAGTCGAAACCAATTTGAGCCTGTCTGAGCCGGTCTGGTCCGGTTTGACCCGGTGTAATCCGGTCAAAACCGGTTTGGGCCGTTGAAAACCGGTTTTAGCCAGTCTGGAGTGGTTTGAGCTGGTCAAAACCGGTTTGAGCCGGTCAAAACCGGATTGAGCCTGTCAAAACCGATTTGAATCTGTCTGGTTTGGTTTGAGATGGTCAAAACCTGTTTGAGCCGGTCTGTCCCAGTTTTAGACGGTCTGTGCCGCTCTCATCTGGTTTGATCCAGTTTCAACTGGTCTGGGCCTGTCTGGTCCGGTTTGATCTGGTGTGAGCCAGTCTGGTCCGGTTTGATCCGTTGTCATCCGGTCAAAACCGGTTTGAGCCGCTCTGGTCCGGATTGAGCCTGTCTGGTCTGGTTTGAGCCGGTCTAAACCGGCTCAGGCCGGTCAAAACTAGTTTGAGCCAGTCTGGTCTGGTTTGAGCCGGTCTAAACAGGTTTGTTGCCCGATTTCAGCCGGTCTGGCCCGGTCTGCTCCGGTTTGATCTGGTTTTAGCTGGTCTGGGCCGGTTGAGTCCGGTTTGATCCAGTCAAAACCGCTTTGAGCCGGTCAAAACCGGTTTGAGCCGGTCTGGTCTGGTTTGAGCCAGTCTGCTCTGGCTTGAGCCGGTCAACACCGGTTCGAGCCGGTCAAAACCGTTTTGAGCCGGTCTGGTCTGGTTTGAACTGGTCAAAACCGGTTTCTGGCCCAGTTTTAAGCGGTCTGGGCCGGTCTGGTCCGGTTTGATCCGATTGTAGCCGGTCTGGGCCTGTCTGATTCGGTTTGATCCGGTGTCATCCGGTCAAAACCGGTTTTAGCCGGTCAAAACCGGTTTCAGCCCGTCTGTTGTGGTTTGAGCAGTTCAAAACCAGTTTGACCCGGTCAAAACAGGTTTGAGCCGGTCTGGTCTGGTTTGAGCCGGTCTGGTCTGGTTTGAGCCGGTCAAAACCGGTTCGAGCCAATGAAAACCGGTTTGATCCGGTTTGGTCTGGTTGAAGCCAGTCAAAACCGATTTGAGCCTATCTGAGCCGGTCTGGTCCGGTTTGATCCGGTCTAATCAGCTCAAAACTGGTTTCAGCCAGTGAAAACCGGTTTTAGCTGGTCTGGAGTGGTTTTGAGCTGGTCAAAACCGGATTGAGCCAGTCAAAACAGGTTTGAACCGGTCTGGTCTGGTTTGAGCCAGTCAAAACCGGTTTGAGCCGGTCTGGCCCGGTTTTAGCCAATCAGGGCCGTCTGGTCCGGTTTGATCCGGTTTCAGCTGGTCCGGGCCTGTCTGGTACGGTTTGATCCAGTGTGAGCCGGTCTGGTCCGGTTTGATCCGTTGTCATCTGGTAAAAACCGGTTTGAGCCGCTCTGGTCCGGTTTGAGCCGCTCTGGTGTGGTTTGCGCCGTTCTAAATCGACTCAGGCCGGTCAAAACCGGTTTGAGCCGGTCTGGTCTGGTTTCAGCTGGTGAAAACCGCTTTGTGGCCCGCTTTCAGCCGGTCTGGGCCGGTCTGGTCCTTTTTGATCCGGTTTCAGGTTGTCTGTGCCGGCCGAGTCTCGTTTGATCCGGTCAAAACCGCTTTGAGCCGGTCAAAACCAGTTTGAGCCGGTCTGGTATGGTTTGAGCTGGTGAAAACTGGCTCAGGTCGGTCAAAATCAGTTTGAGCCAGTCTGGCCTGGTTTGAACCGGTCAAAACCGATTTGTGGCCTAGTTTTAGGCAGTCTGGGCGAGTCGGGTACGGTTTCATTGCATTTTAGCCGGTCTGGGCCGGTCTGATTCGGTTTGATCCGGTCTCATCCGGTCAAACCCGGTTTTAGCTGGTCAAAAGCGCTTTCAGCCTGTCTGGTGTGGCTTGAGCCAATCAAAACCGGTTTGAGCCGGTCAAAACCGGTTCCAGCCGTTCAAAACCGGTTTGTGCCGATCAAAGCCGGATTGATCCGATCTGGTCTTGTTTGAGCTGGTCTAATCAGGTCAAAACCGGTTTAAGCCGGTAAAAACCGGTTTTACCCGGTCTGGAGTGGTTTGAGCTGGTCAAAACCGGTTTCAGCTGGTCAAAACCGAATTGAGGCAGTCAAAACCGGTTTTCAACCGTTCTGGTCTGGTTTGAGCCGGTCAAAACCGCTTTGTGGCCCGCTTTCAGCCGGTCTGGGCCGGTCTGGTCCTGTTTGATCCGCTTTCAGCTGATCTGGGACGGTAGAGTCTGGTTTGATCCTGTCAAAATCGCTTTGAGCCGGTCAAAACCGCTTTGAACCGGTCAAAACCCGTTTGAGCTGGTCTGGTCTGGTTTGAACCGGTCAAAACCGGTTTCAGTTTTTAGCTAGTCTGGACCGGTCTGGTACGGTTTGTTCCAATTTTAGACTGTCTGGGCCGGGTCTGATTCGGTTTGATCCGGTCTCATCTGGTCAAACCCGGTTTTAGCCGGTCAAAACCGGTTCCAGCCCATCTGGTGTGGTTTGAGCCGGTCAAAACTGGTTTGAGCCTGTCTGGTCTGGTTTGAGCCGGTATGGTCTGGTTTGAGCTGGTCAATACCGGATTGAAACCGGTCTGGTCTGGTTTTAGCTGGTCAAAACCGGTTTGAGCCAGTCTGGTCTTGCTTGAGCTGGTTGAAAACCTGATTGAGCCGGATCAGCCCAGTTTTAGCCTGTCTCGGTCGGTCTGGTTTGGTTTGAGCCGCTTTGAGCGGTTTGTGCCGGTCTGGTCTGGTATGGTCCGGTTTGAGAAGGTCTGGTCCTGTTTTGATCGGTGTCATCCGGTCAAAACTGCTTTGAGCCAGTCTGTTCTGGTTTGAGCCATTCAAAACAGGTTTGTGGCCCGGTTTTAGCCAGTCTGTGCGGGTCTGGTCCTGTTTGATCTGGTTTCACCTGGTCTGGGTCAGTTGAGTCCGGTTTGATCCGGTAAAAACCCTTTGAGCCGGTCAAAACCGGTTTGAGCCGGTCTGGTCGGGTCTGAGCCGGTCTGGTATGGTTTGAGCCGGTCACAACCGGCTCAGGTCAGTCAAAAACGGTTTGAACCTGTCTGGTCTGATTTGAACCAGTGAAAAACAATTTGTGGCCCAGTTTTATGCGGTCTGGGCCGGTCTGGTCCGTTATGATCCAATTTTAGCCGGTCTGGGCCGATCTGATTCGGTTTGATCCGGTCTCATCCGGTCAAATCCGGTTTCAGCCGGTCTGGTGTGGTTTGACCCGGTCTGGTCTGGTTTGAGCTGGTCTGGACTGGTTTTGAGCCAGTCAAAAGAGGTTCAAGCTGGTCTGGTCTGGTTTGAGCCATTCAAAATAGGTTTGAGCCGGTTTGGCCCGGTTTTTATATGGTCTGGGCTGGTCTGGTCCCGTTTGATCCGGTTTGAGCCTGTCTGGTCTGGTTTGCTCCGGCTTCAGCTGTTCTGGGCTGGTCTGGTGCGGTTACATCCAGTTTTAGCCAGTCTGGTCCAGTTTTATCCTGTCTCATATGGTCAAAACCGGTTTGAGCCAGTCTCTTCTGGTTTCAGCCTGTCAAAACCGGTTTGAGCCAGTGTAGTCTGGTTTGAGCCGGTCTGTTCTGGTTTGAGCCGGTCAAAACCTGATTGAGACGGTTTGGCCCGGTTTTAGCCTGTCTGGGCCTGTCTGGTTCGGTTTGAGCTGGTTTCAGTCGGTTTGTGCCGCTCTGGTCCGGTATGATCCAGTTTGAGAAGGTCTGGTCCGGTTTGATCCGGTCTAATCCGATCAAAACCGGTTTTGAATCGGTCAGGTCTGGTTTGAGCCAGTCAAAACAGGTTCAAGCCGGTCTCGACTGGTTTGAGCCGGTCAAAATATGTTTGATCCAGTTTGGCCCGGTTTTATGCAGTCTGGGCCGGTCTGGTCCCATTTGATGCGGTTTAAGCCGGACTGGTCTGGTTTCAGCTGGTCAAAACCGGTTTCAGCCAGTCAAAACTGGTTTGAGCCGGTCTGGTCTGGTTTGAGCCAGTCAAAATAGGTTTGAGCCGCTTTGACCCGGTTTTAGGTGGTCTGGTCTGTTCTGGTCCGGTTAGATCCGGTTTTAGCCTGTCTGGGCCCGTCTTGCCGGTTCTATCCGGTCTCATATGGTCAAGATCGGTTTCAGCCGGTCAAAACCGGTTTGAGCCGGTCTGGACTTGTTTGAGCAAATCTGGTCTTGTTTGAGCTGGTCAAAACCTGATTGAGCCGGTTTGGCCTGGTTTTAGCCTCTCTGGGTCGGTCTGGTTCGGTTTGAGCTGGTTTGAGCCAGTTTGTGCCGGCCTGGTCTGGTATGATCCGGTTTGAGAAGGTCTGGTCCGGTTTGATCCGGTCTCATCCGGTCAAAACTGCTTTGAGCCGGTCTGGTCTGGTTTCAGCTGCTCAAAACCGGTTTGTGGCCTGGTTTTTAGCTGGTCTGTGCGGGTCTGGTCCTGTTTGATCCGGTTTCACCTGGTCTGGGCCAGTTGAGTCTGGTTTCATCTGGTAAAAAACTGCTTTTTTGAGCCGATCAAAACCGGTTTGAGCCGGTCTGGTCTGATTTGAGCCAGTCTGGTCTTGTTTGAGCTGGTCCAAACCGGCTCAGGTCGGTCAAAAACGGTTTGAACGTGTCTGTTCTGATTTGAACCGGTCAAAACCGGTTTGTGGCCCAGTTTTAGGTGGTCTGGGCCGGTCTGGTCCGGTATGATCCGATTTTAGCCGGTCTGGGCCGATCTGATTCGGTTTGATTTGGTCTCTTCTGGTCCAAACCGGTTTTAGCCGGTAAAAACGGGTTTCAGCCGGTCTGGTGTGGTTTGAGCAGGTCAAAACCGGTTTGAGCCGGTCTGGTCTGATTTGAGTCGGTCAGGTCTGGTTTGAGCCGGTCAAAACAGGTTCAAGCCGGTCTGGTCTGGTTTGAGCTGGTCAAAATAGGTTTCAGCCAGTTTGGCCCGGTTTTATGTGGTCTGGGCCGGTCTGGGCCCGTATGATCCGGTTTGAGCCGCTCTGGTCTGGTTTGCTCCGGCTTCACCTGTTCTGGGCCGGTCTGCTGCGGTTTCATTCAGTTTTAGCCAGTCTGGTCCGGTTTTATCCTGTCTTATACGGTCAAAACCGGTTTGAGCCAGTCTCTTCTGGTTTCAGCCTGTCAAAACCGGATTGAGCCAGTGTGGTCTGGTTTGAGCTGGTCTGGTCTGGTTTGAGCTGGTCAAAACCTGATTGAGCCGGTTTGGCCCGGTTTTAGCCTGTCTGGGCCAGTCTGGTTCGGTTTGACCTGGTTTCAGTTGGATTGCGCCGGTCTGGTCCGGTATGATCCGGTTTGAGAAGGTCTGGTCTGGTTTGATCCGGTCTAATCCAATCAAAACCGGTTTGAGCCGGTCAGGTCTGGTTTAGGCCGGTCAAAACAGGTTCAAGCCGGTCTGGTCTGGTTTGAGCCGGTCAAACTAGGTTGGAGCCGATTTGGCCCGGTTTTATGTGGTCTGGGCCGGTCTGGTCCCGTTTGATCCAGTTTGAGCCGGTCTGGTGTGGTTTGAGCCGGTCAAAACCGGTTTCAGATGGTCAAAACCGGTTTGAGCCGGTCTGGTCTGGTTTGAGCCGGTCAAAATAGGTGTGAGCCGGTTTGGCATGGTTTTAGACGATCTGGGCCGTTCTGGTCCGGTTAGATCCGGTTTTAGCCTGTCTGGGCCCGTCTGGTACAGTTTGGTCTGGTCTCATATGGTCAAAATCGGTTTTAGCCGGTCAAAACCGGTTTGAGGCGGTCTGGTGTGGTTTGAGAGGGTCAAAACCAGTTTGAGCCAGTCAAAACCGGTTCGAGGCGTTCAAAATCGGTTTGAGCCGGTCAAAATCGGATTGAGGCAGTCAAAACCGGTTTGAACCGGTCTGGTCTGGTTTGAGCCGGTCAAAACCTGTTTGAGCCAGTCTGGCCCGGTTTAAGCTGGTCTGGGCCAGTCTGGTCCGGTTTGATCCAGTTTCAGCCGGTCTGGGCCTGTCTGGTCCGGTTTGATCCGGTGTGAATCGGTCTGGTCCGGTTTGATCCGGTGTCATCCAGTCAAAACCGGTTTGAGCCTTTCTGGTCCAGTTTGAGACGGTCTGGTCTGGTTTCAGCCGGTCAAAACCGGTTAGAGCCGGTCTGGTCTGGTTTGAGCCGGTCAAAACCGGTTTGTGGCCCGGTTTTAGCCGGTCTGTGCCGGTCTGGTCTTGTTTGATCTGGTTTCCGCCGGTCTGGGCCTGTCTCGTCTGGTTTGATCCAGTGTGAGCCGGTCTGGTCCGTTTTGATCCGGTGTCATCCGGTCAAAACCGGTTTGAGCCGGTCTGGTCCAGTTTGAGACGCTCTGGTCTGGTTTGAGCCGGACTAAACCGTCTCAGGCCGGTCAAAACCGGTTTCAGCCAGTCCAATCTGGTATGAGCCGGTCAAAACCGGTTTGTGGCCCGGTTTCTGCCAGTCTGGGCCGGTCTGCTCAGGTTTGATCCGGTTTCAGCTGGTCTGGGCCGGTCGAGTCCGGTTTGATCTGGTCAAAACCGCTTTTAGCAGGTCAAAACCGGTTTGAGCCGGACTGGTGTGGTTTGTTCCGGTCAGTATAGGTTTGAGACGGTTTGCCCTGGTTTTAGGCGGTCTGGGCACTTCTGGTCCGGTTTGATCTGGTTTTAGCTGGTCTGGGACCGTCTGGTCCGGTTTGATCCGGTCTCATATGGTCAAAATCGGTTTCAGTCGGTCAAAACCGGTTTGAGCCGGTCTGGTGTGGTTTCAGTCAGTCAAAACTGGTTTGAGCCGGTCTGGTGTGTTTTGAGACAGTAAAAACCGGTTTGAGCCGCCTGCTCTGGTTTGAGCGGTCAAAATAGGTTTGAGCTGGTTTGGCCCGGTTTTAGGCGGTCTGGGCCGGTCTGGTCTGGTTTGATCCGATTTTAGCCGGTCTTGGCCGCTCTGGTTCGTTATAATACGGTCTCATGCGGTGAAAACCTATTTCAACCGGTCTGGTGTGGTTTGAGCAGGTCAAAACCGGTTTGACCCGGTCAAAACCGGTTTGATCCGGTCTGGTCAGGTTTGAGACTGTCTGGTCTTGTTTGAGCCGGTCAAAACTGTTTCGAGACAGTCAAAACCGGTTTGAGATGGTTTGGTCTGTTTGAAGCCAGTCAAAACCGATTTGAGCCTGTTTGAGCTGGTCTGGTCCGGTCAAAATCAGTTTCAGCCGGTCTGGTCTGGTTTGAGCCGGTCTGCTCTGGTTTGAGCCGGTCAAAACCGGTTTGAGCTGGTTAAAACCGGTTTGAGCCGGTCTGGTCTCGTTTTGAACCGGTCAAATCTGGTTTGTGGCCCAGTTTTAGGCGGTCTGGGCCAGTCTGGTCTGCTTTGATCCGATTTTAGCTGGTCTGGGCCGGTCTGATTCGGTTTGATCCGGTCTCATCCGGTCAAAACCGGTTTTAGCCGGTCAAAACCGGTTTCAGCCGGTCTGGTGTGGTTTGAGCAGTTCAAAACCGGTTTGACCCGGTCAAAACAGGTTTGAGCCAGTCTGGTCTGGTTTGAGATGGTCTGGTCTGGTTTCAGCCAGTCAAAACCGGTTCGAGCCGGTCAAAACCGGTTTGAGCCCCGGTTCGAGCCGGTCAAAACCGGATTGAGCCGGTTTGTTCTGGTTGAAGACAGTCAAACCGATTCAAGCCTGTCTGAGCCGGTCTGGTCCAGTTTGATCCGGTCTAATCAGGTCACAACCGGCTTGAGCCGGAGGAAACCGGTTTTTAGTTGATCTGGAGTGGTTTGAGACGTTCAAAACCGGATTGAGCCATTCAAAACCGGTTTGAACCGGTCTGGTCTGGTTTGAGCTGGTCAAAACCGGTTAGAGCCGGTCTTGTCTGGTTTGAGCCAGTCAAAACCGGTTTGTGGCCCGGTTTTAGCCGGTCTTTGCCGGTCTGGTCTTGTTTGATCTGGTTTCCGCCGGTCTGGGCCTGTCTCATCTGATTTGATCCGGTGTGAGCCGGTCTGGTCCGGTTTGATCCGGTGTCATCCGGTCAAAACCGGTTTGAGCCGGTCTGGTCCAGTTTGAGATGCTCTGGTCTGGTTTGAGCCGGACTAAACCGTCTCAGGCCGGTCAAAACCGGTTTCAGCCAGTCCAATCTGGTATGAGCCTGCCAAAACCGGTTTGTGGCCCGGTTTCTGCCGGTCTGGGCCGGTCTGCTCATGTTTGATCCGATTTCAGCTGGTCTGGGCCGGTCGAGTCCGGTTTGATCCGGTCAAAACCGCTTTTAGCAGGTCAAAACCGGTTTGAGCCGGACTGGTGTGGTTTGATCCAGTCAATACAGGTTTGAGATGGTTTGGCCTGGTTTTAGGCGGTCTGGGCACTTCTGGTCCGGTTTGATCTGGTTTTAGCTGGTCTGGGACCATCTGGTCCGGTTTGATCCGGTCTCATATGGTCAAAATCGTTTTCAGTCGGTCAAAACCGGTTTGAGCCGGTCTGGTGTGTTTTGAGACAGTCAAAACCGGTTTGAGCCGGCCTGCTCTGGTTTGAGCCAGTTAAAATAGGTTTGAGCCGGTTTGGCCCGGTTTTAGGCGGTCTGGGCCGGTCTGGTCCGGTTTGATCCGATTTTAGACGGTCTTGGCCGCTCTGGTTCGTAATAATACAGTCTCATCTGGTGAAAACCGATTTCAACCGGTCTGATGTGGTTTGAGCAGGTCAAAACCGGTTTGACCCAGTCAAAACCGGTTTGAGCTGGTCTGGTCAGGTTTGAGCCTGTCTGGTCTGGTTTGAGCCGGTTAAAACCGGTTCGAGCCAGTCAAAACCGGTTTGAGCTGGTTTGGTCTGGTTGAAGCCAGTCAAAACCGATTTGAGCCTGTCTGAGCTGGTCTGGTCCGGTTTGATCTGGTCTAATCAGGTTAAAATCAGTTTGGGCCTTTGAAAACCGGTTTTAGCCGGTCTGGAGTGGTTCGAGCTGGTCAAAATCGGTTTGAGCAGGTTTGGTCTGGTTGAAGCCAGTCAAAACCGATTCGAGCCTCTCTGAGCCGGTCTGGTCCGGTTTGATCCGGTCTAATCAGGTCACAACCGGCTTGAAACGGTGAGGAAACCGGTTTTTAGCCGATCTGGAGTGGTTTGAGCCATTCAAAACCAGATTGAGCCATTCAAAACCGGTTTGAACCGGTCTGGTCTGGTTTGAGCCGGTCAAAACCGGTTTGAGCCGGTCTGACCCGGTTTTAGCCAGTCTGGACCGGTCTGGTCCGATTTGATCCAGTTTCAGCTGGTCTGAGCCTGTCTGGTCCGGTTTGATCCGGTGTGAGCCGGTCTGGTCCGGTTTGATCCAGTGTCATCTGGTAAAAACCGGTTTGAACCGCTCTGGTACGGTTTGAGCCGCTCTGGTCTGGTTTGAGCCGTTCTAAACCCTCTCAGGCCAGTCAAAACCGGTTTGAGCCGGTCTGGTCTGGTTTAAGCCGCTCAAAACCGCTTTGTGGTCCGCTTTCAGCCAGTCTGGGCCGGTCTGGTCCTGTTTGATCAGCTTTCAGCTGATTTGGTTTGATCTGGTCTCATCCGGTCAAAACCGGTTTTACCTGGTCAAAACGGGTTTCAGCCGGTCTGGTGTGGTTTGAGCAGGTCAAAACCGGTTTGACCAGGTCAAAACAGGTTTGAGCCCGTCTGGTCTTGTTTGAGCCGATCTGGTCTGGTTTGAGCCGGTTAAAACCGGTTCGAGCCGGTTAAAACCGGTGGTGAGCCGGTTTGGTCTGCTTGAAGCCACTCAAAACCGATTCGAGCCTGTCTATCCGGTCTGGTCCGGTTTGATCTAGTCTATTCAGGTCACAACCGGTTTTAGCCGGTGAAAACCGGTTTTTAGCCGGTCTGGAGTGGTTTGATCCGGTCAAAACGGGATTGAACCATTCAAAACCGGTTTTGAACCGGTCTGGTCTGGTTTGAGCTGGTCAAAACTGCTTTGAGCTGGTCTGGTCCTGTTTGAACCGGTCAAAATCGGTTTGTGGCCCAGTTTTAGCCAGTCTGGGCCGGTCTGATTCGGTTTGGTCTGGTCTCATCCGGTCAAAACCAGTTTTAGCCGGTCAAAACCGGTTTCACCCGCTCTGGTGTGGTTTGAGCAGTTCAAAACCGTTTTGACCCGGTCAAAACAGGTTTGAGCCGGTCTGTTCTCGTTTGAGCCGGTCTGGTCAGGTTTGAGCCGGTCAAAACCGGTTTGAGCCAGTTTGGTCTGGTTGAAGCCAGTGAAAACTGACTCGAGCCTGTCTGAGCCGGTCTGGTCTGGTTTGATCCGGTCTAATCAGGTCAAAACCGATTTGAGCCAGTGAAAACTGGTTTTAGCTGGTCTGGCCTGGTTTTACCCGGTCTCATCTAGTCTGGTCTGGTTTGATCTGGTTTCAGCCGGTCTGCGCCTGTCTGGTCCGGTTTGATCCGGTGTGAGCCAGTTTGGTCTGATTTGATCTGGTTTCATCCGGTCAAAACCGGTTTGTGCCGGTCTGGTCCGGTTTGAGCCGGTCTGCTCTGGTTTGAGCTGGTCAAAACTGGCTCAGGCCTGTCAAAACCGGTTTAAGCCGGACTGGTTTGGTTTGAGCCGGTCAAAACCGATTTCTGGCCCGGTTTTAGCTGTTCTGGGCCGGTCTGGTCCGGTTTGTTCCGGCTTCAGCTCTTCTTGCCGGGTCTGGTGAGGTTTCATCCGGTTTGAGCTGGTCTGCTCCTGTTTTAGCGTGTCTCATCCGGTCAAATCCGGATTGAGCCGGTCAAACCTGGTTTGAGCCGGTCTGGTCTGGTTTGAGCCGGTCTGCTCTGGTTTGAGCCGGTGAAAACTGGTTCGAGCCGGTCAAAACCGCTTTGAGCCAGTATGGTCTGGTTTCAACCGGTCAAAACCGGTTTGTGGCCCAGTTTTAGGTGGTCTGGGCTGGTCTGGTCTGGTTTGATCCGATTTTAGCCGGTCTGGGCTGGTCTGATTCTGTTTGAACCGGTCTCATCCGGTCAAAACCGGTTTTAGCCGGTCAAAACCGGTTTCAGCCGGTCTGTTGTGGTTTTAGCAGTTCAAAACAGGTTTGACCCGGTCAAAACAGGTTTGTGCCGGTCTGGTCTGGTTTGAGCCGGTCTGGTCTGGTTAGAGCCGGTCAAAACTGGTTTAAGCCCGTCAAAACCGGTTTGAGCCGGTTTGGTCTGGTTGAAGCCAGTCAAAACCGATTCGAGCCTGTCTGAGCAGGTCTGGTCCGGTTTGATCCGGTCTAATCAGGTCAAAATCGGTTTGAGCCAGTGAAAACCGGTTTTTAGCCGGTCTGCAGTGGTTTGAGCCGTTCAAAACCGGATTGAGCCATTCAAAACCGGTTTGAACCGGTCTGGTCTGGTTTGAGCCGTCAAAACTGGTTTGAGCCTCTCTGGCTCGGTTTCATCCAGTCTGGGCTGCTCTGGTCTGGTTTGATCCGGTTTCAGCCGGTCTGGGCCTGTCTGGTCCGGTTTGATATGGTGTGAGTCGGTCTGGTCTGGTTTGATCCAATGACATCTGGTAAAAACCGGTTTGAGCCGCACTGGTCCGTTTTGAGCTGCTCTGGTGTAGTTTGAACTGTTCTAAACCGGCTCAGGCTGGTCAAAACCGGTTTGAGCCGGTCTGGTCTGGATTCAGGCGGTCAAAACCGCTTTGTGGCCCGCTTTCAG
The DNA here is from genome assembly GCF_047675955.1 of Chlorocebus sabaeus. NCBI lineage: Eukaryota > Metazoa > Chordata > Mammalia > Primates > Cercopithecidae > Chlorocebus > Chlorocebus sabaeus. The sequence goes on from NW_027327520.1 coordinate 20,468, forward strand.
CCTGTCTGGGCCAGTCTGGTCCTGTTTGATCTGGTTTCAGCTGGTCTGGGCCGGTCGAGTCTGGTGTGATCCGGTCAAAACCGCTTTGAGCTGGTCAAAACAGGTTTGAGCCGGTCTGGTCTGGTTTGAGCCGGTGAAAACCCGCTCAGGTCGGTCAAAATCGGTTTGAGCCGGTCTGGCCTGGTTTGAACCGGTCAAAACCGGTTTGTGGCCCAGTTTTAGACAGTCTGGGCCGGTCGGGTACAGTTTGATCTGATTTCAGCCTGTCTGGTCCGGTCTGATTCGGTTTGATCCGGTCTCATTTGGTCAAACCCAGTTTTAGCCGGTCAAAACCGGCTTCAGCCGGTCTGGTGTGGTTTGAGCCGTTCAAAACCGGTTTGAGCTGGTCAAAACCGGTTCGAGCTGTTCAAAACCGGTTTGTGCCAGTCAAAACAGGATTAAACTGGTCTCGTCTGGTTTGAGATGGTCTAATCAGGTCAAAACTGGTTTACTCCAGTAAAAACCGGTTTTACCCGGTCTGGAGTGGTTTCAGCCCATCAAAACCGGTTTCAGCCGGTCAAAACCGGATTAAGGCACTCAAAACCGGTTTGAACCGGTCTGGTCTGGTTTGAGCTGTTCAAAACCGGCTCACGTCGGTTAAAACCGGTTTGAGCCGGTCTGGTCTGGTTTGAACCGGTCAAAACCGGTTTGTGGCCCAGTTTTAGGCGGTCTGGGACGGTCTGGTCTGGTTGGATCCTATTTTAGCCGGTGTTGGCTGCTCTGGTTCGTTTTAATACGGTCTCATCCGGTCAAAACCGATTTCAGCCGGTCTGGTGTGGTTTGAGCAGGTCAAAACCGGTTTGACCCGGTCAAAACCGGTTTGAGGGGGTCTGGCTTGGTTTGAGCCGGTCAAAACCGGTTCGAGCCGGTCAAAACCGGTTTGAGCCGGTTTGATCTGTTTGAAGCCAGTCAAAACCGATTCGAGCCTTTGTGAGCTGGTCTGGTCCGGTATAATCTGGTCTAATCAGGTCAAAAACGGTTTGGTCCGGTGAAAACCGGTTTTAGCCGGTCTGGAGTGGTTTGAGCTGGTCAAAACTGGTTTGAGCCGGTCAAAACGGGTTTGAGGCCTGGTTTAAGCCCGTCTGGCACGGTCTGGTCCGGTTTACTCCGGCTTCAGCTGTTCTGGGCCGTTCTGGTGCGGTTTCATCCGGTTTGAGACGGTCCGGTCCGGTTTTATCGTGTCTCATGTGGTCAAAACCGCTTTGAGCCTGTCTGGTCTGGTTTGAGCCGGTCAAAACCGGTTTGAGCCAGTTTGGTCTGGTTGAAGCCAGTGAAAACTGACTCGAGCCTGTCTGAGCCGGTCTAGTCCGGTTTGATCCGGTCTAATCAGATCAAAACCGGTTTGAGCCGGTTAAAACCGGTTTTAGTCGGACTGGAGTGGTTTCAGTCGGTCAAAACCGGTTTGAGCCGGTCAAAACTGGATTGAGCCAGTCAAAACCGGTTTGAACCAGTGTGGTCTGGTTTGAGCCGGCGAAAACCGGTTTGACCCCGTCTGGCCCAGTTTTAGGTGGTCTGGGCCGGTCTGGTCCGGTTTCATCCGGTTTCAGCCGGTCTGGGCCTGTCTGGTCCGGTTTGATCCTGTGTGAGCCGGTCTGGTTCGGTTTGATCCGGTTTCATCCCGTCAAAACTGGGTTGAGCCGGTCTGGTCCGGTTTGAGATGGTCTGGTCTAGTTTGAGCCGGTCAAAACCGGTTTGAGCCGGTCTGATCTTCTTTGAGCCAGTCAAAACCGGTTTGTGGCTTGGTTTTAGCCAGTCTGGGCCGGTCTGGTCCAGTTTGATCCGGTTTCAGCCGGTCAGGGCCTGTCTGGTCCGGTTTGATCAGGTGTGAGCCGGTCTGGTCCGGTTTCATCCGGTGTCATCCGGTCAAAACCGGTTTGACCCGGTCTGGTCTGGTTTGAGACGGTCTGGTCTGCTTTGAGCCGGTCAAAACCGGTTTGAGCTGGTCTGTTCTTGTTTCAGCAAGTCAAACCCGGTTTGTGGCTCGGTTTTAACCGGTCTGGGCTGGTCTGGTGCGGTTTCTCCGGCTTCAGCTGTTCTGGGCCCGTCTGGTGCAGTTTCATCCGGTTAGAGCCGGCCTGCTCCGGTTTTATCCTGTCTCATCCGGTCAAATTCTGTTAGAGCCGGTCTGGTCTGGTTTGAGCCGGTCAAAACCGGTTTGAGCCAGTCTGGTCTGGTTTGAGACGGTCAAAACCGGTTTGAGCCGATTTGGGCTGGTTTTAGCCGGTCTGTGCCAGTCTTTTCCGGTTTGAAGCGGTTTGAGCCGGTCTGGTCCGGTTTAATCCGGTCTCATCCGGTCAAAACCGGTTTGAGCTGGTGTGGTCTTGTTTGAGTCAGTCTGGTCTTGTTGGAGACGGTCAAAATCTGATTGAGCCGGTTTGGCCCGGTTTTAGCCTTTCTGTGCCGGTGTGGTTAGGTTGAGCAGGTTCAAGCTGGTCTGGTCTGGTTTGAGCTGGTCAAAATCGGTTTGAGCCGTTCTGGTCTGGTTTGTGCCGGTTTGAGCCGGTCTGGTCCAGTTTTAGCAGGTCTGCATGGGTTTGAGTCGGTCAAAACCGGTTTGAGGCGGTCTCGTCCTGTTTCAGCTGCTCTGGTCCGATTTGAGCCGCTCCAAACCGGTCTGAGCCGGTCTGGTCCGGTTTGAGTGGGGTTTGAGCCGGAAAACACCAGTTTGAGACGGTCTGGTCCGGTTTGAGTGCGGTTTGAGCCGGTCATAACCGGTTAGAGCCGCTCTAGTCCGCTTTGAGTCCAGTTTAAGCCGGACTGGTACGTTTTGCGTCCGGTTTGAGCCGGTCAACACCGCTTTGAGCCGGTCTGGTCCAGTTTGAGTCAGGTTTGAGCCGGTCAACACCGGTTTGATACGTTCTGCTCTGGTTTGAGTCCGGTGTGAGCCGATCTTGTCCAGTTTGAGGCGGTCAAAACATGTTTGAGCTGGTCTAACAGCCGGTCTGGTCCGTTTTCATCCTGTTTGAGCCTCTCTGCTTCAGTTTGGGCCAGTCAAACCCTGTCTAAGCCGGTCTGGTCCGGTTTGTGCCGGTGTGAGCCGGTCTGGTCCGGTTTGATCCTGTTGGGCCGGTCTGGTCCGGTTTAAGCCGGTCAAAACCGGTTTGAGCCGCTCTGGTCCATTTTGATCCCCTCAGTGTGCACTCCCCTGAGTGAGCGCTCACTTGAGTGGGCACTCCGCTTTGTGAGCGCCTCCCTGAGTGTGCATTCCCCTGAGTGTGCACTCGTCTGAGTGAGCACTCCCCTAAATGTGTACTCCCCTGAATGAGCACTCCCCTGAGTGTGCACTCCTCTGAGTTCGCACTCTCCTGAGTGAGGACTCCCCTGAGTGTGCACTCCCCTGAGTGTGTGCTACCCTGAGATTTCACTCCCCTGAGTTCGCACTGTTTTGAGTGAGGACTCCCCTGAGTGTGCACTCCCCTGAGTGTATTCTCAACTGAGCGTGCACTCCTCTGAGTGTGCGCACTCCTGAGTGAGCACTCCCCTGTGTGTACACTCCCATAAGTGTGCGCTCTCCTGTGTGTGCTCTCCCCAGTGTGTTCGCTGCCCTGAGTGAGCGTTCCCCTGAGTGTGCACTCCCCTGATTGTGAACTCGCCTGAGTTTGGACTCCCCTGAGTGTGCACTCCACTGATTGAGCACTCCCCTAAGTTTACACTCCCCTGAGTTTGTGCTCCCTTGAGATTGCGCTACCCTGAGTGTGAACTCCCCTGAGTGAGCGCTCCCCTGAGTGCGCACTAACCTGAGTGTGCACTCGCCTGGGTGAGGACACCCCTGAGTGTGCACTCCCCTGAGTGTGAACTCAGCTGTGTGAGGACTCCCCAGAGTGAGTGCTCTCCTGAGGGGGTACTCGTCTGAGTGATGACTCCCCTGAGTGTGCACTCCCCTGAATGAGCACTCCCGTGAGTGTGCAATCCTCTGAGTTCGCACTCTCCTGAGTGAGGACTCCCTTGAGTGTGCACTACCCTGATTGTGCAGTCCCTTGAGTGTTCGCTTCCCAGGGAGTGTTCTTCCCTGAGTTCGCACTCTCCTGAGTGAGGACTCACCTAAGTGTGCACTCTCCTGAGTGTGGGCTCACCTGATTGTGCACTCCCCTGAGAGAGCGCACCCCTCGGTCAGGACACCCCTGTGTGTGCACTCCCCTGAGTGAGCACTCCCCTGAGTGTGCACTCCTCTTAGTTCGCACTCCTCTGAGTAAGGACTCCCCTGAGTGTGCACCCCCCAGTGTGTGCACTACCCTGAGTGTGCGCTCCCCTGAGTGTGTACTCTCCTGAGTGAGCGCTCCGCTGAGGGTGCACTCCCCTGAGTGTGCGCTCACCTGAGTAAGGACTACTCTAAGTGGGCACTCCCCTGAGTGTGAACTCGCCTGAGTGATTACTCACCAGACTTAGCGCTCTCCTGAGGGCGTACTCGTCTGAGTGATGACTCCCCGGAGTGTGCACTCCCCTGAATGAGCACTCCCCTGAGTGAGCGCTCCCCTGAGTGTGCGCTCTCGAGAGTAAGGACTACTCTGAGTCGGCACTCCCCTGAATGTGCGCTCGCCTGAGTGAGGACTCCCCTGAGTGTGCACTCCCCTGAATGAACATTCCCCTGTTTCTGTGCTCTCCTGAGTGTGCACTCCCCAGTGTGTGCACTCCCCTGAGTGAGCACTACCCTGAGTGTGCACTCCCCTGAGTGTGCACTCTCCTGAGGGAGGACTCCCCTGAGTTTGCACTCCCCTGAGTGAGCACTCCCCTGAGTGTGCACTACCCTGGGTGAGCACTCCTCTTAGTTCGCACTCTCCTGAGTGAGGACTCCACTGAGTGTGCACTACCCTGAGTGTGCGCTCCTTTGAGTGTGCACTCCCCTGAGTGAGCGCTCCCCTGTGTGTGCTCTCACCTGAGAGTGCACTCGCCTAAGTGAGGACTACTCTGAGTGTGCAATCCCCTGAGTGTGGACTCGCCTGAGTGAGGGCTCCCCTGAGTGTGCTCTTCCATGTGTGAGCGCTCACCTCAGTGGCCACTCCCCTGTATGAGCGCTCCCCTGAGTGTGCACTCCCCTGTGTGTGCACTCCCTTGATTGAGGACACCCCTGAGTGTGCACTCCCCTAAATGAGCACTCCCCTTCGTGTACAGTCCCCTGAGTAAGCCAGTGAAACCCGTTTTGAGCCAGTCTGGTCCGGTTTAAGCCGGACTGGTCGGGTCTGAGCTGGTCAACGCTGGTTTGAGGCGGTCTGTTCCAGTTTGATCCGGTTTAAGCGGGTATCGTCCGGTGTGATCCGGTTGAGCCGGTCTGGTCCGGTTTGATCCGGTTTGAGCCAGTCTGCTCCGGTTTGATCTGGTTTGAGCCGGTCAATATCGGTTTGAGTCCGGTTTGAGCCGGACAAAACCGGATTTAGCGGGTCTAGCCGGTCTGGTCCGGATTGATCCCTTTTGAGCCGGTCTCATCTGGTTTGATCCGATTTTAGTCCGTGTGGTACAGTTTGAGCCGGTTTGAGCCAGTCTGGTCCGGTTTGATCCGATCTCATCCGGTCAAATCTGGTTTGAGCCGGTCTGCTCCGGATTGAGCCGGTCTGGTCTGGTTTAAGCTGGTCAAAACCGGTTTGTGGCGCAGTTTTAGCCGGTCTGGACGGTCCGCTCCGATTTGATCTGGTTTCAGCTGGTCTGGGATGGTCGAGTCCGTTTTGATCCCGTCAAAACCGCTTTGAGATGGTCAAAACCGGTTTGAGCCAGTCTCAACCGGATAGAGCCAGTCAAAACCGGTTTGAATCGGTCTGGTCTGGTTTGAGCTGGTGACAACCGGTTTGAGTCTTTCTGGCCCAGTTTTAGCTGGTCTGGCCCGGTCTGGTCTGATTTGATCTGGTGTCATCCGGTCAAAACCGGTTTCAGCTAGTCTGGTCCGGTTTCAGCCGGTCTGGTCTGGTTTGAGCCGGTCAAAACCGGCTCAGGTCAGTCAAAACCGGTTTGAGCCTGTCTTGTCTGGTTTGAGTCGGTCAAAACCGGTTGGTGGCCGGTTTTAGCTGGTCTGGTCCGGTCTGGTCCGCTTTGACCGGTTTTAGCTTGTCTGGGACGGTCGAGTCTGGTTTGATGCGGTCAAAACCGCTTTGAGCCGGACAAAAGCTATTTGAGACGGTCTGGTCTGGTTTGAACCTGCCTGGTCTGATTTGAGCCGTTCAAAACCGCCTCAGGTCGGTGAAAACTGGTTTTAGCCAGTCTGGTTTTGTTTGAACCCGTCAAAACCGTGTTGTGGCCCAGTTTTAGGCAGTCTGGGCTGGTCTGGTCCGGTTTTTTCAGATTTTATCCGTTCTGAGCCGGTGTAATTCGGGTTGATCCGGTCTAATCTGGTCAAAACTGGTTTCAGCCAGTCTGGTGTGGTTTGAGGAGGTCAAAACCGGTTTGTGCCGATCAAAACCGGTTTGAGCCGGTCTGGTCTGGTTTGAGCCGGTCAAAACCGGTTTCAGCCGGTTTGGTCTGGTTGAAGCCAGTCAAAATCGATTCGAGCCTGTCGGAGACGGTCTGGTCCGGTTTGATCCGGTCTAATCAGGTCAAAACCGGTTTGAGCCTGTCAAAACTGGATTGAGCCAGTCAAAACTGGTTTGAAACGGTGTCGTCTGGTTTGAGCCAGTGAAAACCGGTTTGAGTCCGACTGGCCCAGTTTAACCGGTCTGGGTCGGTCTGGTCCGGTATGATCCGGTTTCAGCCGGTCAGGGCCTGTCTGGTCCGGTTTGATCCGGTGTGAGCCGGTCTGGTCCGTTTGATACGGTGTCATCCGGTCAAAACCGGTTTCACCCGGTCTGGTCTGGTTTGAGACGGTCTGGTCTGGTTTGAGCTGGTCAAAACCAGTTTGAGCCGGTCTCATCTTATTTGAGCCAGTCAAAACCGGTTTGTGGCTCGGTTTTAACCGGTCTGGGTCGCTCTGGTGCGGATTCTCCGGCTTCAGCTGTTCTGGGCCGGTCTGGTTCGGTTTCATCCGGTTTGAGCCGGTCTGCTCCGGTTTTATCCTGTCTCATCCGGTCAAATTTTGTTTGAGCCAGTCTGGTCTGGTTTGAGTCGGTCAAAACCGGTTTGATCCGTTCTGCTCCGGTTTGAGTCCGTTTTGAGATGATCTTGTCCGGTTTGAGCCGGTCAAAACATGTTTGAGCTGGTCTAAAAGCCGGTCTGGTCCGTTTTCATCTTGTTTGAGCCTCTCTGCCTCAGTTTGAGCCAGTCAATCCCTGTCTAAGCCGGTCTGGTCTGGTTTGTACCGATGTGAGCCGGTCTGGTCCAGTTTGATCCGGTTGGGCCAGTCTGGTCCGGTTTGAGCCGGTCAAAACCGGTTTGAGCCGCTCTGGCCCGTTTAGATTCCCCGAGTGTGCACTACCCTGAGTGAGTGCTCACTTGAGTGGGCACTCCGCTTTGTGAGCGCCTCCCTGAGTGCGCATTCCCGAGTGTGCACTCGTCTGAGTGAGCACTCCCCTGAATGTGTATTCCCCTGAATGAGCACTCCCCTGAGTGTGAACTCCTCTGCGTTCGCACTCTCCTGAGTGAGGACTCCCCTGTGTGTGCACTCCCCTGAGTGTGTGCTACCCTGAGATTTCACTCCCCTGACTTCGCACTCTTTTGAGTGAGGACTCCCCTGAGTGTGCACTCCCCTGAGTGTATGCTCAACTGAGCGTGCACTCCGCTGAGTGTGCGCTCTCCTCAGTGAGCACTCCCCTGTGTGTACACTCCCATAAGTGTGCGCTCCCCTGTGTGTGCTCTCCCCAGTGTGTTCGCTGCCTTGAGTGAGCGCTCCTCTGAGTGCGAACTCCCCTGAGTGTGCACTCGCCTGGGTGAGGACTCCCCTGAGTGTGCACTCCCCTGATTGTGAACTCGCCTGAGTTTGGACTCCCCTGAGTGTGCACTCCACTGATTCAGCACTCCCCTAAGTTTACACTCCCCTGAGTTTGTGCTCCCTTGAGATTGCACTACCCTGAGTGTGAACTCCCCTGAGTGAGCGCTCCCCTGAGTGCACACAAACTGAGTGTGCACTCGCCTGGGTGAGGACACCTCTGAGTGTGCACTCCCCTGAGTGTGAACTCGCCTGTGTGAGGACTACCCAGAGTGAGCGCTCTCCTGAGGGGGTACTCGTCTGAGTGATGACTCCCCTGAATGTGCACTCCCATGAATGAGCATTCCCCTGAGTGTGCAATCCTCTGAGTTTGCACTCTCCTGAGTGAGGACTAACTTGAGTGTGGACTACCCTGAATGTGCAGTCCCTTGAGTGTTCGCTTCCCTGGGAGTGCACTTCCCTGAGTTCGCACTCTCCTGAGTGAGGACTCCCCTGAGTGTGCACTCTCCTGAGTGTGGGCTCACCTGATTGTGCACTCCCCTGAGTGAGCGCTCCCCTCGGTGAGGACACTCCTGTGTGTGCACTCCCCTGAGTGAGCACTCCCCTGAGTGTGCACTCCTCTTAGTTCGCACTCCTCTGAGTGAGGACTCCCCTGAGTGTGCACCCCCCAGTGTGTGCACTGCCCTGAGTGTGCGCTCCCCTGAGTGTGCACTCTCCAGAGTGAGCGCTCTGCTGAGGGTGCACTCCCCTGAGTGTGCGCTCACCTGAGTAAGGACTACTCTAAGTGGGCACTCCCCTGAGTGTGAACTCACCTGAGTGAGGACTCACCAGACTGAGCACTCTCCTGAGGGGGTACTCGTCTGAGTGATGACACCCCTGAGTGTGCACTCCCCTGAATGAGCACTCCCCTGAGTGAGCACTCCCCTGAGTGTGCACTCACCTGAGTGAGGACTACCCTGAGTGTGCACTCCTCTTAGTTAGCACTCTCCTGAGTGAGGACTCCACTGAGTTTGCACTCCTCTGAGTGTGCGCTCCTTTGAGTGTGCACTCCCCTGAGTGAGCGCTCCCCTGAGTGTGCTCTCACCTGAGAGTGCACTCGCCTGAGTGAGGACTACTCTGAGTGTGGACTCCCCTGAGTGTGGACTCGCCTGAGTGAGGGCTCCCCTGAGTGTGCTCTTCCATGTGTGAGCGCTCACCTCAGTGGCCACTCCCCTGTGTGAGCGCTCCCCTGAGTGTGCACTCCCCTGTGTGTGCACTCCCTTGAGTGAGGACACCCCTGAGTGTGCACTCCCCTAAATAAGCACTCCCCTTCGTGTACACTCCCCTGAGTAAGCCAGGGAAACCCGTTTTGAGCCAGTCTGGTCCGGTTTAAGCCGGACTGGTCGGGTCTGAGCTGGTCAATGCCGGTTTGAGGCGGTCTGTTCCAGTGTGATCCGGTTTAAGCGGGTATGGTCCGGTGTGATCCGGTTGAGCCGGTCTGGTCCGGTGTGATCCGGTTGAGCCGGTCTGGTCCGGTTTGATCCGGTTGAGCCAGTCTGCTACGGTTTGATCTGGTTTGAGCCGGTCAATATCGGTTTGAGTCCGGTTTGAGCCGGACAAAACCGGATTTAGCGGGTCTAGCCAGTCTGGTCCGGATTGATCCCTTTTGAGCCGGTCTCATCTGGTTTGATCCGATTTTAGTCCGTGTGGTCCAGTTTGAGCCGGTTTGAGCCAGTCTGGTCCGGTTTGATCCGATCTCATCCAGTCAAATCTGGTTTGAGCCGGTCTGCTCCCGTTTGAGCCGGTCTGGTCTGGTTTAAGCTGGTCAAAACCGGGTTGTTGCCCAGTTTTAGCCGGTCTGGGATGGTCTGCTCCGGTTTGATCTTGTTTCAGCTGGTCTGGGATGGTCGAGTGCGGTTTGATCCCGTCAAAACCGCTTTGAGCTGGTCAAAATCGGATTGAGCCGGTCTAAACCGGATAGAGCCAGTCAAAACCGGTTTGAACCGGTCTGGTCTGGTTTGAGCTGGTGAAAACCGATTTGAGTCTTTCTGGCCCAGTTTTATCTGGTCTGGGCTGATCTGGTCTGATTTGATCCGGTGTGATCCGCTCAACCGGTTTCAGCTGGTCTGGTCCGGTTTCAGCCGGTCTGGTCTGGTTTGAGCCGGTCAAAACCGGCTTAGGTTGGTCAAAACCGGTTTGAGCCTGTCTTGTCCTGTTTGAGCCGGTCAAAACCGGTTGGTGTCCGGCTTTAGCCGGTCTGGTCCGGTCTTGTCCGCTTTGAGCAGTTTCAGCTTGTCTGGGCCGGTCGAATCTGGTTTCATGCGGTCAAAACCGCTTTGAGCCGGACAAAACCTATTTGAGACGGTCTGGTCTGGTTTGAGCCGGTCTGGTCTGATTTGAGCCGGTCAAAACCGGCTCAGGTCGGTCAAAACAGGTTTTAGCCAGTCTGGTTTTGTTTGAACCCGTCAAAACCGGTTTGTGGCCCAGTTTTAGGCAGTCTGGGCTGGTCTGGTCCGGTTTGTTCCGATTTTATCCGGTCTGAGCCAGTCTAATTCGGGTTGATCCGGTCTCATCCAGTCAAAACCAGTTTTAGCCGGTCAAATCCGGTTTGAGCCGGTCTGGTCTGGTGTCAGCCAGTCTGGTCTGGTTTGCGCCGGTCAAAACCAGCTCAGGTCGGTCAAAAGAGTTTTGATCCTGTCTGGCCTGGTTTGAACCGGTAAAAACCGGTTTCTGGGCCAGTTTTAGGCAGTCTGGGCCGATCTGGTACAGTTTGATCCGATTTTAGCCAGTCTGGGCCGGTCTGATTCGGTTTGATCCGGTCTCATCCGGTCAAAACTGGTTTCAGCCAGTCTGGTGTGGTTTGAGGAGGTCAAAACCGGTTTGAGCCGATCAAAACCGGTCTGAGCCGTTCTGGTCTGGTTTGAGCCGGTCAAAACCGGTTTCAGCCGGTTTGGTCTGTTTGAAGCCAGTCAAAATCGATTCGAGGCTGTCTGAGACGGTCCGGTCCGGTTTGATCCGGTCTAATCAGGTCAAAACCGGTTTGAGCCGGTTAAAACCGGTTTTAGCCGGTCTGGAGTGGTTTCAGCCAGTCAAAACCGGTTTGAGCCGGTCAAAACTGGATTGAGCCAGTCAAAACCGGTTTGAACCGGTGTGGTCTGGTTTGAGCCGGCGAAAACCGGTTTGAGCCCGTCTGGCCCAGTTTTAGCCGGTCTGGGCCGGTCTGGTCCGTTTTGATCCGGTTTCAGCCGGTCAGGGCCTGTCTGGTCCGGTTTGATCCGGTGTGAGCCGGTCTGGTCCGGTTTGATACGGTTTCATCCGGTCAAAACTGGTTTGAGCCGGTCTGGTCCGGTTTGAGATTGTCTGGTCTGGTTTGAGCTGGTCAAAACCGGTTTAAGCCGGTCAGATATTCCTTGAGCGAGTCAAAACCGGTTTGTGGCTCCGTTTTAGCTGGTCTGGGCCGGTCTGGTCCGGTTTGTTCCGGTCTCAGCCGGTCAGGGCCTCTCTGGTCCGGTTTGATCCGGTGTGAGTCGGTCTGGTCCAGTTTGATCCGGTGTCATCCGGTCAAAACCGGTTTGACCCGGTCTGGTCTGGTTTGAGAAGGTCTGGTCTGGTTTGAGCCGGTCAAAACCGGTTTGAGCCATTCTGGTCCGGTTTGTGCCGGTTTCAGCCAGTCTGGTCCAGTTTTAGCCGGTCTGGACGGGTTTGAGTCGGTCAAAACCGGTTTGAGGTGGTGTCGTCCTGTTTCAGCTGCTCTGGTCCGATTTGAGCCGGTCCAAACCGGTCTGAGCCGGTCTGGTCCGGTTTGAGTGCGGTTTGAGCCGGAAAACACCAGTTTGAGATGGTCTGGTCCGGTTTGAGTGCGGTTTGAGACGGTCATAACCGGTTAGAGCCGGTCTAGTCCGCTTTGAGTCCAGTTTGAGCCGGACTGGTACGTTTTGTGTCCAGTTTGAGCCGGTCAAAACAGGTTTGAGGCGGTCTGCTCTGGTTTGTGACGGTCAAAAATGGTTTGAGTCCATTTGGAGCTGGTCAAAACCGGTTTGAGCTGGTGTGGTGCGACTTGAGCCACTAAAAACCGGTTTGAGCCATTCTAATACGGTCAAAACAAGTTTGTGCCGTTCTGGTCCGCTTTGAGCCAGTCAAAACCGGTTTGAGGCCGTCTCATCCCACTTCAGCCGGTCTGGTAGGGTTTGAGCTGGTGAAAACCGGTTTGAGCCTGTCTGGTCCGGTTTCAGACGGTCTGGTCGGGTTTGAGCCGTTCAAAACGGGTTTGAGCCGGTGTGGTCCTATTTGAGTCTGGTTTGAGCTGGTCAATTTCGGTTTTTGTAGCTCTCGTCCGATTTGAGCCGGTCAAAACCGGTTTGAGCTGGTCTGGTCCGGTTTGATCCAGTTTAACCCGGTCTGGTCCAGTTTCATTCGTTTGTGCTGGTATGGTCTGCTTTGAGCCATTCAAAGCCGGTATGAGTCGGTCTGGTCCGGATTGAGTCCGGTTTGAGCCGGTCAACACCGCTTTGAGCAGGTCTGGTCATGTTTGAGTCAGGTTTGAGCCGGTCAACACCGGTTTGATCCGTTCTGCTCCGGTTTGAGTCTGGTTTGAGCCGATCTTCTCTGGTTTGAGCCCGTCAAAACATGTTTGAGCTGGTCTAACAGCCGGTCTGGTCCGTTTTCATCCTGTTTGAGCCTCTCTGCTTCAGATTGAGCCAGTCAAACCCTGTCTAAGCCGGTCTGGTCCGGTTTGTGCCGGAGTGAGCCGGTCTGGACTGGTTTGATCCGGTTGGGCCGGTCTGGTCCGGTTTGAGCCGGTCAAAACCGGTTTGAGCCGCTCTGGTCCGTTTTGATCCCCTGAGTGTGCACTCCCCTGAGTGAGCGCTCACTTGAGTGGGCACTCCGCTTTGTGAGTGCCTCCCTGAGTGTGCATTCCCCTGAGTGTGCACTCGTCTGAGTGAGCACTCCCCTGAATGTGTACTCCCCTGAATGAGCACTCCCCTGAGTGTGCACTCCTCTGAGTTCACACTCTCCTGAGTGAGGACTCCCCTGAGTGTGCACTCCCCTGTGTGTGTGCTACCCTGAGATTTCATTCCCCTGATTTCGCACTCTTTTGAGTGAGGACTCCCCTGAGTGTAAACTCCCCTGAGTGTATGCTCAACTGAGCGTGCACTCCGCTGGGTGTGCGCTCTCCTGAGTGAGCACTCCCATGTGTGTACACTCCCATAAGTGTGCGCTCCGCTGTGTGTGCTCTCCCCAGTGTGTTCGCTGCCCTGAGTGAGCGCTCCCCTGAGTGCGAACTCCCCTGAGTGTGCACTCGCCTGGGTGAGGACTCCCCTGAGTGTGCACTCCCCTGATTGTGAACTCGCCTGAGTTTGGACTCCCCTGTGTGTGCACTCCACTGATTGAGCACTCCCCTAAGTTTACACTCCCCTGAGTTTGTGCTCCCTTGAGATTGCGCTACCCTGAGTGTGAACTCCCCTGAGTGAGCGCTCCCCTGAGTGCACACTAACCTGAGTGTGCACTCGCCTGGGTGAGGACACCCCTGAGTGTGCACTCCCCTGAGTGTGAACTCGCCTGTGTGGGGACTCCCCAGAGTGAGCGCTCTCCTCAGGGGGTACTCGTCTGAGTGATGACTCCCCTGAGTGTGCACTCACCTGAATGAGCACTCCCCTGAGTGTGCAATCCTCTGAGTTCACACTCTCCTGAGTGAGGACTCCCTTGAGTGTGCACTACCCTGAATGTGCAGTCCCTTGAGTGTTCACTTCCCAGGGAGTGCACTTCCCTGAGTTCGCACTCTCCTGAGTGAGGACTCCCCTGAGTGTGCACTCTCCTGAGTGTGGGCTCACCAGATTGTGCACTCCCCTGAGTGAGCGCTCCCCTCGGTGAGGACACCCCTGTGTGTGCACTCTCCTGAGTGAGCACTCCCCTGTGTGTGCACTCCTCTTAGTTCGCACTCCTCTGAGTGAGGACTCCCCTGAGTGTGCACCCCCCATTGTGTGCACTCCCCTGAGTGTGCGCTCCCCTGAGTGTGCACTCTCGTGAGTGAGCGCTGTGCTGAGGGTGCACTCCCCTGAGTGTGCGCTCACCTGAGTAAGGGCTACTCTAAGTGGGCACTCCCCTGAATGTGAAATCGCCTGAGTGAGGACTCACCAGACTGAGCGCTCTCCTGAGGGGGTACTCGTCTGAGTGATGACTCCCCTGAGTGTGCACTCCCCTGAATGAGCACTCCCCTGAGTGAGCGCTCCCCTGAGTGTGCACTCCCCTGAGTGTGCGATCACCAGAGTAAGGACTACTCTGAGTCGGACTCCCCTGAATGCGCGCTTGCCTGAGTGAGGACTCCCCTGAGTGTGCACTCCCCTGAATGAACATTCCCCTGTTTGTGTGCTCACCTGTGTGTGCACTCCCCAGTGTGTGCACTCCGCTGAGTGAGCACTCCCCTGAGTGCGCACTCCCCTGAGTGTGCACTCTCCTGAGGGAGGAATCCCCTGAGTGTGCACTCCCCTGAGTGAGCACTCCCCTGAGTGTGCACTCCTCTTAGTTCACACTCTCCTGAGTGAGGACTCCACTGAGTGTGCACTCCCCTGAGTGTGCGCTCCTTTGAGTGTGCACTCCCCTGAGTGAGCGCTCCCCTGAGTGTGCTCTCACCTGAGAGTGCACTCGCCTGAGTGAGGACTACTCTGAGTGTGCACTCCCCTGAGTGTGGACTCGCCTGAGTGAGGGTTCCCCTGAGTGTGCTCTTCCATGTGTGAGCGCTCACCTCAGTGGCCACTCCCCTGTGTGAGCGCTCCCCTGAGTGTGCACTCCCCTGTGTGTGCACTCCCGTGAGTGAGGACACCCCTGAGTGTGCACTCCCCTAAATGAGCACTCCCCTTCGTGTACACTCCCGTGAGTAAGCCAGTGAAACCCGTTTTGATCCAGTCTGGTCCGGTTTAAGATGGACTGGTCAGGTCTGAGCTGGTCAACGCCGGTTTGAGGCGGTCTGTTCCAGTTTGATCCAGTTAAGCGGGTATGGTCCGGTGTGATCCGGTTGAGCCGGTCTGGTCCGGTTTGATCCGGTTTGAGCCAGTCTGCTCCGGTTTGATCTGGTTTGAGCCGGTCAATATCGGTTTGATTCCAGTTTGAGCCGGACAAAACCGGATTTAGCGGGTCTAGCCGGTCTGGTCCGGATGGATCCCTTTTGAGCCGGTCTCGTCTGGTTTGATCCGATTTTAGTCCGTGTGGTCCAGTTTGAGCCGGTTTGAGCCAGTCTGGTCCGGTTTGATCCGATCTCATCCGGTCAAATCTGGTTTGAGCCGGTCTGCTCCGGTTTGAGCCGGTCTGGTCTGGTTTAAGGTGGTCAAAACCGGTTTGTGTCCCAGTTATAGCCGGTCTGGGACGGTCTGCTCCGATTTGATCTGGTTTCAGCTGGTCTGGGTTGGTCGAGTCCGGTTTGATCCCGTCAAAACCGCTTTGAGCTGGTCAAAACCGGTTTGAGCCGGTCTAAACCGGATAGAGCCAGTCAAAACCGGTTTCAAACGTTCTGGTCTTGTTTGAGCTGGTGAAAACCGGATTGAGTCTTTCTGGCCCAGTTTTAGATGGTCTGGGCCGGTCTGGTCTGATTTGATCCGGTGTCATCCGGTCAAAACCGGTTTCAGCTGGTCTGGTCCGGTTTCAGCCGGTCTGGTCTGGTTTGAGCCGGTCAAAACCGGCTCTGGTCGGTCAAAACCGGTTGGAGCCTGTCTTGTCTGGTTTGAGCCGGTCAAAACCGGTTGGTGGCCGGTTTTAGCCGGTCTGGTCCGGTCTGGTCCGCTTTGACCGGTTTCAGCTTGTCTGGGCCGGTCGAGTCTGGTTTGATGCGGTCAAAACCGCTTTGAGCCGGACAAAACCGGTTTGAGACGGTCTGGTCTGGTTTGAGCCGTTCTGGTCTGATTTGAGCCGGTCAAAACCGGCTCAGGTCGGTCAAAACAGGTTTTAGCCAGTCTGGTTTTGTTTGAACCCGTCAAAACCGGTTTGTGGCCCAGTTTTAGGCAGTCTGGGCTGGTATTGCCGGTTTGTTCCGATTTTAGCCAGTCTGAGCCGGTCTAATTCGGTTTGATCCGGTCTCATCCGGTCAAAACCGGTTTTAGCCGGTCAAAACCGGTTTGAGCCAGTCTGGTCTGGTTTGAGCCAGTCTGGTCTGGTTTGAGCCTGTCCAAACCAGCTCTTGTCGGTCAGAACAGTTTTGATCCGATCTGGCCTGGTTTGAACTGGTAAAAAACGGTTTCTGGGCCAGTTTTAGGTAGTCTGGGCCGATCTGGTACAGTTTGATCTGATTTTAGCCAGTCTGGGCCGGTCTGATCCGTTTTGATCCGGTCTCATCCGGTCAAAACTGGTTTCAGCCAGTCTGGTGTGGTTTTAGGAGGTCGAAACCGGTTTGAGCCGGTCTGGTCTGGTTTGAGCCGGTCAAAACCGGTTTCAGCCGGTTTGGTCTGGTTGAAGCCAGTCAAAATCGATTCGAGCCTGTCTGAGACGGTCTGGTACGGTTTGATCCGGTCTAATCAGGTCAAAACCGGTTTGAGCCGGTCAAAACTGGATTGAGCCAGTCAAAACTGGTTTGAACCGGTGTGGTCTGGTTTGAGCCGGCGAAAACCGGTTTGAGCCTGTCTGACCCTGTTTTAGCCGGTCTGGGCCGGTCTGGTCCGGTTTGATCCGGTTTCAGCCGGTTAGGGCCTGTCTGGTCTGGTTTGATCCGGTGTCAGCCGGTTTCGTCCGGTTTGATCCGGTTTCATCCGGTCAAAAGCGGTTTGAGCCGCTCTGGTCCGGTTTGAGATGGTCTGGTCTGGTTTGAGCCAGTCAAAACCGGTTTGAGCCGGTCTGATCTTTGAGCCAGTCAAAACCGGTTTGTGGCTCGGTTTTAGCCGGTCTGGGCTGGTCTGGTCCGGTTTGATCCGGTTTCAGCCGGTCAGGGCCTGTCTGGTCTGGTTTGATCCGGTGTGAGCCGGTCTGGTCCGGTTTGATCCGGTGTCATCCGGTCAAAACCAATTTGACCCGGTCTGGTCTGGTTTGAGATGGTCTGGTCTGGTTTGAGCCGGTCAAAACTGGTTTGTGGATTGGTTTTAACCGGTCTGTGTCGGTCTGGTGCGGTTTCCCCGGCTTCAGCTCTTCTGGGCCGGTCTGGTGCGGATTCATCCCGTTTGAGCCGGTCTGCTCCAGGTTTATCCTGTCTCATCCGGTCAAATGCTGTTTGAGCCGGTCTGGTCTGGTTTTAGCCGGTCAAGACCGGTTTGAGCCGGTCTGGTCTGGTTTGAGACGGTCTGGTCTGGTTTGAGCCGGTCAAAACTGGTTTGTGGCTCGGTTTTAACTGGTCTGGGTCGGTCTGGTGCGGTTTCTCCAGCTTCAGCTCTTCTGGGCCGGTCTGGTGCGGATTCATCCCGTTTGAGCCGGTCTGCTCCAGTTTTATCCTGTCTCATCCGGTCAAATTCTGTTTGAGCCGGTCTGGTCTGGTTTGAGCCGGTCAAGACCGGTTTGAGCCGGTCTGGTCTGGTTTGAGCCGGTCAAAACCGGTTTGAGCCTATATGGCCTGGTTTTAGCCGGTCTGGGCCGGTCTTTTCCGGTTTGATGCGGTTTGAGCCGGTCTGGTCCGGTTTAATCCGGTCTCATCCGGTCAAAACCGGATTAAGCTGGTGTGGTCTTGAGTCAGTCTGTTCTTGTTTGAGACGGTCAAAACCTGATTGAGCCGGTTTGGCCCTTTTTTAGACTTTCTGTGCCGGTCTGGTTTGGTTGAGCAGGTTCAAGCGGGTCTGGTCTGGTTTGAGCCGGTCCAAACCGGTTTGAGCCGTTCTGGTCCGGTTTGTGCCGGTTTGAGCCGGCCTGGTCCAGTTTTAGCCGGTCTGGACGGGTTTGAGACGGTCAAAACCGGTTTGAGGCGGTCTCTTCCTGTTTCAGCTGCTCTGGTCCGATTTGAGCCGGTCCAAACCGGTCTGAGCCGGTCTGGTCCGGTTTGAGTGCGGTTTGAGCCGGAAAACACCAGTTTGAGACGGTCTGGTCCGGTTTGAGTGCGGTTTGAGCCGGTCATAACCAGTTAGAGCCGGTCTAGTCCACTTTGAGTCCAGTTTGAGCCGGACTGGTACGTTTTGCCTCCGGTTTGAGCCGGTCAAATCAGGTTTGAGGCGGTCTGGTCTGGTCTGTGACGGTCAAAAATGGTTTGAGTCCATTTGGAGCTGGTCAAAACCGGTTTGAGCTGGTGTGGTGCGACTTGAGCCACTAAAAACTGGTTTGAGCCAGTCTAATACGGGGAAAACAGGTTTGTGCCGTTCTGGTCCGATTTGAGCCAGTCAAAACCGGTTTGAGGCCGTCTCGTCCCATTTCAGCCGGTCTGGTAGGGTTTGAGCTGGTGAAAACCGGTTTGAGCCTGTCTGGTCCGGTTTCAGACGGTCTGGTCAGGTTGGAGCCGTTCAAAACCGGTTTGAGCCGGTGTGGTCCTGTTTGAGTCTGGTTTGAGCTGGTCAATTTCGGTTTGTGTTGCTCTCGTCCGATTTGAGCCGGTCAAAACCGGTTTGAGCTGGTCTGGGCGGTTTGATCCGGTTTAACCTGCTCTGGTCCAGTTTGGTTGGTTTGAGCTGGTATGGTCTGGTTTGAGCCGTTCAAAGCCGTTATGAGTCGGTCTGGTCCGGATTGAGTCCGGATTGAGCCGGTCAACACCACTTTGAGCTGGTCTGGTCCAGTTTGAGTCAGGTTTCAGCCGGGCAACACCGGTTTGATCCGTTCTGCTCCGGTTTGAGTCCGGTTTGAGCCGATCTTGTCCGGTTTGAGCCGGTCAAAACATGTTTGAGCTGGTCTAACAGCCGGTCTGGTCCGTTTTCATCCTGTTTTAGCCTCTCTGCTTCAGTTTGAGCCAGTCAAACCCTGTCTAAGCCGGTCTGGTCCGGTTTGTGCCGTCGTGAGCCGGTCTGGACCGGTTTGATCCGGTTGGGCCGGTCTGGTCCGGTTTGAGCCGGTCAAAACTGGTTTGAGCCGCTCTGGTCCGTTTTGATCCCCTGAGTGTGCACTGCCCTGAGTGAGCGCTCACTTGAGTGGGCACTCCGCTTTGTGAGCGCCTCCCTGAGTGTGCATTCCCCTGAATGTGCACTCGTCTGAGTGAGCACTCTCCTGAATGTGTACTCCCCTGAATGAGCACTCCCCTGAGTGTGCACTCCTCTGAGTTCGCACTTCCTGAGTGAGGACTCCCCTGAGTGTGCACTCCCCTGTGTGTGTGCTACCCTGATATTTCACTCCCCTGAGTTCGCACTCTTTTGAGTGAGGACTCCCCTGGGTGTGCACTCCCCTGAGTGTATGCTCAACTGAGTAAGGACTACTCTAAGTGGGCACTCCCCTGAATGTGAAATCGCCTGAGTGAGGACTCACCAGACTGAGCGCTCTCCTGAGGGGGTACTCGTCTGAGTGATGACTCCCCTGAGTGTGCACTCCCCTGAATGAGCACTGCCCTGAGTGAGCGCTCCCCTGAGTGTGCACTCCCCTGAGTGTGCGCTCACCAGAGTAAGGACTACGCTGGGTCGGCACTCCCCTGAATGTGCGCTCGCCTGAGTGAGGTCTCCCCTGAGTGTGCACTCCCCTGAATGAACATTCCCCTGTTTGTGTGCTCACCTGAGTGTGCACTCCCCAGTGTGTGCACTCCCCTGAGTGCGCACTCCCCTGAGTGTGCACTCTCCTGAGGGAGGACTCCCCTGAGTGTGCACTCCCCTGAGTGAGCACTTCCCTGAGTGTGCATTCCTCTTAGTTCGCACTCTCCTGAGTGAGGACTCCACTGAGTGTGCACTCCCCTGAGTGTGCGCTCCTTTGAGTGTGCACTCCCCTGAGTGTGTGCTCCCCTGAGTGTGCTCTCATCTGAGAGTGCACTTGCCTGAGTGAGGACTACTCTGAGTGTGCACTCCCCTGAGTGTGGACTCGCCTGAGTGAGGGCTCCCCTGAGTGTACTCTTCCATGTGTGAGCGCTCACCTCAGTGGCCACTCCCCTGTGTGAGCGCTCCCCTGAGTGGAACTCCCCTGTGTGTGCACTCCCCTGAGTGAGCAATTCCCTGAGTGTGCACTCCCCTGAATGAGCACTCCCCTAAGTGTGCAATCCTCTGAGTTCGCACTCTCCTGAGTGAGGACTCCCTTGAGTGTGCACTACCCTGAATGTGCAGTCCCTTGAGTGTTCGCTTCCCAGGGAGTGCACTTCCCTGAGTTCGCACTCTCCTGAGTGAGGACTCCCCTGAGTGTGCACTCTCCTGAGTGTGGGCTCACCTGATTGTGCACTCCCCTGAGTGAGCGCTCCCCTCGGTGAGGATACCCCTGTGTGTGCACTCCCCTGAGTGAGCACTCCCCTGAGTGTGCACTCCTCTTAGTTCACACTCCTCTGTGTGAGGACTCCCCTGAGTGTGCACCCCCCAGTGTGTGCACTCCCCTGAGTGTGCGCTCCCCTGAGTGTGCACTCTCCTGAGTGAGTGCTCTGCTGAGGGTGCACTCCCCTGAGTGTGCGCTCACCTGAGTAAGGACTACTCTAAGAGGGCGCTCCCCTCAGTGTGAACTCGCCTGAATGAGGACTCACCAGACTGAGCGCTCTCCTGAGGGGGTACTCGTCTGAGTGATGACTCCCCTGAGTGTGCACTCCCCTGAATGAGCACTCCCCTGAGTGAGCGCTCCCCTGAGTGTGCACTCCCCTGAGTGTGCACTCACCAGATTAAGGACTACTCTGAGTCGGCACTCCCCTGAATGTGCGCTCGCCTGAGTGAGGACTCCCCTGAGTGTGCACTCCCATGAATGAACATTCCCCTGTTTGTGTGCTCACCTGAGTGTGCACTCCCCAGTGTGTGCACTCCCCTGAGCGAGCACTCCCCTGAGTGTGCACTCCCCTGAGTGTGCACTCTCCTGAGGGAGGACTCCCCTGAGTGTGCACTCCCCTGAGTGAGCACTCCCCTGAGTGCGCACTCCTCTTAGTTCGCACTCTCCTGTGTGAGGACTCCTGCGAGTGTGCACTCCCCAGAGTGTGCGCTCCTTTGAGTGTGCACTCCCCTGAGTGAGCGCTCCCCTGAGTGTGATCTCACCTGAGAGTGCACTCGGCTGAGTGAGGACTACTCTGAGTGTGCACTCCCCTCAGTGTGGACTCGCCTGAGTGAGGGCTCCCCTGAGTGTGCTCTTCCATGTGTGAGCGCTCACCTCAGTAGCCACTCTCCTGTGTGAGCGCTCCCCTGAATGTGCACTCCCCTGTGTGTGCACTCCCTTGAGTGAGGACACCCCTGAGTGTGCACTCCCCTAAATGAGCACTCCCCTTCGTGTACAGTCCCCTGAGTAAGCCAGTGAAACCCGTTTTGAGCCAGTCTGGTCTGGTTTAAGCCGGACTGGTCGGGTCTGTGCTGGTGAACGCCGGTTTGAGGCGGTCTGTTCCAGTTTGATCCGGTTTAAGCGGGTATGGTCCGGTGTGATCCGGTTGAGCCGGTCTGGTCAGGTTTGATCCGGTTTGAGCCAGTCTGCTCCGGTTTGATCTGGTTTGAGCCGGTCAATATCTGTTTGAGTCCGGTTTGAGCCGGACAAAACCGGATTTAGCGGGTCTAGCCAGTCTGGTCCGGATTGATCCCTTTTGAGCCGGTCTCGTCTGGTTTGATCCGATTTTAGTCCGTGTGGTCCAGTTTGAGCCGGTTTGAGCCAGTCTGGTCCGGTTTGATCCGATCTCATCCGGTCAAATCTGGTTTGAGCCGGTCTCCTCCGGTTTGAGCCGGTCTGGTCTTGTTTAAGCTGGTCAAAACCGGTTTGTGGCCCAGTTTTAGCCGGTCTGGGATGGTCTGCTCCGATTTGATCTGGTTTCAGCTGGTCTGGGATGGTCGAGTCCGGTTTGATCCCGTCAAAACCGCTTTGAGCTGGTCAAAACCGGTTTGAGCCGGTCTAAACCGGATAGAGCCAGACAAAACCGGTTTGAACCAGTCTGGTCTGGTTTGACCTGTGAAAACCGGTTTGAGTCTTTCTGGCCCAGTTTTAGCTGGTCTGGGCCGGTCTGGTCTGATTTGATCCGGTGTCATCCGGTCAAAACCGGTTTCAGCTGGTCTGGTCCGGTTTCCGCTGGTCTGGTCTGGTTTGAGCCGGTCAAAACCGGCTCAGGTCGGTCAAAACCTGTTTGAGCCTGCCTTGTCTGGTTTGAGCCAGTCAAAACCGGTTGGTGGCCGGTCTTAGCCGGTCTGGTCTGGTCTGGTCCGCTTTGACCGGATTCAGCTTGTCTGGGCCGGTCGAGTCTGTTTGATGCGGTCAAAACCGCTTTGAGCCGGACAAAACTGGTTTGAGACGGTCTGGTCTGGTTTGAGCCGGTCTGGTCTGATTTGAGCCGGTCAAAACCGGCTCAGGTCGGTCAAAACTTGTTTTAGCCAGTCTGGTTTTATTTGAACCCGTCAAAACCGGTTTGTGGCCCAGTTTTCGGCAGTCTGTTCTGGTCTGGTCCGGTTTGTACCGATTTTAGCCCGTCTGAGCCGGTCTAATTCGGGTTGATCCGGTTTCATCCGGTCAAAACCGGTTTGAGCCGGTCTGGTCCGTTTTGAGGCGGTCTGGACTGGTTTGAGCCAGTCAAAACCTGTTTGCGCCGGTCTGATCTTCTTTGAGCCAGTCAAAACCGGTTTGTGGCTTGGTTTTAGCTGCTCTGGGCCGGTCTGGTCCGGTTTGATCCGGTTTCAGCCGGTCAGGGCCTGTCTGGTCCGGTTTGATCCGGTGTGAGCCGTTCTGGTCTGGTTTGATCCGGTGTCATCCGGTCAAAACCGGTTTGACCCGGTCTGGTCTGGTTTGAAACGGTCTGGTCTGGTTTGAGCTGGTCAAAACCGGTCTGAGCCGGTCTGATCTTGTTTGAGCCAGTCAAAACCGGTTTGTGGCTCGTTTTTAACCGGTCTGGGTCGGTCTGGTGTGGTTTCTCCGTGTTCAGGTGTTCTGGGCCGGTCTGGTGCGGTTTCATCCGGTTTGAGCCGGTCTGCTCTGGTTTTATCCTGTCTCATCCGGTCAAATTCTGTTTGAGCCGGTCTGGTCAGATTTGAGCCGGTCAAAACTGGTTTGAGCCGGTCTGGTCTGGTTTGAGCCGGTCAAAACCGGTTTGAGCCGATTTGGCCTGGTTTTAGCCAGTCTGGGCCGGTCTTTTCCGGTTTGATGCGGTTTGAGCCGGTCTGGTCCGGTTTAATCCGGTCTCATCCGGTCAAAACCGGTTTGAGCTGGTGTGGTCTTGTTTGAGTCAGTCTGGTCTTGTTGGAGACGGTCAAAACCTGATTGAGCCGGTTTGGCCCGGTTTTAGCCTTTCTGTGCCGGTCTGGTTCGGTTGAGCAGGTTCAAGCTAGTCTGGTCCGGTTTGAGCCGGTCAAAACCGGTTTGTGCCGTTCTGCTCCGGTTTGTGCCGGTTTGAGCCGGTCTGGTCCAGTTTTAGCCGGTCTGGACGGGTTTGAGTCGGTCAAACCCGGTTTGAGGCGGACTCGTCCTGTTTCAGCTGCTCTGGTCCGATTTGAGCCGGTCCAAACCGGTCTGAGCTAGTCTGGTCTCGTTTGAGTGCGGTTTGAGCCGGTCATAACCGGTTAGAGCCGGTCTAGTCCGCTTTGAGTCCAGTTTGAGCAGGACTGGTACGTTTTGCGTCCGGTTTGAGCTGGTCAAAACAGTTTTGAGGCGGTCTGGTCCGTTTTGTGACGGTCAAAATGGTTTGAGTCCATTTGGAGCTGGTCAAAACCGTTTTGAGCTGGTGTGGTGCGACTTGAGCCGTTAAAAACCGGTTTGAGCCAGTCTAATACGGTCAAAACAGGTTTGTGCCGTTCTGATCCGATTTGAGCCAGTCAAAACCGGTTTGAGGTCGTCTCGTCCCATTTCAGCTGGTCTGGTAGGGTTTGAGCTGCTCAAAACCGGTTTGAGCCTGTCTGGTCCGGTTTCAGACGGTCTGGTCGGGTTTGAGCAGTTCAAAAAAGGTTTGAGCCGGTGTGGTCCTGTTTGAGTCTGGTTTGAGCTGGTCAATTTCGGTTTGTGTTGCTGTCATCCGATTTGAGCCGGTCAAAACCGGTTTGAGCTTGTCTGGTCCGGTTTGATCCGGTTTAACCCGGTCTGGTCCAGTTTGATTCGTTTGAGCTGGTATGGTCTGGTTTGAGCCGTTCAAAGCCGGTATGAGTCGATCTGGTCCGGATTGAGTCCGGTTTGAGCTTGTCAACACCGCTTTGATCCGGTCTGGTCCAGTTTGAGTCAGGTTTGAGCCGGTCAACAATGGTTTGATCCGTTCTGTTCCGGTTTGAGTCCGGTTTGAGCCGGTCAAAACATGTTTCAGCTAGTCTAACAGCCGGTCTGGTCCGTTTTCATCCTGTTTGAGCCTCTCTGCTTCAGTTTGAGCCAGTCAAACCCTGTCTAAGCCGGTCTGGTCCGGTTTGTGCCGGTGTGAGCCGGTCTGGTCCGGTTTGATCCGGTTGGGCCGGTCTGGTCCGGTTTGAGCCTGTCAAAACTGGTTTGAGCCGCTCTGGTCCGTTTTGATCCCCTGAGTGTGCACTCCCCTGAGTGAGCACTCACTTGAGTGGGCACTCCGCTTTGTGAGCGCCTTCCTGAGTGTGCATTCCCCTGAGTGTGCACTCGTCTGAGTGAGCACTCCCCTGAATGTGTACTCTCCTGAATGAGCACTCCCCTGAGTGTGCACTCCACTGAGTTCGCACTCTCCTGAGTGAGGACTCCCCTGAGTGTGCACACCCCTGAGTGTGTGCTACCCTGAGATTTCACTCCCCTGAGTTCGCACTCTTTTGAGTGAGGACTCCCCTGATTGTGCACTCCCCTGAGTGTATGCTCAACTGAGCATGCACTCCGCTGAGTGTGCGCTCTCCTGAGTGAGCACTCCCCTGTGTGTACACTCCCATAAGTGTGCGCTCCCCTGTGTTTGCTCTCCCCAGTGTGTTCGCTGCCCTGAGTGAGTGCTCCCATGAGTGCGAACTCCCCTGAGTGTGCACTCGCCTGGGTGAGGACTCCCCTGAGTGTGCCCTCCCCTGATTGTGAACTCGACTGAGTTTGGACTCCCCTGAGTGTGCACTCCACTGATTGAGCACTCCCCTAAGTTTACACTCCCCTGAGTTTGTGCTCCCTTGAGATTGCGCTACCCTGAGTGTGAACTCCCCTCTGTGAGCGCTCCCCTGACTACGCACTAACCTGAGTGTCCACTCGACTGGGTGAGGACACCCCTGAGTGTGCACCCCCTGAGTGTGAACTCGCCTGTGTGAGGACTCCCCAGAGTGAGCGCTCTCCTGAAGGGGTACTCGTCTGAGTGATGACTCCACTGAGTGTGCACTCCCCTGAATGAGCACTCCCCTGAGTGAGCACTCCCCTGAGTGTGCACTCCCCAGTGTGTGCACTCCCCTGAGTGAGCACTCCCCTGAGTGTGCACTCCCCTGAGTGTGCACTCTCCTGAGAGAGGACTCCCCTGAGTGTGCACTCCCCTGAGTGAGCACTCCCCTGAGTGTGCACTCCTCTTAGTTCGTACTCTCCTGAGTGAGGACTCCACTGAGTGTGCACTCCTCTGAGTGTGTGCTCCTTTGAGTGTGCACTCCCCTGAGTGAGCGCTCCCCTGAGTGTGCTCTCACCTGAGAGTGCACTCGCCTGAGTGAGGACTACTGTGAGTGTTCACTTCCCTGAGTGTGGACTTGCCTGAGTGAGGGCTCCCCTGAGCGTGCTCTTCCATGTGTGAGCGCTCACCTCAGTGGCCACTCCCCTGTGTGAGCGCTCCCCTGAGTGTGCACTCCCCTGTGTGTGCACTCCCTTGAGTGAGGACACCCCTGAGTGTGCACTCCCCTAAATGAGCACTCCCGTTCGTGTACACTCCCCTGAGTAAGCCGGTGAAACCCGTTTTGAGCCAGTCTGGTCCGGTTTAAGCCGGACTGGTCGAGTCTGAGCTGGTGAACGCCGGTTTGAGGCGGTCTGTTCCAGTTTGATCTGGTTTAAGCGGGTATGGTCCGCTGTGATCCGGTTGAGCCGGTCTGGTCCGTTTTGATCCGGTTTGAGCCAGTCTGCTCCGGTTTGATCTGGTTTGAGCCGGTCAATATCGGTTTGAGTCCGGTTTGATCCGGACAAACCCGGATTTAGCGGGTCTAGCCGGTCTGTTCCGGATTGATGCCTTTTGAGCCGGTCTGGTCTGGTTTGAGCCAGTCCAAACCGGATTGAACCGGTCTGGTCTGGTTTGAGCCAGTCAAAACCGGTTTGAACCTTGAAAAACCGGTTTCAGCCGGTTTGGTGTAGTTTGAGCAGATGAAAACCGGTTTGAGCTGGTCAAAACCGTTTTCAGCTGATCTGGACTGGTTTGAGTCAGTCTGGTCTGGTTTGAGCCGGTCAAAACCAGTTCGAGCCGGTTTGGTCTGCTTGAAGTCAGTCAAAACCGATTCGAGACTGTCTGAGCTGGTCTCAAACGGTTTGATCCGGTCTACTCAGGTCAAACCCGGTTTGAGCCAATGAAAACCGGTTTTTGCCAGTCTGGAGTGGTTTGATCCGGTCAAAACCGGTGTCAGGCGGTCAAAACCGGATTGACCCAGTGAAAACCGGTTTGAACCGGTCTGGTCTGGTTTGAGCTGTTCAAAACCGGTTTGAGCTGGTCTGGCCCGATTTTAGCCGGTCCAGGCCTGTCTGGTCCGGTTTGATCTGGTGTGAACCGGTCTGGTCCATATTGATCTGGTGTCATCTGGTCAAAACCATTTTGAGCTGGTCTAGTCCGGTTTGATCCGGTCTGGTCTGGTTTGAGCCGGTCTGGTCCGGTTTGAGCCGGTCTGGTCTGGTTTCAGCCGGTCAAAACCGGTTTGTGCCCCGGTTTTAACCGGCCTGGGCCGGTCTGGTCCGGTTTGATCCGGTCTCATCCGGTCAAAATCGGTTTCAGCCGGTCAAAACCGGTTTGAGCCCGTCAAACCCGGCTCAAGCCGTTCCAAACCGGTTTGAGCCAGACAAAACCGGATTGAACCGGTCTGATCTGGTTTGATCCGGTTTGAACCGGTGTCATCCGGTCAAAACCGGTTTTAGCTGGTCTGGTCCGGTTTGAGCCGGTCTGGTCTGGTTTGAGGCGGTCAAAACCGGCTCAAGCCATTCAAAACCGTTTTGAGCCGGTGTGGTCTGATTTGAGCCGGTCAAAACAGGTTTCTGGCCCAGTTTTAGGCGATCTGGGCCGGTCTGGTCTGGTTTTATCCGATTTTAGCCGCTCTGGGCTGGTCTGATTCGGTTTGATCCTATCTCATCCGGTCAAAACCAGTTTCAGCCTGTTTCAGCCGGGTTGGTGTGGTTTGAGCATGTCAAAACCGGTTTGAGCCGGTCAAAACCAGATTGAGCCAGTCTGGTCCAGTTTGAGCCCGTCTGGTCTGATTTGAGCCGGTCAAAACCGGGTCAGGTCGGTCAAAACTGGTTTTAGCCAGTCTGGTTTTGTTTGAACCCGTCAAAACCGGTTTGTGGCCCAGTTTTCGGCAGTCTGTGCTGGTCTGTTCCTGTTTGATCCGATTTTAGCCGGTCTGGGTGGGTCTGATTCGGTTTGATCCGGGTCTCATCTGGTCAAAACCGGTTTTAGCCGGTCAAAACCGGTTTCAGCCGGTGTGGTGTGGTTTGAGCAGGTCAAAACCGGTTTGAACCTTTCTGGTCTGGTTTGAGCCGGTCTGGTTTGATTTGAGCCGGTCAAAACTGTTTCAAGCTGGTCAAAACCGGTTTGAGCCGGTTTGATCTGGTTGAAGCCAGTGAAAACGAATTTGAGCCTGTCTGAGCTGGTCTGGTCTGGTTTGATCTGGTCTAATCAGGTCAAAGGTGGTTTGAGCCAGTGAAAACCGTATTTAGCCGGTCTGGAGTGGTTTGAGCCAGTCAAAACCGGTGTCAGCTGGTCAAAATCGGATTGAGCCAGTCAAAACCGGTTTGAACCGGTCTGGTCTGGTTTGAGCCTGTCAAAACCGGTTTGAGCCGGTCTGGCCCCGTTTTAGCCTTTCTGCGCCTGTCTGGTCCGGTTTGATCCCGTGTGTGCCGGTCTGGTCTGGTTTGATCCTGTGTCATCCGGTCTAAACCGCTTTGAGCCGGTCTCCTCCAGTTGGAGCTGGTCTGGTCTGGTTTGAGCCGATCAAAAACGGCTCAGGCTGGTCAAAAGCGGTTTGAGCCTGATTGGTCTGGTTTGAGCTGGTCAAAAAAGGTTTGAGCTGTTTTTGCCCGGTTTTAGGAATTCGGGAACGATCTGGTCCGGTTTGATATGGTTTTAGGTGGTCTGAACCCGTCTGGTCCGGTTTGATACGGTCTCATCTGGTCAAAATTGGTTTCAGCCGGTCAAAACCGGTGTGAGCCGGTCAGGTGTGGTTGGAGCCAGTCAAAATCGGTTTGAGCCGGTCAAAACCGGTTCAAGCCGTTCAAAACCTGTTTGAGCCGGTGAAAACCGTACTGAACCGGTCTGGTCTGGTTTGAGCTGGTCAAAACCGGTTTGAGCCGGTCAAAACCGGTTTGAGCTGGTCTGGTCTGGTTTGAGCCGGTCTGGTCTGGTTTGAGCTGGTCAAAAGCGGCTCAGGTCGGTCAAAACCGGTTTCATCCGGTCTGGTCTGTTTTGAACCGGTCACAACCGGTTTGTGGCCCAGTTTTAGGCGGTCTGGGCCGGTCTGGTCTGGTTTGATCCGAATTTAGCCGGTCTGGGCCTGTCTGTTTCAGTTTGATCCGGTCTCATCCGATCAAAACCGCTTTTAGCCGGTCAAAACCGGTTTCAGCCGGTCTGCCGTGGTTTGAGCAGGTCAAAACTGGTTTGAGCCGGTCAAAACCGGTTAGAGACCTTCAAAACCGGTTTGATCCAGTCAAAACTGGATAGAACCGGTCTGGTCTGGTTTGAGCCGGTAAAAACCAGTTTGATCCGGTCTGCTCTGGTTTTTTACTGTATCATCTGGTCAAAACCGATTTGAGCCAATCTGGTCTGGTTTGAGCCAGTCAAAACCGGTTTGAGACGGTCTGCTCTGGTTTGAGTCAGTCTGGTCTAGTTTGAGCTGGTCTGGTCTGGTTTGAGTCTGTCTAATCAGGTCAAACCGGTTTGAGCTGGTGAAAACTGGATTGAGCCAGTCAAAACCTGTTTGAACCGGTCTGGTCTGGTTTGAGCTGGTCAAAACCGGTTTGACCCAGTCAAAAGCATTTTGAGCCGGTCTGGTCTGGTTTGAGCCAGTCTGGTCTGGTTTGAGCTGGTCAAAACCGGCTCAGGTCCGTCAAAACCGTTTTGAGCTGGTCTGGTCTGGTTTGAACCCATCAAAACCGTTTTGTGGCCCAGTTTTAGGCGGCCTGGGCTGGTCTGGTGCGGTTTGATCCGATTTTAGCCGGTCTGGGCCTGTCTGATTCGGTTTGATACGGTCTCATCCGGTGAAAAACTGTTTCAGCCGGTCTGGTCTGGTTTGAGCCGGTCAAAACTGGTTCGAGCCAGTCAAAACCGGTTTGAGCCGGTTTGGTGTGTTTCAAGCCACTCAAAACCGATTCGAGCCTGTCTGAGCCAGTCTCGTCCGGTTTGATCCGGTCTAATCAGGTCAAATCTGGTACGAGCTGGTGAAAACCGGTTTTAGCCAGTCTGGAGTGGTTGGAGCAGGTAAAAACCGGTTTGAGCCGGTCAATACCGGACTGATCCAGTCAAAACCGGTTTGAACCGGTCAAAACCGGTTTGAGCTGGTCTGGTCTGGTTTGAGCCGGTCTGGTCTGGTTTGAGCCGGTCAAAACCTGATTGAGCCGGTTTCGACCAGTTTTAGCCTGTCTAGGCCGGTCTGGTTCGGTTTGAGCCAGTTAGAGCCGGTTTGTGCTAGTCTGGTCCGGTATGATCTGGTTTGATAAGGTCTGGTCCGGTTTGATCTGGTCTAATCCGGTCAAAATCGGTTTGAACCTGTCAGGTCTGGTTTGAGCCGGTCAAAACCGGTTTGAGGCGGTCTGGTCTGGTTAAAGCCGATCAAAATGGGTTTGAGCCATTTTGGCCCGGTTTTAGGTGGTCTGGGCCGGTCTGGTCCGGTTTGGTACGGTTTTAGCCGGTCTGGGCTCGTCTGATCCGGTTTGATCCGGTCTCATCCGGTCAATATCGGTTTCAACCGGTCAAAACCGGTTGGAGCCGGTCTGGTGTGGTTAGAGCCGGTCAATACCGGTTCGAGCCGTTCAAAAGCGGTTGAAGCCGGTCAAAACCGGATTGAACCGGTCTGGTCTGGTTTGAGCCGGTCAAAACCGATTTGAGCCGGTCTGGTCTATTTTGAGCCGGTCTGGTCTGGTTTGAGCCGGACAAAACCGTCTCAGGCCGTCCAAACCGGTTTCAGCCGTTCTGGTCTTGTTTGAGCCGGTCAAAACCGGTTTGTGGCCCGGTTTTAGCCGGTCTGGCCTAGTGTGGTCCAATTTGCTCCGGCTTCAGCTGTTCTGGGACGGTCTGGTGCAGTTTCATCCGGTTTGAGCCAATCTGGTCCAGTTTTATCCTGTCTCATCCGGTCAAAACCGGTTTGAACCAGTCTCTTCTGGTTTAACCGGTCAAAACCGGTTTGAGACAGTCTGGTCTGGTTTGAGCAGGTCTGGTCTGGTTTGAGCCTGTCAAAATCTGAGCCGGTTTGGCACGGTTTTAGTCGGTCTGGGACGGTCTGGTCCGGTTTTCTCCGGTTTGAGCCGGTCTGGTCTGGTTTGAGCCGGTCAAAATAGGTCTGAGCCGGTTTGGTCCGGTTTTAGTCGGTCTGGGCCGGTCTGGTCTGGTTCAATCCGGTTTTAGCTGGTCTGGAACCATCTGGTGCGGTTTGATCCTGTCTCATCCGGTCAAAATCTGTTTCATCTGGTAAAAAAAGGTTTGAGCCGGTCAGGTGTGGTTTCAGCTGGTCAAAATCGGTTTGAGCTGCTCTGGTCTGGTTCGAGACGGTCAAAACCGGTTTGTGGCCCGGTTTTAGCCGGTCAGGTGTGGTTTGAGCTGGTCAAAATCGGTTTGAGCTGCTCTGGTCTGGTTCGAGCCAGTCAAAACCGGTTTGTGGCCCGGTTTTAGCTGGTCTGGCCCGGTCTGGACCGGTTTGCTACGGCTTCATCTTCTCTGGGCCAGTCTTGTGCGGTTTCATCCCGTGTGAGCCGGTCTCATCCGGTTTTATCCTGTCTCATCCGGTCAAAACTGGTTTGAGCCAGTCTGGTCTGGTTTGAGCCGGTCAAAACCGGTATGATTCGGTCTGGTCTGGTTTGAGCCGGTCTGGTCTGGTTTGAGCCGGTCAAAACCGGCTTGAGCCAGTCTGGTCTGGTTTGAGCCGGTCAAAACCGGCTCAGGTCGGTCAAAACCTGTTTGAGCCAGTCTGGTCTGGTTTGAACTGGTCAAAACCTGTTTGTGGTCCAGTTTTAGGCGGTCTGGGCCGGTCTGATTCGGTGTGAAGAAGTCTCATCCGGTCAAAACCGGTTTTAGCCCGTCTTGTGTGGGTTCAGCAGGTGAAAACTGGTTTGAGCCGGTCAAAATCAGTTTAAGCCGGTTTGCTCTGGTTTGAGCTGGTCTGGACTGGTTTGAGCCGGTCAAAATGGGTTCGAGCCGTTCAAAACCGGTTTGAGCCGGTTTGGTCAGGTTGAAACCAGTCAAAACCGATTCGAGCCTGTCTGAGCCAGTCTGGTCCGGTTTGATCCGGTGTGAGACGGTCTGGTCCGGTTCGATCCGGTGTCTTCCGGTCAAAACCGGTTGGAGCCGGTCTGGTCTGGTTTTAGCCGGTGTATTCTGGTGTGAGCTGGTCAAAACCGGTTTGAGCCGGTCAAAACCGGTTTGAGCCAGTGTGGTCTGGTTGAAGCCAGTCACAACCGATTCGAGCCTGTCTGAGCCGGTCTGGTGTGGTTTGATCCGGTCTAATCAGGTCAAAACCGGTTTGAGCCGGTGAAAACCGGTTTTAGCCGGTCTGGAATGGCTTGAGCTGGTCAAAAGCGGTTTGAGCTGGTTAAAATCGGATTGAGCCAGTCAAAACCGGTTTGAACCGGTCTGGTCTGGTTTGAGCTGGTCAAAACCGGTTTGGGCCAGTCTGGTCCGGTTTAATCCGGTCTGGTCTGGTTTGCGCTTGTCAAAACCATCTCAGGCCTGTCAAAACAGGTTTGAGCTGGTCTGGTCTGCTTTGAGCCCGTCAAAACCGGTTTGTGACCCGGTTTTAGGTGTACTGGGCCGGTCTCGTCTGGTTTGATCCGGTTTCAGCTGGTCTGGGCTCGCCTGTTCCGGTTTGATCCGGTCTCATCCTGTCAATATCGGTTTCAACCGGTCAAAACCCGTTTGCGCCGGTCTGGTGTGGTTTGAGCCGGTCTGGTGTGGTTTGAGCCGGTCAAAACCGGTTCGAGCCATTCAAAACTGGTTTAAGCCGGTGAAAACCGGATTGAACCGGTCTAGTCTGGTTTGAGCTGGTCAAAACCGATTTGAGCCTGTCTGGTCTGGTTTGAACCGCTCAAATCCGGTTTGTGGCGCAGTTTTAGACGTTCTGGGCCCGTCCGGTCCGATTTGATCCGATTTTAGCCGGTCTGGGCCGGTCTGATTCATTTTGATCCGGTCTGATCCGGTCAAAACCGATTTTAGCTGGTCAAAACCGGTTTTAGCCGGTCTGGTGTGGTTTGAGCAGGTCAAAACCGGTTTGAGACAGTCTGGTCCGGTATGATCCGGTTTGAGAAGGTCTGGTCTGGTTTGATCTGGTCTAATCCGGTCAAACCCGGTTTCAGCCAGTCAGTTCGGGTTTGAGCCATTGAAAACAGGTTCGAGCCGGTCTGGTCTGGTTTGAGCTGGTCAAAATAATTTTGAGCCGGTTTGGCCCGGTTTTAGGCGGTTCGGGCCTGTCTGTTCTGGTTTGATCCGGTTTGAGCCGATCTGGTCTGGTTTGAGCTGGTCAAAACTGGTTTGAGCCGGTATAGTCTGGTTTGAGCTGGTCAAAACCGGTTTGAGCCGGTCTGGTCTGGTTTGAGCCGGTCTTGTCTGGTTTGAGCCAGTCAAAACCGGTTCGAGCCTGTCAAAACCGGTTTGAGCCTCTTTGGTTTGGTTGAAGCCAGTCAAAACCGATTCGAGCCTGTCTGAGCTGGTCTGGTCCAGATTGATCCGAGTATAGCCATTCTGGGCCACTCCGGTTCGGTTTGATACGGTCTCATCCGGTCAAAACCGGTTTCAGCCGGTCTGTTGTGGTTTGAGCAGATCAAAACCAGTTTGAGCCGGTCTGGTCCGGTTTGAGTTGGTCTGGTCTGGTTTGAGCCGGTAAAAACCGGTTCAGGCGGGTCACAACCGGTTTGAGCCGGTCTGGTCTGGTTTGAGCCGGTCAAAACCGGTTGCTGGCCCAGTTTTAGCCTGTCTGGGCCGGTCTGGTCTGGTTTGACCGGTTTCAGCTGGTCTGGGCCGGTCGAATCCGGTTTGACGCGGTCAAAACCGCTTTCAGCCTGTCAAAACCGGTTTGAGCCGGTCTGCTCTGGTTTGAGCTGGTCTGGTCTGGTTTGAGCCGGTCATAACCGGCTCAGGTCGGTCAAAACTGGTTTGAGCAGGTCTGGTCTGGTTTGTACAGGTCAAACCCGGTTTGTGGCCCAGTGTTAGGCGGTCTGGGCCAGTCTGGTCCGGTTTGTTCCGATTTTAACTGCTTTGGGCCCGTCTGATTTGGTTTGATCCGGTCTCATCCAGTCAAATCCGGTTTTAGCTGGTCAAAACCGATTTTAGCTGGTCTGTAGTCACTTGAGTCGGTAAAAGCAGGTTCGAGCCGGTCAAAACCGGATTGAGCCAGTTTGTTCTGGATGAAGCCATTCAAAACCGATTCGAGCCTGTCTGAGACCGTCTGGTCCGGTTTGATCCGGTCTAATCAGTTCAAAAGCGGTTTGAGCCGGTGAAAACAGGTTTTAGGCGGTCTGGAGTGGTTTGAGCCGGTCAAAACCGGTTTGAGCCGGTCTGGTCTGGTTTGAGCCAGTCAAAACCTGATTGAGCCAGTTTAGCCCGGTTTTAGACTGTCTGGGCCAGTCTGGTTCGGTTTGAGCCGGTTTGAGCTGGTGTGTGCCATTCTGGTCGGTTATGATCTGGTTTGAGAAGGTCTTGTCTGGTTTGATCCGGTCTAATCCGATCAATACCGGTTTGAGCCGGTCACACTTGGTTTGAGCTGGTGAAAACTGGTTCGAGCCGGTCTGGTCTGGTTTGAGCCGATCAAAATAGGTTTGAGATGATTTGGCCCCGTTTTAGTTGGTCTGGGCCGGTCTGGTCCGGTTTGATCCGGTTTGAGCCGGTCTGGTCTTGTTTGAGCCGGTCAAAACCAGTTTGAGCCGGTCTGGTCTGGTTTGAGCCGGTCAAAATAGGTTGGAGCCGGTTTGGCCCGGTTTTAGGTGGTCTAGGCTGTTCTGATCCGGTTTGATCCGGTTTTAGCTGGTCTGGGCCCGTCTGGTGCAATTTGATTTGTCTCATAGGGTCAAAATCGGTTTCAGCCGGTCTAATCCGGTTTGAGCCGGACTGGTGTGGTTTGAGCCCGTCAAAACCGTTTTGAGCCGGTCAAAACTGGTTCGAGCCGTTCAAAACTGGTTTCAGCCTGTCAAAACCGTATTGAACCGGTCTGGTCTGGTTTGAGACGGTCAAAACCTCTTTGAGCTGGACAAAACCGGTTTGAGCTGGTCTGGTCTGATTTTAGCCGGTCTGGTCTGGTTTGAGCCGGTCAAAACCGGCTCAGGTCGGTTAAAACCGGTTTGAGCCGGTCTCATCAGGTTTGAACCGGTCAAAACCGGTTTCTGGCCCAGTTTTAGGCGGTCTGGGCCGATCTGCTCCATTTTGATCCGATTTTAGCCGGTCTGGGCCGCTCTGGTTCGGTTTGATACGGTCTCATCTGGTCAAAACCGGTTTTAGCCGGTCTGGACGGGTTTGAGTTGTTCAAAACCGCTTTGAATCGGTCTCGTCCAGTTTGAGCCGGTCTGTTCGGGTTTGAGCCGGTCAAAACCGGTTTGAGCTGGTGTGGTCCTGTTTGAGTCTCGTTTGAGCTGGTCAAATTCGGTTTGTGTTGCTCTCGTCTGATTTGAGCCGGTCAAAACCGGTTTGCACCTGTCTGGTCCGGTTTGATCCGGTTTAACCCGGTCTGGTCCAGTTTGATTCATTTGAGCTGGAATGGTCTGGTTTGAGCCATTCAAAACCGGTATGAGCTGGTCTGGTCCGGATTCAGTCCGGTTTCAGCCAGTCAACAACGCTTTGAGCCGGTCTGGTCCAGTTTGAGTCAGGTTTGAGCCGGTCAACAGCGGTTTGATCCGTTCTGGTCCGGTTAGAGTCTGGTGTGAACCGGTCAAAACATGTTTGAGCTGGTCTAACAGCCGGTCTGGTCCGTTTTGATCCTGTTTGAGCTTCTGCGCTTCAGTTTGAGCCAGTCAAACCCTGTTTAAGCCGGTCTGGTCCGGTGTGTGCCGGTGTGAGCCGGTCTGGTCCGGTTTGAACCGGTTGGGCCGGTCTGTTCTGGTTTGAGCCGGTCAAAACCGGTTTGAGCCGGTCTGGTCAGTTTTGATCCCCTGAGTGTGCACTCCCCTGAGTGAGCGCTCACCTGAGTGGGCACTCTGCTTTGTGAACGTCTCCCTGAGTGTGCACTCCCCTGAGTGTGCACTCGTCTGAGTGAGCACTCCCCTGAGTGTGTACTCCCCTGAATGAGCACTCCCCTGAGTGTGACCTCCTCTTGGCTCGCACTCTCCTGAGGACTCCCCTGAGTGTGCACTCCCCTGAGTGTATGCTCACCTGAGCGTGCACTCCGCTGAGTGTGCGCTCTCCTGAGTGAGCACTCCCCTGTGTGTGCACTCCCATGAGTGTGCGCTCCCCTGTGTGTGCTCTCCCCAGTGTGTTCGCTGCCCTGAGTGAGCGCTTCCCTGAGTGCGAACTCCCCTGAGTGTGCACTCGCCTGAGTGAGGACTCCCCTGAGTGTGCACTGCCCTGATTGTGAACTCGCCTGAGTTTGGACTCCCCTGAGTGTGCACTCCACTGATTGAGCACTCCCCTAAGTTTACACTCCCCTGAGTTTGCGCTCCCATGGGATTGCGCTACCCTGAGTGTGAACTCCCCTGAGTGAGCGCTCCCCTGATTGCGCACTAACCTGAGTGTGCACTCGCGTGGGTGAGGACTCCCCTGAGTGTGCACTCCCCTAAATGAGCACTCCCCTTCGTGTACACTCCCCTGAGTAAGCCAGTGAAACCCGTTTTGAGCCAGTCTGGTCCGGTTTAAGCCGGAATGGTCGGGTATTAGCTGGTCAACACCAGTTTGAGGCGGTCTGTTCCAGTTTGATCCGGTTTAAGCGGGTATGGTCCGGTGTGATCCGGTTGAGCCAGTCTGGTCTGGTTTGAGCCGGTCAAAACCGGTTTGATCCGGTCTGGTCCTGTTTGAGCCGGTCTGCTCCAGTTTGATCTGGTTTAAGCCGGTCAATATCAGTTTGAGTCTGGTTTGAGCTGGACAAAACCGGATTTAGTGGGTCTAGCAGGTCTGGCCCGGATTGATCCGTTTTGAGCCAGTCTCGTCCGGTTTGATCCGATTTTAGTCCGTGTGGTCCAGTTTGAGCTGGTTTTAGCTGGTCTGGTCCAGTTTGAGTCCGATTTGAGCCTGTCAAAATAACTTTGAGCCGATCTGCTCCGGTTTGAGTTGGTCAAAACCGGTTTGAGATGGTCTGGTCCGGTTTGAGTCCAGCTTGATCCGGTCAAAACCGGTTTGAGCCGCTCTGATACGGTTTGATCCGGTTTGAGTCGGTCTGGTCCGGTTTGAGCCGGTCAAAACCGGTTTGATCCGGTCCGGTGGTTTCTGTCCGGTTGGAGCCGGTCAACACCAGTTTGAGCCGGTCTGGTCTGGTTTGAATCCGGTTTGAGCTGGTCTGGTCCAGTTTGAGCCCGCTTTAGCTTTCCTGGTCCGGTTTGAGTCTGGTTTGAGCTGGTGAAAACCGGTTTGATTCGGTATAAGCCGGTCTGGTCTGGTTTGAGATGGTGAAAAACGGTTTGAGCCAGTCCGGTCTGGTTTTATCCTGTCTCATCCGGTCAAATCCGGTTTGAGCCGGTCTAGTCGGGTTTGAGCCAGTCAAAACGGGTTTGAGAATGTCTGGTCCGGTTTGAGTCCGGTTTGAGCCAGTCAAAACCGGTTTGAGCCTGTCTGGTCTGGTTTGAGTCCGGTTTGAGCCGGACAACACCAGTTTGAGAGGGTCTGGTCCGGTTTGAGTGCAATATGAGCCGGTGAAAACCGGTGAGAGACGGTTTAGTCCGCTTTGAGCCAGTCAAAACCGGTTTGAGCCGGTCTGGTCCGGTTTTAGCCGGTCTGGACGGGTTTGAGTCGGTCAAATCCGGTTTGAGGCGGTCTCGTCCAGTTTCAGCCGGTCTGGTCGGGTTTGAGCCGGTCAAAACCGGTTTGAGTTGGTGTGGTCCTGTTTGAGTCTCGTTTGAGCTGGTCAAATTCGGTTTGTGTTGCTGCCGTCTGATTTGAGCCGGTCAAAACCGGTTTGAGCTGGTCTGGTCCGGTTTGACCCGGTTTTACACGGTCTGGTCCAGTTTGATTCGTTTGAGCTGGTATTTTATGGTTTGAGCCGTTCAAAACCGGTATGAGCTGGTCTGGTCCGGATTGAGTCCGGTTTGAGCCAGTCAACACCGCTTTGAGCCGGTCTGTTCCAGTTTGAGTCAGGTTTGAGCCAGTCAACAGCGGTTTGATCTGGTGTGGTCCGGTTAGAGTCTGGTTTGAGCCGGTCAAAACATGTTTGAGCTGGTATAACAGCCGGTCTGGTCCGTTTTGATCCTGTTTGAGCCTCTCCGCTTTGGTTTGAGCCACTCAAACCCTGTTTTAGCCGGTCTGGTCCGGTGTGTGCCGGTGTGAGCTGGTCTGGTCCGGTTTGAACCGGTTGGGCCGGTGTGTTCTGGTTTAAGCCGGTCAAAACCGGTTTGAGCCGGTCTGGTCAGTTTTGATCCTCTGAGTGTGCACACCCCTGAGTGAGCGCTCACCTGAGTGGGCACTCTTCTTTGTGAGCGTCTCCCTGAGTGTGCACTCGTCTGAGTGAGCACTCACCTGAGTGTGTACTCCCCTGAATGAGCACTCCCCTGAGTGTGCACTCCTCTGAGCTCGCACTCTCCTGAGTGAGGACTCCCCTGAGTGTGCACTCCCCTGAGTGTATGCTCACCTGAGCGTGCACTCCACTGAGTGTGCACTCTCCTGAGTGAGCAGTCCCCTGTGTGTGCACTCCCATGAGTGTGCGCTCCCCTGTGTGTGCTCTCCCCAGTGTGTTCGCTGCCCTGAGTGAGCGCTTCCCTGAGTGCGAACTCCCCTGAGTGTGCACTCGCCTGAGTGAGGACTCCCTTGAGTGTGCACTCCCCTGATTGTGGGCTCACCTGATTGTGCACTCCCCTGAGTGAGTGCTCCCCTCGGTGAGGACACCCCTGTGTGTGCACTCCCCTGAGTGTGCACTCCTCTTAGTTCGCACTCCTCTGAGTGAGGACTCCCCTGAGTGTGCACCCCCCAATGTGTGCACTCCCCTGAGTGTGCGCTCCCCTGAGTGTGCACTCCCCTGAGTGAGCGCTCCGCTGAGGGTGCACTCCACTGAGTGTGCGGTCCCCTGAGTAAGGACTACTCTATGTGGGCACTCCCCTGAGTGTGAACTCGCCTGAGTGACGACTCACCGGAGTGAGCGCTCTCCTGAGGGGGTACACGTCTGAGTGATGACTCCCCTTAGTGTGCACTCCCATGAATGAGCACTCCCCTGAGTGAGCGCTCCCCTGAGCGTGCACTCCCCTGAGTGTGCGCTCACCTGAGTAAGGACTACTCTGAGTCGGCACTCCCCTGAATGTGCGCTCGCCTGAGTGAGGACTCCCCTGAGTGTGCACTCCCCTGAATGTATATTCCCCTGTTTGTGCGCTCACCTGAGTGTGTGCTCCCCAGTGTGTGCACTCCCCTGAGTGAGCACTCCCCTGAGTGTGCACTCCCCTGGTTGTGCACTCTAATGAGGGAGGACTCCCCTGAGTGTACACTCCCCTGAGTGAGCACTCCCCTGATTGTGCACTCCTCTTTGTTCGCACTCTCCTGAGTGAGGACTCCACTGAGTGTGCACTCCCCTGAGTGTGCGCACCTTTGAGTGTGCACTCCCCTGAATGAGCGCTTCCCTGAGTGTGCTCTCACCTGAGAGTGCACTCTCCTGAGTGAGGACTCCCCTGAGTGTGCACTCCCCTAAATGAGCACTCCCCTTCGTGTACACTCCCCTGAGTAAGCCAGTGAAACCCGTTTTGAGCCAGTCTGGTCCGGTTTAAGCCGGACTGGTTGGGTCTGAGCTGGTCAACGCCGGTTTGAGGCGGTCTGTTCCAGTTTGATCCGGTTTAAGCGGGTATGGTCCGGTGTGGTCCAGTAGAGCCGGTCTGGTCCGGTTTGAGCCAGTCAAAACCGGTTTGAGCCGATCTGGTCCGGTTTGAGCCGGTCTGCTCTGGTTTGATCTGGTTTGAGCCGGTCAATAACAGTTTGAGTCCGGTTTGAGCCGGACAAAACCGGATTTAACGGGTCTAGCCGGTCTGGCCCGGATTGATCCGTTTTCAGCCAGTCTCGTCCGGTTTGATCCGATTTTAGTCAGTGTGGTCCAGTTTGAGCCGATTTTAGCTGGTCTGGTCCAGTTTGAGTCCGATTTGAGCCTGTCAAAACAGTTTGAGCCGGTCTGCTCCGGTTTGAGTTGGTCAAAACCGGTTTGAGATGGTCTGGTCCGGTTTGAGTCCAGCCTGAACCGGTCAAAACCGGTTTGAGCCGCTCTGATACGGTTTGATCCGGTTTGAGTCAGTCTGGTCCGGTTTGAGCCGGTCAAAACCGGTTTGATCCGGTCTGGTGGTTTCTGTCCGGTTGGAGCCGGTCAACACCAGTTTGAGCCGGTCTGGTCTGGTTTGAATCCGGTTTGAGCTGGTCTGGTCCAGTTTGAGCCGGTTTTAGCTTTCCTGGTCCGGTTTGAGTCTGGTTTGAGCTGGTGAAAACCGGTTTGATCCGGTATAAGCCGGTCTGGTCTGGTTTGAGACCGTGAAAAATAGTTTGAGCCGGTCTGGTCCGGTTTTATCCTGTCTCATCCGGTCAAATCCGGTTTTAGCTGGTCTGGTCGGGTTTGAGCCAGTCAAAACGGGTATGAGACTGTCTGGTCCTGTATGAGTCTGGTTTGAGCCGGACAAAACCTGTTTGAGAGGGTCTGGTCTGGTTTAAGTGCGGTTTGAACCGGTCATAACCAGTTAGAGCCGGTCTAGTCCGCTTTGAGCCAGTCAAATCCGG
This sequence comes from Chlorocebus sabaeus, assembly GCF_047675955.1. Classification (NCBI taxonomy): domain Eukaryota; kingdom Metazoa; phylum Chordata; class Mammalia; order Primates; family Cercopithecidae; genus Chlorocebus; species Chlorocebus sabaeus. The sequence continues at coordinate 60,367 of NW_027327520.1, forward strand.
TTTGAGCCGGTCTGGTTCGGTTTTAGCCGGCCTGGACGGGTTTGAGTTGGTCAAAACCGCTTTGAGGCAGTCCCGTCCAGTTTGAGCCGGTCTGTTCGGGTTTGAGCCGGTCAAAACCGATTTGAGCCGCTGTGGTCCTGTTTGAGTCTCGTTTGAGCTGGTCAAATTCGGTTTGTGTTGCTCTCGTCTGATTTGAGCTGGTCAAAACCGGTTTGAGCTGGTCTGGTCCGGTTTGATCCGGTTTAACCCGGTCTGGTCCAGTTTGATTCGGTTGAGATGGAATGGTCTGGTTTGAGCCGTTCAAAACCGGTATGAGCTGGTCTGGTCCGGATTGAGTCCGGTTTCAGCCAGTCAACACCGCTTTGAGCCGGTCAGGCCCAGTTTGAGTCAGGTTTGAGCCGGTCAACAGCGGTTTGATCCGTTCTGGTCCTGTTAGAGTCTGGTTTGAACCGGTCAAAACATGTTTGAGCTGGTCTAACAGCCGGTCTGGTCCGTTTTGATCCTGTTTGAGCCTCTCCGCTTCGGTTTGAGCCAGTCAAACCCTGTTTAAGCCGGTCTGGTCCGGTGTGTGCCGGTGTGAGCCGGTCTGGTCCGGTTTGAACTGGCTGGGCCGGTCTGTTCTGGTTTGAGCCGGTCAAAACCGGTTTGAGCCGGTCTGGTCAGTTTTGATCCCCTGAGTGTGCACTCCCCTGAGTGAGCGCTCACCTGAGTGGGCACTCTTCTTTGTGAGCGTCTCCCTGAGTGGGCACTCCCCTGAGTGTGCACTCGTCTGAGTGAGCACTCCCCTGAGTGTGTACTCCCCTGAATGAGCACTCCCCTGAGAGTGCACTCCTCTGAGCTCGCACTATCCTGAGTGAGGACTCCCCTGAGTGTGCACTCCCCTGGGTGTATGCTCACCTGAGCGTGCACTCCGCTGAGTGTGCACTCTCCTGAGTGAACACTCCCCTGTGTGTGCACTCCCATGAGTGTGCGCTCCCCTGTGTGTGCTCTCCCCAGTGTGTTCGCTGCCCTGAGAGAGCGCTTCCCTGAGTGCGAACTCCCCTGAGTGTGCACTCGCCTGAGTGAGGACTCCCCTGAGTGTGCACTCCCCTGATTGTGAACTCGCCTGAATTTGGACTCCCCTGAGTGTGCACTCCACTGATTGAGCACACCCTAAGTTTACTCTCCCCTGAGTTTGCGCTCCCTTGGGATTGCGCTACCCTGAGTGTGAACTCCCCTGAATGAGCGCTCCCCTGAGTGCGCACTAACCTGAGTGTGCAGTTGCCTGGGTGAGAACTCCCCAGATTGAGCGCTCTCCTGAGGGGGTACTCGTCTGTGTGATGACTCCCCTGAGTGTGCACTCTCCTGAATGAGCACTCCCCTGAGTGTGCACTCCTCTGAATTCGCACTCTCCTGAGTGAGGACTCCCTTGAGTGTGCACTACCCTGAGTGTGCAGTCCCTTGAGTGTTCGCTTCCCAGGGAGTGCACTTCCCTGAGTTCGAACTCTCCTGAGTGAGGACTCCCCTGAGTGTGCACTCCCCTGAGTGTGGGCTCACCTGATTGTGCACTCCCCTGAGTGAGCGCTCCCCTCGGTGAGGACACCCCTGTGTGTGCACTCCCCTGAGTGTGCACTCCTCTTAGTTCGCACTCCTCTGAGTGAGGACTCCCCTGAGTGTGCACCCCCCAGTGTGTGCACTCCCCTGAGTGTGCGCTCCCCTGAGTGTGCACTCCCCTGAGTGAGCGCTCCGCTGAGGGTGCACTCCACTGAGTGTGCGCTCACCTGAGTAAGGACTACTCTATGTGGGCACTCCCCTGAGTGTGAACTCGCCTGAGTGAGGACTCACCAGAATGAGCGCTCTCCTGAGGGGGTACACGTCTGAGTGATGACTCCCCTGAGTGTGCATTCCCATGAATGGGCACTCCCCTGAGTGAGCACTCCCCTGAGCGTGCACTCCCCTAAATGTGAGCTCACCTGAGTAAGGACTACTCTGAGTCGGCACTCCCCTGAATGTGTGCTCGCCTGAGTGAGGACTCCCCTGAGTGTGCATTCCCCTGAATGAACATTCTCCTGTTTGTGCGCTCACCTGAGTGTGTGCTCCCCAGTGTGTGCACTCCCCAGAGTGAGCACTCCCCTGAGTGTGCACTCCCCTGATTGTGCACTCTACTGAGGGAGGACTCCCCTGAGTGTGCACTCCCCTGAGTGAGCACTCCCCTGAGTGTGCACTCCTCTTAGTTCGAACTCTCCTGAGTGAGGACGCCACTGAGTGTGCACTCCCCTGAGTGTGCGCTCCTTTGAGTGTGCACTCCCCTGAGTGAGTGCTCCCCTGAGTGTGCTCTCACCTGAGAGTGCACTCGCCTGAGTGAGGACTCCCCTGAGTGTGCACTCCCATAAGTGAGCACTCCCCTTCGTGTAAACTCCCCTGAGTAAGCCAGTGAAACCCCTTTTGAGCCAGTCTGGTCCGGTTTAAGCCGGACTGGTCGGGTATGAGCTGGTCAACGCCGGTTTGAGGCGGTCTGTTCCAGTTTGATCCGGTTTAAGAGGGTATGGTCCGGTGTGATCCGGTTGAGCCGGTCAAAACTGGTTTGAGCCAGTCTAGTCCTGTTTGAGCCGGTCTGCTCCAGTTTGATCTGGTTTGAACCGGTCAATATCAATTTGTGTCCGGTTTGAGCCGGACAAAACCGTATTTAGCGGTTCTAGCCGGTCTGGCCCGGATTGATCCGTTTTGAGCCAGTCTCGTCCGGTTTGATCCGATTTTCGTCCGTGTGGTCCAGTTTCAGCCGGTTTTAGCCGGTCTGGTCCAGTTTGAGTCCGATTTGAGCCTGTCAAAACCGGTTTGAGCCAGTCTGCTCTGGTTTGAATTGGTCAAAACCGATTTGAGATGCTCTGGTCCGGTTTGAGTCCAGCTTGATCCGGTCAAAACCGGTTTGAGCCGCTCTGATACGGTTTGATCCAGTTTGAGTCGGTCTGGTCCGGTTTGAGCCGGTCAAAACCGATTTGATCCGGTCTGGTGGTTTCTGTCCGGTTGGAGCAGGTCAACACCAGTTTGAGCCGTTCTGTTCTGGTTTGAGTCCAGTTTGAGCTGGTCTGGTCCAGTTTGAGCCGGTTTTAGCTTTCCTGGTCCGGTTTGAGTCTGGTTTGAGCCGGTCAAAACTGGTTTGATCCAGTATAAGCCGGTCTGGTCTGGTTTGAGATGGTGAAAAACGGTTTGAGCCTGTCTGGTCCGGTTTTATCCTGTCTCATCCGGTCAAAGCTGGTTTGAGCCAGTCTGGTCGGGTTTGAGCCAGTCAAAACGGGTTTGAGACTGTCTGGTCCGGTTTGAGTCGAGTTTGAGCCAGTCAAAACCGGTTTGAGCCTGTCTGGTCTGGTTTGAGTCCGGTTTGAGCCGGACAACACCAGTTTGAGAGGGTCTGGTCCGGTTTGAGTGCAGTATGAGCCGGTGAAAACCGGTGAGAGACGGTTTAGTCCGCTTTGAGCCAGTCAAAACCGGTTTGAGCCGGTCTGGATGGGTTTGAGTCGGTCAAATCCGGTTTGAGGCGGTCTCATCCAGTTTCAGCCGGTCTGGTCGGGTTTGAGCCGGTCAAAACCGGTTTGAGCTTGTGTGGTCCTGTTTGAGTCTTGTTTGAGGTGGTCAAATTCGGTTTGTGCTGCTCTGTTCTGATTTGAGCCGATCAAACCGGTTTCAGCCGGTCTGGTCCGGTTTGATCTGGTTTAAGCTGGTCTGGTCCGGTTTGATTCGGTTGAGCCGGTCTGGTCTGGTTTGAGCCGTTCAAAACCGGTTTGAGCCGGTCTGGTCCGGATTGAGTCTGGTTTGAGCCGGTCAACAACGCTTTGATCCGGTCTGGTCCAGTTTGAGTCTGGTTTGATCCGGTCAAAATCGGTTTGTGCTGCTCTGCTCTGATTTGAGACGGTCTATTCTGGTTTGAGTCCGGTTTGAACGGGTCTAGTCCGGTTTTAGCCGGTCTGTTAGGGTTTGAGCCGGTGAAAACCAGTTTGAGCCTGTCTGGTCCGGTTTCAGAGGGTCTGGTCACGTTTGAGCCCGTCAAAACCGGTTTGTGCCGGTCTGGTCCGATTTGACCCGGTCAAAACCGGATTGAGGCGGTCTCGCCCCATTTCAGCCAGTCTGGTCGGGTTTGAGTCGTTTAAAACCGATTTGAGCCGGTCTGGTCCGTTTTGATCAGGTTTCAGCGGTTCCGGTCCGGTTTGATCCGGTTTGAGCCGGTATGGTCCGCTTTGATCTGGTTGAGCCAGTCTGGTCTGGTTTGAGCCGGTCCAAGCCGGTTTGTGCCGGTCTCGTCCGGTTTCAGCTGGTCTGGTCGGGTTTGAGCCAGTCAAAATGGGTTTGAGACGGTCTGGTCTGCTTTGAGTCCACTTTGAGCCAGTTTGGTCCTTGTCCGGTTTGAGCCGATCAAAACCGATTTTAGCCGGTCAAATCCGGTTTGAGTCCACTTTGAGCCGGTCTGGTACGTTTTGCATCCGGTTTGAGCCGGTCAAAACACGTTTGAGGTGGTCTGGTCCGGTTTGTGCCGGTCAAAACCGGTTTGAGTCCGTTTGGAGCCGGTCAAATCTGGTTTGAGACGGTCTGGTGCGATTTGAGCCACTAAAAACTGGTTTGAGCCAGTCTAATACGGTCAAAAGAGGTTTTAGCCGGTCTGGTCCTGTTTGATCAGGTTTGAACCGGTCTCGTCCGGTTTTTGATGGTCAAAACCGGTTTGAGACATTCTGGTCTGGTTTGAGCAGGTCAAAACAGGTTTGAGCGGGTTTGGCCTGGTTTTAGGCGGTCAGGGCCGGTCTGGTCCAGAATGATCCTGTTTTAGCCGGTCTGGGCCCGTTTGGTCCAGTTTGATCCGTTCTCATCCAGTCAAAATCGGTTTGAGATGGTCAAAATCGGATTGAACTGGTCTGGTCTGGTATGAGCCGGTCAAAAGCGGTTCGAGCCGCTCAAAACCGGTTTGAGCTGGTTTTGTCTGTTTGAAGCCAGTCAAAACCGATTCGAGCCTCTCTGAGTCTGTCTGGTCCGGTTTGATCCGGTCTAATCAGGTCAAAACCGGTTTGAGCCGGTGAAAACCGGTTTGAGCCGGTCTGGAGTGGTATGAGCCGGTCAAAAGTGGTTTGATCCGGTCAAAATCGGATTGAGCCAATCAAAACTGCTTTGAACCGGTCTGATCTGGTTTGAGCCGGTCAAAACGGTTTTGAGACAGTCTGGCCTGGTTTTAGCCAGTCTGGGCCGGTCTGGTCCGGTTTGATCCGGTTTCAGCCTTTCTGGACCTGTCTTGTCTGGTTTGATCCGGTGTGAGCCGGTCTGGTCCTGTTTGATCTGGTGTCATCCGGTCAAAACCGATTTGAGCCGGTCTGGTCTGGTTTGAGCCGGTCTGGTGTGGTTTGATCCGGTCAAAACCGGCTCAGGCTGGTCAAAACCGGTTTCAGCCGGTCTGGTGTGGTTTGAGCCGGTCAAAACTGGTTTGTGGCCCACTTTTAGCCGATCGGGCCCCGTCTGGTCCGGTTTGCTCCGGCTTCAGCTGTTCTGGGCTGGTCTGGTGAGTTTTCATCCGGTTTGAGCCAGTCTCTTCTAGTTTCAGCCGATCAAAACCGGTTTGAGGCAGTGTGGTCGGGTTTGCGACGGTCTGGTCTGGTTTGACCCAGTCAAAACCTGATTGAGCCGGTTTGGCCCGGTTTTAGCCTGTCTGAGCCGGTCTGGATCGATTTGAGCCGGTTTGAGACGGTTTGTGCTGGTCTGGTCCGGTATGATCCGGTTTGAGAAGGTCTGGTACAGTTTGATCCGGTCTAATCTGATCAAAACCGGTTTGAGCTGGTTAGGTCTGGTTTGAGCCGGTCAAAACAGGTTCAAGTCGGTCTGGTCTGGTTTGAGCTGGTCAAAATAGGTTTGAGCCGGGTTGGACCGGTTGTAGGTGGTCTGGACCGGTCTGGTCCGGTTTGATCCGGTTTTAGCCGGTCTGGGCTCGTGTGGTCCGGTTTGATCTGGTCCCATCCGGTCAAAATCGATTTCAGCTGGTCAAAACCGGTTTGAACCGGTCTGGTGTGGTTTGAGCCGGTCAAAACCGGTTCGAGCTGTTCAAAACCAGTTTAAGCCGTTCAAAACCGGATTTGAACCGGTCTGGTCTGGTTTGAGCCGGTCTGGTCTGGTTTGAGCTGGTCAAAACCGGTTTGAGCCGGTCTGGCCCGGTTTTAGCCTGTCTGGACTGGTCTGGTCCAGTTGGTTCTGGTTTCAGCTGGTCTGGGCCTGTCTGGTCCGGTTTGATCCGGTGTGAGCCTGTCTGGTCCGGTTTGATCTGGTGTCATCTGGTCAAAACCAGTTTCCACCGGTCTGGTCCGGTTTGAGCTGGTCTGGTCTGGTTTGAGCCAGTCAAAACCGGATTGAACTGGTCTGGTCTGGTTTGAGCCGGTCAAAACCGGTTTGAGCCTTGAAAAACCGGTTTCAGCCGGTCTGGTGTGGTTTGAGCAGGTCAAAACCGGTTTGAGCTGGTCAAAACCATTTTCAGCTGATCTGGACTGGTTTGAGTCGGTCTGGTCTGGTTTCAGCCGGTCAAAACCAGTTCAAGCCGGTTTGGTCTGCTTGAAGTCAGTCAAAACCGATTTGAGACTGTCTGAGCTGGTCTCGTCTGGTTTGATCCGGTCTACTCAGGTCAGACCCGGTTTGAGCCAATGAAAACCGGTTTTTGCCAGTCTGGAGTGGTTTGATCCGGTCTAAACCGGTGTCAGCCGGTCAAAACCGGATTGACCCAGTGAAAACCGGATTGAACCGGTCTGGTCTGGTTTGAGCTGGTCAAAACCGGTTTGAGCCGGTCTGGCCCGATTTTAGCCGGTCCGGGCCTGTCTGGTCCGGTTTGTTCTGGTGTGAGCCGGTCTGGTCCGGTTTGGTCTGGTGTCATCTGGTCAAAACCATTTTGTGCCGGTCAGGTCCGGTTTGATCCGGTCTGGTCTGGTTTGAGCCAGTCTGGTCCGGTTTGAGCCGGTCTGGTCTGGTTTGAGCCGGTCAAAACCGGTTTGTGCCCCGGTTTTAGCCGGCCTGGGCCGGTCTGGTCCAGTTTGAGTCGGTTTTAGCCCGTCTGGGCCCATCTGGTGCGGTTTGACCTGGTCTCATCTGGTGAAAACCGGTTTCAGCCGGTCAAAACCGGTTTGCGCGGGTCTGGTGTGGTTTGAAATGGACAAAACCGGTTTGAGCTGGTCAAAACCGGATTGAGACAGTCAAAACCGGTTTGAACCTGTTTGGTCTGGTTTGAGCCGGTGAAGACAGGTTTGAGCTGGTCTGGCCCGGTTTTAGCTGGTCTGGGCCTGTCTGGTCTCTTTTGATCCGGTTTCAGAAGGTCTGGGCCTGTCTGGTCCGGTTTGATCAGGTGTGAGCCGGTCTGGTCCAGTTTGATCCGACGTCATCCGGTCAAAACCGGATTGAGCCCGTCTGGTCTTGTTTGAGCCAGTCTCGTCTTGTTTGAGACGGTCAAAACCTAATTGAGCCGGTTTGGCCCGGTTTTAGCCTGTCTGGGTCGGTCAGGTTTGGTTTGAGCCGGTTTGAGCCGGTCTGTGCTCGTCTGGTCCAGTATGATCCGGTTTGGGAAGGTCTGGTCCCGTTTGATCCGATCTAATGCAGTCAAAACGGGTTTGAGCCGGTCAGGTCTGGTTTGAGCCGGTCAAAACAGGTTCGACCCGGTATGGTCTGGATTGAGCTGGTCAAAACAAGTTTGAGCTGGTTTGGCTCCGTTTTAGGCGGTCTGGTGAGGTTTGATCTGGTATGAGCCGATCTGGTCTGGTTTGAGCTAGTCAGGGCCTGTCTGGTCCGGTTTGATCCGGTGTGAGACAGTCTGGCCGGTTTGATCCGGTGTCATCCGGTCAAAACCGGTTTGACCCGGTCTGGTCCGTTTTGAGACAGTCTGGTCTGGTTTGAGCCGGTCAAAACCGGTTTGAGCCGGTCTGATCTTGTTTGAGCCAGTCAAAACCGGTTTGTGGCTCGGTTTTGGCCGGTCTGGGTCGGTCTGGTGCGGTTTACTCTGGCTTCAGCTGTTCTGGGCCGGTCTGGTGCGGTTTCATCCGGTTTGAGCCGGTCTGCTCTGGTTTTATCCTGTCTCATCTGGTCAAATTCGGTTTGAGCTACTCTGGTCTGGTTTGAGCCGGTCAAAACCGGTTTGAGCCGATTTGGCCTGGTTTTAGCCTGTCTGGGCTGGTCTTTTCCGGTTTGATCCGGTTTGAGCCGGTCTCATCCGGTCAAAACCGGTTTGAGCTGGTGTGGTCTTGATTGAGCCGGTTTGGCCTGGTTTTAGCCTTTCTGTGCCGGTCTGGTTCGGTTGAGCAGGTTCAAGCTGATCTGGTCTGTTTTGAGACGGTCAAAACCAGTTTGAGCCGGTCTGGTCTGGTTTGTGCCGGTTTGAGCTGATCTGGTCCAGTTTTATCCGGTCTGGATGGGTTTGAGTCGGTCAAAACCGGTTTGAGGCGGTCTCGTCCTGTTTCAGCTGGTCTGGTCGGGTTTGAGCCGGTCAAAACCAGTTTGAGCCGGTGTGGTCCTGTTTGAGTCTGCTTTAAGCTGGTCAAATTCGGTTTGTGCTGCTCTGGTCCGATTTGAGCTGGTCCAAACCGGTCTGAGACAGTCTGTTCCAGTTTGAGTGCGGTTTGAGCCGGAAAACACCAGTTTGAGACAGTCTGGTCCGGTTTGATCCGGTTTGAGCCAGTCATAACCTGTTAGAGCCGGTCTAGTCCGCTTTGAGTCCAGTTTGAGCCGGACTGGTACGTTTTGTGTCCGGTTTGAGCCGATCAAAACAGGTTTGAGGCGGTCTGGTCCGGTTTGTGACGGTCAAAAATGGTTTGATTCCATTTGGAGCTGGTCAAAACCGTTTTGAGCTGGTGTGGTGCGATTTGAGCCGCTAAAAACCGGTTTGAGCTAGTCTAATATGGTCAAAACAGGTTTGTGCCATTCTGGTCTGATTTGAGCCAGTCAAAACCGATATGAGGCTGTCTCGTCCCATTTCAGCCGGTCTGGTAGGGTTTGAGCCAGTCAAAACCGTTTTGAGCCTGTCTGGTCTGGTTTCAGACGGTCTGGTCGGGTTTGAGCCAGTCAAAACTGGTTTGAGCCGGTGTGGTCCTGTTTGAGTCTGGTTTGAGCTGGTCAATTACGGTTTGTGTTGCTCTCATCCGATTTGAGCCGGTCAAAACCGGTTTCAGCTGGTCTGGTCCGGTTTGATCCGGTTTAACCCGGTCTGGTCCAGTTTGATTTGTTTGAGCTGGTAGGGTGTGGTTTGAGCCGTTCAAAGCCTGTATGAGCTGGTCTGGTCTGCATTGAGTCCGGTTTGACCCGGTCAACACCGCTTTGAGCCGGTCTGGTCCAGTTTGAGTCAGGTTTGAGCCGGTCAACACCGGTTTGATCCGTTCTGCTCCAGTTTGAGTCCGGTTTGAGCCGATCTTCTCCGGTTTGAGCCGGTCAAAACATGATTCAGCTGGTCTAACAGCCGGTCTGGTCCGTTTTGATCCTGTTTGAGCCTCTCTGCTTTGGTTTGAGCCAGTCAAATCCTGTCTAAGCTGGTCTGGTCAAGTTTGTGCCGGTGTGAGCCGGTCTGGTCCGGTTTGATCCGTTTGGGCCGGTCTGGTCCGCTTTGAGCCGGTCAAAACCGGTTTAAGCCGGTCTGGTCCGTTTTGATCCCCTGAGTGTGCACTCCCCTGAGTGAGTGCTCACTTGAGTGGGCACTCCGCTTTGTGAGCGCCTCCCTGAGTGTGCATTCCCCTAAGTGTGCACTCGTCTGAGTGAGCACTCCCCTGAATGCATACTCCCCTGAATGAGCACTCCCCTGAGTGTGCACTCCTCTGAGTTCTCACTCTCCTGAGTGAGGACTCCCCTGAGTGTGCAATCCCCTGAGTGTGTGCTACCCTGAGATTTCACATCCCTGAGTTCGCACTCTTTTGAGTGAGGACTCCCCTGAGTGTGCACTCCCCTGAGTGTATGCTCACCTGAGCGTGCACTCTGCTGAGTGTGCCCTCTCCTGAGTGAGCACTCCCCTGGGTGTACACTCCCATAAGTGTGCGCTCCCCTGTGTGTGCTCTCCCCAGTGTGTTCGCAGCCCTGAGTGAGTGCTCCCCTGAGTGCGAACTCCCCTGAGTGTGCACTCACCTGCGTGTGGACTCCCCTGAGTGTGCACTCGTCTGAGTGAGCACACCCCTGAATGTGTACTCCCCTGAATGAGCACTCCCCTGAGTGTGCACTCCTCTGAGTTCGCACTCTCCTGAGTGAGGACTCCCCTGAGTGTGCACTCCCCTGAGTGTGTGCTACCCTGAGATTTCACTCCCCTGAGTTCGCACTCTTTTGAGTGAGGACTACCCTGAGTGTGCACTCCCCTGAGTGTATGCTCACCTGAGTGTGCACTCCGCTGAGTGTGCGCTCTCCTGAGTGAGCACTCCCCTGTGTGTGCATTCCAATAAGTGTGCGCTCCCCTGTGTGTGCTCTCCCCAGTGTGTTCGCAGCCCTGAGTGAGCGCTCACCTGAGTGCAAACTCCCCTGAGTGTGCACTCCCCTGAGTGAGCCCTCCCCTGAGTGTTCACTCCTCTTAGTTCGCACTCCTCTGAGTGAGGACTCCCCTGAGTGTGCACACCCCAGTGTGTGCACTCCCCTGAGTGTGCGCTCCCCTGAGTGTGCACTCCCCTGAGTGAGTGCTCCGCTGAGGCTGCACTCCCCTGAGTGTGCGCTCACCTGAGTAAGGACTACTCTAAGTGGGCACTCCCCTGAGTGTGAACTCGCCTGAATGAGGACTCACCAGACTGAGCGCTCTCCTGAGGGGGTTCTCGTGTGTGTGATGAATCCCCTGAGTGTGCACTCCCCTTAATGAGCACTCCCATGAGTGAGTGCTCCCCTGAGTGTTCACTCCCCTGAGTGTGCGCTCACCTGAGTAAGGACTACTCTGAGTCGGCACTCCCCTGAATGTGCGCTCACCTTAGTGAGGACTCCCCTGAGTGTGCACTCCCCTGAATGAACACTCCCCTGTTTGTGTGCTCACCTGAGTGTGCACTCCCCAGTGTGTGCACTCCCCTGAGTGAGCACTCCCCTGAGTGTGCACTCCCCTGAGTGTGCACTCCCCTGAGTGAGCACTCCCCTGCGTGTGCACTCCTCTTAGTTCGCCCTCTCCTGAGTGAGGACTCCACTGAGTGTTCACTCCCCTGAGTGTGCACTCCTTTGAGTGTGCACTCCCCTGAGTGAGTGCTCCCCTGGGTGTGCACTCGCCTGAGTGAGGACTACTCTGAGTGTGCACCAGTTTGATCCGATTTAATCGGGTATGGTCCGGTGTGATCCGGTTGAGCCGGTCTGGTCCGGTTTGATCCGGTTTGAGCCAGTCTGCTCCAGTTTGATCTGGTTTGAGCCGGTCAAAATCGGTTTGAGTCCGGTTTGAGCCCGTCAAAACCGGATTTAGCGGGTCTAGCCCGTCTGGTCCGGATTGATCCCTTTTGAGCCGGTCTCGTCTGGTTTGATCCGATTTTAGTCCATGTGGTCCAGTTTGAGCCGGTTTGAGCCAGTCTGTTCCGGTTTGAGTCCGATTTGAGCCAGTCAAAACTGGTTTGAGCCGTTCTGCTCTGGTTTGAGTTGGTCAAAACCGATTTGAGATGTTCTGGTCCGGTTTGAGTCCAGCCTGAACTTTTTGAGCCGCTCTGATACGGTTGGATCGGGTTTGAGTCGGTCTGGTCCGGTTTGAGCCGGTCAAAACCGGTTTGATCCGGTCTAGTCTGGTTTCTGTCCAGTTGGAGCCAGTCAACACCAGTTTGAGACGGTCTGGCCGGTTTGAGTCCGGATTGAACTGGTCATAACCGGTTTGAGCCGGTCTGTTCTGGTTTGAGCCGGTTTTAGATTTCCTGGTCCGGTTTGAGTCCGGTTTGAGCCAGACAAACCTGGTTTCATCCCGTATAAGCCGGTCTGGTCCAGTTTGAGACGTTGAAAATCGGTTTGAGCCAGTCTGGTCCGGTTTTATCCTGTCTCATCCGGTCAAAGCCGGTTTGAGCCGGTCTCATCGGGTTTGAGCCAGTCAAAACGGGTTTGAGTAGGTCTGGTCCGGTTTGAGTCCGGTTTGAGCCGGACAACACCAGTTTGATAGGGTCTGGTCTGGTTTGAGTGTGGTCTGAGCCGGTCATAAGCGGGTAGTGCCGGTCTGGTCCAGTTTTAGCCGGTCTGTACGTGTTTGAGTCGGTCAAAACCGGTTTGAGGCGGTCTCATCCCCTTTCAGCCAGTCTGGTCGGGTTTGAGCCGGTCAAAACCAGTTTGAGCCTCTCAAAACCGGTTAGTGGCCCGGTTTTAGCCAGTCAGGTCGGTTCTCCTCTGGTTTCCTCCGGCGTCAGCTGTTCTGGGCCGGACTTGTGCGGTTTCATCTGGTTTGAGCCAGTCCGGTCCGATTTTATCCTGTCTCATCCCGTCAAAACCGCTTTGAGCCAGTCTGGTGTGGTTTGAGCCGGTCAAAACGGGTTTGAGCCGGTCTGGTCTCGTTTGAGGCGGTCTCGTCTGGTTTGAGCCGGTCAAAATCGGCTCAGGTCGGTCAAAACCGGTGTTAGCCAGTCAAAACAGTTTTCAGCCGGTCTTGTGTAGTTTCAGCGGGTCAAAACCGGTTTGAGCCGGTCAACACCTGTTTGAGCCGGTCTGCTCTGGTTTGAATGGTCAAAACCGGTTTGAGCCTGTCAAAACCGGTTTGAGATGGTCTGGTCTGGTTGAAGCCAGTCAAAACCGGTTCGATCCTGTCTGAGCCTGTCTGGTCTGGTTTGATCCGGTCTAATCAGGTCAAAACCAGTTTGAGCCGGTGAAAACCGGTTTTAGCCGGTCTGGAGTGGTTTGAACCGCTGAAAACTCGTTTGAGCCGGTCAAAACCGGATTGAGACAGTCATAACCGGTTTGAAACGGTCTGGTCTGTTTTGAGCCAGTGAAAACCGGTTTGAGCCGGTCTGGCCCGGTTGTAGCCGGTCTGGGTCGGTCTGGTCCATTTTGATCCGGTTTCAGCCGGTCTGGGCCTGTCTGGTCCGGTGTGATCCGGTGTGGCTGGTCTGGTCCGGTTTGATCCGAAGTCATCTTGTCAAAACCAGACTGAGCCGGTCTGGTCCGGTTTGAGCCGGTCTGGTCTGTTTAGAGCCGGTCAAAACCAGTTTGTGGCCAGGTTTTAGCAGGTCTGGGCCGGTCTGCTCCGGTGTGATCCGTTTTCAGCTGCTCTGGGCCGGTCGAGTCCTGTTTGATTCGGACAAAACCGCTTTGAGCCGGTCAAAATCGGTTTGAACCTGTCTGGTCTGGTTTGAGCCGGTCTGGTCTGGTTTGATCCGGTCAACACTGGCTCAGGTCAGTCAAAACCGGTTTGAGCTGGTTTGGTCTGGTTTGAACCGATCAAAACTGGTTTCTGGTCCAGTTTTAGGAGGTCTGGGCCAGTGTGGTCTGCTTTGATCTGATTTTAGCCGGTCTGGGCCGGTCTGATTTTGTTTGATCCGGTCTCATCCGGTCAAAACCGATTTTAGCCGGTCAAAACCGGTTTTAGCCCGTACGGTGTGGTTTGAGCAGGTCAAAACCGGTTTGAGCTGGTCTGAACTGGTTTGAGCCGGTCTGTTCTGGTTAGAACCGGTCAACATGGTTCGAGACAGTTTGATCTGGTTGAAGCCACTCAAAACCGATTCTAGCCTGTCTGAGCCCATCTGGTCCGGTTTGATCCGGTCTAATCAGGTCAAAAACGTTTTGATCCGGTGAAAACCTGTTTTAGCTGGTCTGGAGTGGTTTGAGCTTGTCCAAAACGGTTTGAGCCGGTCGAAACCGGATTGAGCTAGTCAAAACTGGTTTCAAACGGTCTGCTCAGGTTTGAGCCAGTCAAAACAGGTTTGAGCTGGTCTGGCCTGGTTTGAGCTGGTCTGGGCCGGTCTGGTCCGTTTTGATCCAGTTTCAGCCGGTCAGGGCCTGTCTGGTCCGGTTTGATCCGGTGTGAGCCGGTCTGGTCTGGTTTGATCCGGTGTCATCCGGTCAAAACCGGTTTGAGCCGGTCTGGTCCGGTTTGAGACGGTCTGGTCTGGTTTGAGCCAGTCAAAACCGGTTTGAGCCGGTCTGATCTGTGTTGAGCCTGTCAAAACAGGTTTGTGGCCCAGTTTTAGCCGGTCTGGGTCGGTCTGGTCCGGTTTGCTCCGGCTTCAGCTGTTCTGGGCCGGTCTGGTGCGGTTTCATCCGGTTTGAGCCGGTCAGGTCCGGTTTTATCGTGTCTCATCCGGTCAAAACCGGTTTGAGCCGGTCTGGTCTGGTTTGAGCCGGTGAAAACCGGTTTGAGCCGGACTGGTCTGGTTTGAGCCGGTCAAAACCGGTTTCAGCCGACTTGGCCCGGTTTTAGCCGGTCTGGGCCGGTCTTTTCCGGATTGATCCGGTTTCAGCCGGTCTGGTCCGCTTTGATCCGGTCTCATCCGGTCAAAACCGATTTGAGCCGGTCTGGTCTTGTTTGAGCCAGTCTGGTCTTGTTTGAAACGGTCAAAACCTGATTGAGATGGTTTGGCCCGGTTTTAGCCTGTCTGGGCCGGTCTGGTTCGGTTTGAACCGGTTTGAGCCGGTTTGTGCTCGTCTGGTCCGGTATGATCCGGTTTGGGAAGCTCTGGTCCCGTTTGATCCGGTCTAATCCCGTCAAAACGGGTTTGAGCTGGGCAGGTCTGGTTTGAGCCGGTCAAAACAGGTTCGACCCGGTATGGTCTGGTTTGAGCCGGTCAAAAAAAGTTTGAGCCGGTTTGGCATGGTTTAAGGCGTTCTGGGCCTGTCTGGTCCGGTTTCATCTGGTTTCAGCCAATCTGGTCTTGTTTGAGGTGGTCAAAACCGGTTTGAGCCAGTCTGGTCTGGTTTGAGCCGGTCAAAATAAGTTTGAGCCGCTTTGGCCCGCTTTTAGGTGGTCTGGGCCGGTCTGTATCAGTTTGATCTGGTTTTAGCCGGTCTGGGCTCGTCTGGTCCGGTTTGATCCAGTCTAATCCGGTCAAAATCGGTTTCAGCCAGTCAAAACCGATTTGAGCCGGTCTGGTGTGGTTTGAGCCGGACAAAACTGGTTTGAGCTGGTCAAAACCTTTTCGAGCTGTTCAAAACCGGTTTGATCTGGTCAAAACCGGATTGAACCGGTCTGGTTAGGTTTGAGCCGGTCAAAACCAGTTTGAGCCGGTCAAAACCGGATTAAGCCAGTGAAAACCGGTTTGAACCGTTCTGGTCTGGTTTGAGCTGGTCATAAACGGTTTGAGCCGGTCTGGCCTGGTTTTAGCCGGTCTGGTCCGTTCTATTTTGGTTTGATCCGGTTTCAGCCAGTCTGGGCCTGTCTGGTCCGGTTTGATCCGGTTAGAGCCGGTCTGGTCCTGTTTGATCCAGTCTCATCCGGTAAAAACCGGTTTTAGCCGGTCAAAACCGGTTTGTGCCAGTCTGGTCCGGTTTGTGGCAGTCAAAGCCGGCTCAGGCCGGTCAAATTCGGTTTGAGCCGGTCTGGTCTGGTTTGTGCCGGACAAAACCAGTTTGTGGCCCAGTTTTAGCTGGTCTGGGCCGGTCTGGTCTGCTTTGATCCGGTTTCAGATGGTCTGGGCCGGTCAAGTCCCGTTTGATCTGGTCAAAACCGCTTTGCACCGGTCAAAATGGGTTTGAGCCGGTCTGTTCTGGTTTGAGGCGGTCTAGTCTGTTTTGAGCCGGTCAAAACCGGTTGGATTCAGTATGGACTGTTTTGAGCCGGTCTGGTCTGGTTTGAGCTGGTGAAAACCTGATTGAGCCGGTTTGGCCCGGTTTTAGCCTGTCTGGGCTGGTCTGTTTCGGTTTGAGCTGGTTTGAGCCGTTTGTGCCAGTCTGGTCCGGTTTGATCTGGTGTCATCCGGTCAAAACCGGTTTGAGCCGGTCTGCTCTGGTTTGAGCCAGTGTGGTATGGTTTGTGCTGGTCAAAACCGGTTTGAGCCAGTTTGGTCTAGTTTGAGCCGGTCTGGTCTGGTTTGAGCTGGTCAAAACAGGCTCAGGCCGGTCAAAATTGGTTTGAGCCGATCGGGTCTGGTTTGAGCCTGTCAAAACCAGTTTGGGCCCAGTTTCAGCCAGTCTGGGCCGGTCTGGTCCGGTTTGATCTGGTTTCAGCTGGTCTGCGCCTGTCGAGTCCGGTTTTATCCGGTCAAAACCGTTTTGAGCCAGTCAAAACTGGTTTGCGCCGGTCTGGTCTGATTTGAGCCGGTCTGGTCTGGTTTCAACCCGTCAAAACCGGTTTGTGGCCCAGTTTTAGCTGGTTTGGGCCCGTCTGGTCTGGTTTGCTCTGGCTTCAGCTGTTCTGGGCCAGTCTGGTGCGGTTTCATCCGGTTTGAGCCGGTCTGGTCCGGTTTTATCCTGTCTCATCCTGTCAAAACCGGTTAGAGCCAGTCTCTTCTGGTTTCAGCCGGTCAAAACCGGTTTTAGCCAGTGAGATCTGGTTTGAGCCGGTCTGGTCTGGTTTGATTAGGTCAAAACCTGATTGAGCCATTTAGGCCCGGGTTTAGCCTGCCTGGGATGGTGTGGATTGGTTTGAGTCGGTTTGAGCCGGTGTGTGCCGGTCTCGTCCATTATGATCTGGTTGGAGAAGGTCTGGTACGGTTTGATCCGGTCTAATCTGATGAAAACTGGTTTGAGCCGGTCAGGTCTCGTTTGAGCCGCTCAAAACAGGTTCGAGCCGGTCTGGTCTGGTTGGAGTCGGTCAAAATAGGTTTCAGCTGGTTTGGCCCGGTTTTAGGTGGTCTCGGCCGGTCTGGTCCCGTTTGATCCGGTTTGAGCTGGTCTGGTCTGGTTTGAGCCAGTCAAAACTGGTTTGAGTCGGTCTGGTCTGGTTTGAGCTGGTCAAAATAGGTTTGAGACGGTTTGGCCCGGTTTTAGGCGGTCTGGGCCGTTCTGGTCCGGTTTGATCTGGTTTGAGCTGGTCTGGTCTGCTTTGAGCCAGTCAAAACTGGTTTGAGTCGGTCTGGTCTGGTTTGAGCTGGTCAAAATAGGTTTGAGCCGGTTTGGCCCGGTTTCAGGCGGTCTGGGCCGTTCTGGTCTGGTTTGATCTGGTTTGAGCCGGCCTGGGCTCGTGTGGTCTGGTTTGATCCGGTCTCATATGATCAAAATCGGTTTCAGCCGGTCAAAACCGGTTTGAGGCGGTCTGGTGTGGTTTGAGTCGGTCAAAACCAGTTTGAGCCGTTCAAAACCGGTTCGAGCTGCTCAAAACTGGTTTGAGCCGGTGAAAACCGGATTGAACCGGTCTGGTCTGGTTTGAGCCGGTCAAAACCGCTTTGAGCCGGTCAAAACCGGTTTGAGCTTGTCTGGTCTGGTTTTAGCCGGTCTGGTCTGGTTTGAGCCAGTCAAAACAGGCTCAGGTCGGACTTCAGGTTTGAACCGGTCAAAACCGGTTTGTGGCCCAGTTTTAGGCGGTCTGGGCAGGTCTGTTCCGGTTTGATCCGATTTTAACCGGTCTGGGCCACTCTGGTTCGGTTTGATACGGTCTCATCCGGTCAAAAGCGGTTTCAGCCGGTCTGGTGTGGTTTGAGCAGGTCAAAACCGGTTTGAGCCGATCAATCCAGTTTGAGCCGGTGTGGTCTGGTTTGAGCAGGTCTGGTGTGGTTTGAGCCGGTCAAAACCAGTTCGAGCCGGTCAAAACCGGTTTGAGCCGGTTTGGTCTGGTTGAAGCCAGTCAAAACCCATTCGTGCCTGTCTGAGCCAGTCTGGTCCGGTTTGATCCGGTCCAATCAGGTCAAAACTTGTTTGAGTGTGGTGAAAACCGGTTTTAGCGGGTCTGGAGTGGTTTGAGCCAGTCAAAACCGGTTTGAGCCGGTCAAAACCGGATTGAGGTGGTCAAAACCGGTTTGAGCCAGTCTGGTCTGGGTTGAGCCAGTCTGGTCTGGTTTGAGTCGTTCAAAACCGGCTCAGGTCGGTCAAAACCGGTTTGAGCCGGTCTGGTCTGGTTTGTACCGGTCAAAACGGGTTTGTGGCCCAGTTTTAGGCGGTATGGGCCGGTCGGGTCTGGTTTTATCTGGTTTCAGTTGGTCTGTGCCTGTCTGGTCCGGTTTTATCTGGTTTCAGCAGGTCTGTGACTGTATGGTCCGGTTTGATACAGTGTGAGCCAGTCTGGTCTGGTTTGATCTGATGTCATCCGGTCAAAACCAGTTTGAGCCAGTCTGGTCCGGTTTGAGCCAGTCAAAACCGGTTTGAGCCGGTCAAAACTGGTTTGTGCCCCGGTTATAGCCGGTCTGGGCCGGTCTGGTCCGGTTTGATCCGGTTTCAGCTGGTCTGGGCCGGTCGAGTCCGGTTTGATCCGGTCAAATCCGCTTTGAGCTGGTCAAAACCGGTTTGAGCCTGTCTGCTCTGGTTTGAACCCATCAAAACCGTTTTTTGTCCCAGTTTTAGGTGGTCTGGGCCAGTCTGGTCTGGTTTGATCCGATTTTAGCCCGTCTGGGCCGGTCTGATATGGTTTGATCCGGCCTCATCTGGTCAATACCCGTTTTAGCCGGTCAAAACAGGTTTCAGCCGGTATAGTGTGGTTTGAACAGGTCAAAACCGGTTTGAGCCGGTCTGGTCTAATTTGAGCCAGTCTGGTCGGGTTTGAGCGGGTCTGGTCTGGTTTGAGATGGTCAAAACCGGTTCAAGCCGGTCAATACCGGTTTGAGCCGGTTTGGTCTGGTTGAAGCCAGTCAAAATGATTCGAGCCTGTCTGAGCCGGTCTGGTCCGGTTTGATCCGGTCTAATCAGGTCAAAAGCGGTTTGAGCCGGTGAAAACCGGTTTTAGTCGGTTCGGAGTGGTTTGCGCCGGTCAAAACCGGATTGAGCCAGTCAAAACCTGTTTGAACCTGTCTTGTCTGATTTGAGCCGGTCAAAACCGGTTTGAGCCGGTCTGGCCCGATGTTAGCCTGTCTCGGCCGGTCTGGTCCGGTTTGATCCAGTTTCAGCCTGTCTGGGCCTGTCTGGTCCGGTTTGATCCGGTGTGAGCCGGTCTGGTCCGGTTTGATCCGGTGTCATCCTGTCAAAACCGGTTTGAGCCGGTCTGGTCCGGTTTGAGCTGGTCTGGTCTGGTTTGAGCCGGTCAAAACAGGCTCAACGCGGTCAAAACCAGTTTGAGCCGGTCTGTTCTGCTTTGAGAGTGTCAAAACCGGTTTGTGGCCCGGTTTTAGCCGGTCTGGCCCAGTCTGGTCTGGTTTGCTCCGGCTTCAGGTGTTCTGGGCCGGTATGGTACAGTTTCATCCGGTTTGGGCCCGTCTGGTCCGGTTTTTATCCTGTCTCATCCGGTCAAAACCAGTTTGAACCAGTCTCTTCTGGTTTGAGCCGGTCAAAAACCGGTTTCATCCAGTCTGGTCTGGTTTGAGCCTGTCTGGTCTCGTTTGAGCAGGTGAAAACCTGATTGAGCTGGTTTGGCCCTGTTTTAGCCTGTCTTGCCGCTCTGGTTCAGTTTGAGCCAGTTTGAGCCGGTTTGTGCTGGTCTGGTCCGGTATGATCCGGTTTGAGAAGGTCTGGTCCGGTTTGATCCGTTCTAATCTGGTCACTACCGGTTTGAGCTGGTCAGGTTTGGTTTGAGCCGGTCAAAACAGGTTTGACCCGTTATGGTCTGGTTGGGGCCGGTTAAAATAGGTTTGAGCCGGTTTGGCATGGTTTTAGGTGGTCTGGGCCGGTCTGGTCCATTTTGATCTGGTTTGAGTCGGTCTGGTCTGGTTTGAGCCGGTCAAAACCGGTTTGAGTCGGTCCGGTCTGGTTTGAGCCGGTCTGGTCTGGTTTGAGCTGGTCAAAACCAGTTTGAGCCGGTCTGGTCCAGGTTCAGCCGGTCTGGTCTGGTTTGAGCAGGTCAAAACAGGCTCAGGACGGTCAAAACTGGTTTGAGCCGGTCTGGTCTGGTTTGAGCCGATCAAAACCGGTTTCTGGCCCGGTTTTAGCTGGTCTGGGCTGGTCTGTTCCAGTTTGATACGGTTTCAGCTGGTCTGGGCTGGTCGAGTCCAGTTTGATCCGGTCAAAACCACTTTGAGACGGTCAAAACCGGTTTGAGCCGGTCTGGTCTGGTTTGAGCTGGTCTGGTCTAGTTTGAGCCGGTCAAAAACAGCTTCGACCTGGTCTGGTCTGATTTGAGCCGGTCAAATTCTGTTTGAGCTGGTCTGGCCCGGTTTAGCCAGTCTGGGCCGGTCTGGTCCGGTTTGATCTGGTTTGAGCCAGTCTGGGCCTGTCTGGTCCGGATTGATTTGGTGTCAGCCGGTCTGGTCCGGTTTGATCCGGTGTCATCTGGTTAAATCCGGTTTGAGACGCTCTGGTCTGGTTTGAGTCAATCTGGTCTGGTTTGAGCCAGTCACAATAGTTTTGAGCTGGTTTGGCCTGGTTTTAGGCGATCTGGGCTGGTCTGGTTCCGTTTGATCCGGTTTTAGCTGGTCTGGGCCCGTCTGGTCAGGTTTAATCCAGTCTCATCCGGTCAAAATCGGTTTCATCCTGTCAAAACCGGTTTGAGCCCGTCAAAACCGATTCGAGCCTTTCAAAACCGGTTTGAGCCAGTCAAAACCGGATTGAACCGGTCTGGTCTGGTTTGAGCCGGTCAAAACCGGTTAGAGCCTGTCAAAACTGGTTTCAGCCGGTCTGGTCTGGTTTGAGCCGGTCAAAACCGGCTTAGGTGCGTCAAAACCGGTCTGAGCCGGTCTGTTCTGGTTTGAACCAGTCAAAACCGGTTTGTGACCCAGTTTTAGGCTGTCTAGGCCGGTCTGGTCCGGTATGATCCGATTTTAGCCGGTCTGGGCCGATCTGATACGGATTGATCCCGTCTCATCTTGTCAAAATCGGTTTGAGCCGGTCTGGTCTGGTTTGAGCCGGTCAGGTCTGGTTTGAGCCGGTCAAAACAGGTTCAAGACGGTCTGGTCTGGTTTGAGCCGGTCAAAATAGGTTCAAGACGGTCTGGTCTGGTTTGAGCCGGTCAAAATAGGTTTTGAGCTGCTTTGTCCCGGTTTTATGTGGTCTGGGCCGGTCTGGTCCCGTTTGATCCGGTTTGAGCCGGTCTGGTGAGGTTTGAGCCGGTCAAAACTGGTTTCAGCCCGTCAAAACCGGTTTGAGTCGGTCTGGTTTGGTTTGAGCCGGTCAAAATAGGTTTCAGCCAGTTTGGCCCGGTTTTAGGCGATCTGGGCCGTTCTGGTCTGGTTAGATCCGGTTTTAGCCTGTCTGGGCCCGTCTGGTCCAGTTTGATCCGGTCTCATATGGTCAAAATCGGTTTCAGCTGTTCAAAACCGGTTTGAGGCGGTCTGGTATGGTTTGAGAAGGTCAAAACCGGTTTGAGCCGGTGTGGTTTGTTTTGAGCCGGTCAAAACCGGTTTGAGCCAGTCAAAACAGGATTGAACCGGTCCGGTCTGCTTTCAGCCAGTCAAAACCGGTTTGAGCCAGTCTGGTCTGGTTTGAGCCGCTCTGGTTTTGCTTGAGCCAGTCAAAACTGGTGTGAGGCGTTCTGGTCTGGTTTGAAGCTGTCAAAACCGGTTTGTGGCCCAGTTTTAGGTGGTAAGGGGCGGTCGTGTCCGGTTTGATCCGATTTTAGCCGGTCTGGGCCGGCCTGTTTTGCTTTGATCCGGTCTCATCCGGTCAAAACCAGTTTTTGCCGGTGAAAACCGGTTTCAGCCGGTCTGGTGTGGTATGAGCAGGTTAAAACCGGTTTGAGCCGGCCAAAACCGGGTTGAGCCGATTCGGTATGGTTGAAGCCAGTCAAAACCGATTCAAGCCTCTCTGAGCCGGTCTGGTCCGGTTTGATCCGGTCTAATCAGGTCAAAGCAGGTTTCAGCCGGTGGAAACCGGTTTAAGCCGGTCTGGAGTGGTTTGAGCCGGTCAAAACCGGTTTGAGCCGGTCAAAACCGAATTGAGCCAGTCAAAACCGTTTTGAACCGCTCTGGTCTGTTTTTAGCCGGTCCAATCGGTTTCAGACAGTCTGGCCTGGTTTTAGCCGGTCTGGGCCGGTCTGGTTTGGTTTGATACGGTTTCAGCCGGTCTGGGCCTGTCTGGTCTGGTTTGATCCGGTGTGAGCTGGTCTAGTCTGGTTTGATCCGGTGTCATTCAGTCAAAACCGTTTTGAGCCGGTCTGGACCGGTTTGAGCCGGTCTGCTCTGTTTTGAGCCGGTCAAAACCGGTTTGTGGCCCGGTTTTAGACGGTCTGCCCCGGTCTGGTCCGGTTTGCTCTGGCTTCAGCTGTTCTGGGCCTGTCTGGTGCAGTTTCATCCGGTTTGAGCCGGTCTGGTCTGATTTTATTCTGTCTCATCTGGTCACAACTGGTTTGAGCCGGTCTGGTCTGGTTTTAGGCAGTCAAAACCGGTGTGAGCCGGTCTGGTGTGGTTTGAGACGGTCTGGTTTGGTTTGAGCCAGTCTGGTCTGGTTTGAGCCGATAAAAACCGGCTCAGGTCGGTCAAAATTGCTTTGAGCCGGTCAGGTCTTGTTTGAGCTGGTCAAAACCGGTTTGAGCCGATTTGACCCGGTTTTAGCCATTCTGAGCCGGTCTTTTCCAGTTTAATGTGGTTTGAGTCGGTCTGGTCCGGTTTGATCCAGTCTCATCCGGTCAAAACCGGTTTGAGACGGTCTGGTCTTGTTTGAGCTGGTCTGGTTTGTTTGAAACGGTCTGGTCTGGTTTGAGCCGGTCAAAACAGGTTTCTGGCCCGGTATTAGCCGGTCTGGGCCGGTCTGTTGTGGTTTGATGCGGTTTCAGCTGGTCTGGGCTGGTCGAGTCCGGTTTGATCCAGTGAAAACCACTTTGAGCCGGTCAAAACGGGTTTAAGCCGTTCTGGTCTGGTTTGATGTGGTCTGGTCTGGTTTGAGCCGGTCAAAACCGGTTTGAGCCAGTTTGGTCTGGTTGAAGCCAGTCAAAACCAATTCGAGCATGTCTGAGAAGGTCTGGTCCGGTTTGATACGGTCTAATCAGGTCAAATCCAGTTTGAGCCGGTGAAAACCAGTTTAGCCCGTCTGGAGTCGTTTGAGCCGATCAAAATCGGTTTGAGCTCTTCTGGTCTGGTTTGAGATGGTCTAGTCTGGTTTGAGCCAGTCAAAACCGGTTCGAGCTGGTAAAAACCGGATTGAGCCGGTTTGGTCTGGTTGAAGCCAGTCAAAACCGATTCGAGCCTGTCTGAGACGGTCTGGTACGGTTTGATCCGGTCTAATCAGGTCAAAATCGGTTTGAGCCAGTGAAAACCGGTTTTAGACGGTCTGGAGTGATTTGAGCCGGAAAAAACCGGTTTGAGCCGGTCATAACCGGATTGAGCCAGTCAAAACCGGTTTGAACCGGTCTGGTCTGGTTTGAGCTGGTCAAAACCGGTTTGAGCTGGTCTGGCACGGTATTAGCATGTCTGGGCCGGTCTCGTCCGGTTTGATCCAGTTTCAGCCGGTCTGGGCCTGTCTGGTCCAGTTTGATGTGGTGTGAGCCGGTCTGGTCCGGTTTGATCCGGTGTCACCTGGTCACAACCGGTTTGAGCTGGTCTGGTCTGCTTTGAGACGGTCTGGTCTGGTTTGAGCCGGTCAAAACCGGCTCAGGCCGTTCAAAACCGGTTTGAGCCGGTGTGGTCTGCTTTGAGCCGGTCAAAACCGGTTTGTGGCCTGGTTTTATGCGGTCTGTCCTGGTCTGGTCCCGTTTGCTCTGGCTTCAGCTGTTCTGGGACGGTCTGGTGCGGTTTCATCCGGTTTAAGCCGGTCTGGTCTGGTTTTATCCTGTCTCATAAGGTCAAAAGCGGTTTGAGCTGGTCTCTTCTGGTGTGAGTCGGTCAAAACAAGTTTGAGCCCGTCTGGTCCGGTTTGAGCTGGTCTGGTCTGGTTGGATCCGTTCAAAACCTGATTGAGCTGGTTTGGCCTGGTTTTAGCCTGTCTGGGCCAGTCAGGTTCGGTTGGAGCCGGTTAGAGCCGGTTTGTGCTTGTCTGGTCCTGCATGATCCGGTTTGAGAAGGTCTGGTCTGGTTTGATCCGGTCTAACCTGGTAAAAACCTGTTTGAGCCGCTCAGGTCTGGTTTGAGCCGGTTAAAAGAGTTTCGACCTGGTCTGGTCTGGTTTGAGACGGTCAAAATAAGTTTGAGCCGGTTTGGCACGGTTTTAGGCCGGTCTGGGACTTTCTGGTCCGGTTTCATCTGGTTTGAACTGGTCTGGTCTGGGTTGAGCTGGTCAAAACCGGTTTGAGCCGGTCTGGTCTGGTTTAAGCGGGTCAAAATAGGTTTGAGCCGCTTTGGCCCGTTTTTAGGCGGTCTGGGACGGTCTGGTCCAGTTTGATCTGATTTTAGCCGGTCTGGGCTCATCTGGTCCGGTTTGATACAGTCTGTTCCGGTCAAAATCGGATTCAGCTGGTCAAAACCGGTTTGAGCCGGTCTGGTGTGGTTTGAGCCGGTCAAAACCGGTTAGCGCCGGTCAAAACTGGTTAGAGCAGTTCAAAACAGGTTTAAGCCGGTCAAAACCGGATTGAACCGGTCTGGTCTGGTTTGAGCTGATCAAAACCGATTTGAGCCGGTCTGGTCTGGTTTGAGCCGGTCTGGTCTGGTTTGAGCCGTTCAAAACCGGTTTGAGCCGGTCTGGTATGGTTTGAAGCGGTCAAAACCGGTTTGTGTCCCAGTTTTACGCAGTCTGGGCCGGTCTGGTCGGGTTTGATCCGATTTTAGCCGGTCGGGGCCAGTCTGATTCGGTTTGACCAGGTCTCATCCGGTCAAAACCGGTTTTAGCAGGTCAAAACTGGTTTCAGCCGGTCTGGTGTGGTTTGAGCAAGTCAAAACCGGTTTGAGCCGGTCAAAACCGGTTTAAACTGGTTTCATCTGTTTTGAGCCGGCCTGGTCTGGTTTGAGCCGGTCAATACATGTTCGAGTCAGTCAAAACCGGTTTGAGCCGGTTTGGTCTGGTTGAAGCCAGTCAAACCGATACGAGCATGTCTGAGAAAGTCTGGTCCGGTTTGATACGGTCTAATCAGGTCAAAACCTGTTTGAGCCGGTGAAAACCGGTTTTAGCCGGTCTGGAGTCATTTGAGCTGGTCAAAATCGGTTTGAGCTGGTCTGGTCTGGTTTGAGACGGTCTGGTCTGGTTTGAGCCAGTCGAAACCGGTTCAAAGCAGTCAAAACCGGATTGAGCCGGTTTGGTCTGGTTGAAGGCAATCAAAACTGATTTGAGCCTGTCTGAGCTGGTCTGGTACGGTTTGATCCGGTCTAATCAGGTCAAAACCGGTTTGAGCTGGTGAAAACCGGTTTTAGACGGTCTGTAGTGGTTTGAGCTGGACAAAACCAGTTTGAGCCGGTGATAACCGGATTGAGCCAGTCAAAACCGGTTTGAAACGGTCGGGTCTGGTTTGAGCCAGTCAAAACCGGTTTGAGCCGGTCTGGCCCGGTTTGAGCCGGTCTGGGCCGGTCTGGTCCGGTTTGATCCGGTTTCATCCTGTCCGGGCCTGTCTGGTCCGGTTTGATCCAGTGTGAGCCAGTCTGGTCCAGTTTGATTTGTGTTATCCGGTCAAAACCAGTTTGAGCGGGTCTGGTCCGGTTTGAGCTGATCTGGTCTGGTTTGAGCCAGTCAAAACCGGTTTGAGCCGGTCTGGTCTGGTTTGAGCCGGTCAAAACCGGTTTGTGGCCCAGTTTTAGGCGGTCTGGGCAAGTCTGCTCCAGTTTGATCCGATTTTAGCCGGTCTGGGCCGGTCTGATTCGGTTTGATCTGGTCTCATCCGGTCAAAACCGGTTTTAGCCGGTCAAAACCGGTTTCAGCCTGTCTGGTGTGGTTTGAGCAGGTCAAAACCTGTTTGAGTCGGTCTGGTCTGCTTTGAGCCGGTCTGTTCTGGTTCGAGCCAGTCAAAACCGGTTTGAGCCGGTTTGGTCTGGTTGAAGCCAGTCAAAACCGATTCGAGCCTGTCTAATGCAGTCTGGTCCGGTTTTATCCGGTGTAATCAGGTCAAAACCGTTTTGAGCTGGTGAAAACGGTTTTAGCAAGTCTGGAGTGGTGTGTGTTGGTCAAAACAGGTTTGAGCTGGTCAAAAACGGATTGAGCCAGTCTGGCCTGGTTTTAGCTGGTATGGGCCAGTCTGGTCCGGTTTGATCTGGTTTCAGCCGGTCTGGGCATGTCTGGTCCGGTTTAATCCGGTGTGAGCCGGTCTGGTATGGTTTTATCCGTTGTCATCCGGTCAAAATAGGTTTGAGCCGATTTGGTCCGTTTTGAACCGGTCTGGTCTGGTTTGAGCCGGTCAAAACCGGTTTGAACCGGTCTGGTCTGGTTTGAGCCGGTCAAAACCGGTTTGAGACGGTCTGGTCTGGTTTGAGCCGGTGAAAACCAGTTTGTGGTCCGGTTTTAGCCGGTCTGGTCCGGCCTGGTCCGGTTTGATCTGGTTTCAGCTCCTCTCGGCCGGTCGAGTCCGGTTTAATCTGGTCAAAACCGCTTTTTGCCAGTCAAAACCGGTTTGAGCCGGTCTGGTCTGGGTTGAGCCGATCTGGTCTGGTTTAAGCCGGTCAAAACCGGCTCATGTCGGTCAAAACCGGTTTGAGCCGGTCTGGTCTGGTTTGAACCGGTCAAAACCGGTTTGTGGCTAACCTTTAGGCGGTCTGGGCTGGTCTGGTCTGGTTTGATCCGATTTTAGCCAGTCTGGGCTGGTCTGATTCGGTTTGATCCGGTCTCATCCGATAAAAACCGGTTGTAGCCGGTAAAAACCGGTTTCAGCTGGTATAGTGTGGTTTGAGCAGGTCAAAACCGGTTTGAGCCGGTCAAAACCGGTTTCAGCTGATCTGGTCTGGTTTGAGCCGGTCAAAACTGGTTCGAGCCGGTTTGGTCTGCTTGAAGGCAGTCAAAACTGATTCGAGCCTGTCTGAGCCGCTCTCGTCCGGTTTGATCAGGTCTAATCAGGTCAAAACCGGTTTGAGCCCATGTAAACCCGTTTTCAGCCAGTCTGGAGTGGTTTGATCCGCACAAAACCGGTTTCGGCATTTCAAAACTGGATTGAGCCAGTCAAAACCAGTTCGAACTGGTCTGGTCTGGATTGAGCCGTTCAAAACCGGTTTGAGCCAGTCTGGCCCGGTGTTAGCCGGTCTGGGCCGGTCTGGTCCGGTTTGATCCGGCTTCAGCCGGTCTTTGCCTGTCTGGTCCGGTATGATCAGGTGCGAGCCAGTCTAGTCCGGATTGATCCGTGTCATCTTGTGAAAAGTGGTTTGAGCTTGTCTGGTCCGGTTTGAGCCGGTCTGGTCTGGTTTCACACGGTCAAATCCGGCTCAGGCCAGTCAAAACCGGTTTGAGCCAGTCTGGTCTGGATTGAGCCGGTCAAAATCGGTTTGTGGCCCAGTTTTAGGTGGTCTGGGCCGGTCTGCCCTGGCTTGATCCGATTTTAGCCGGTCTGGGCCAGTCTGATTCGGTTTGATCCGGTGTCATCCATTCAATGCCGGTTTTAGCCGGACAAAACTGGTTTCAGCCGGTCTGGTGCGGTTTGAGCAGGTCAAAACCGGTTAGAGCCGGTTTGAGACGGTCTGGTCTGGTTTGAGCCGGTCAAAACCAATTTCAGCCGGTTTGGTCTGGTTGAAACCAGTCAAAATCGATTCGAGCCTGTCTGAGACCGTCTGGTCCGGTTTGATGCGGTCTAATCAGGTCAAAGCCGGTTTGAGCCGGTGAAAACCGGTTTTAGCCGGTCTAGAGTGGTTTCAGCTGGTCAAAACCAGTTTGAGCCGGTCAAAACTGGATTGATCCAGTAAAAACCGGTTTGAACCGGTCTGGTCTGGTTTGAGCCGGCGAAAATCAGTTTGATCCCGTCTGGCCCAGTTTTAGCCGGTCTGGGCCGGTCTGGTCCAGTTTGATCCGGTTTCAGCTGGTGTGGGCCGGTCGAGTCCGGTTTGATCCAGTCAAAACCGCTTTTAGCCCGTCAAAACCGGTTTGAGGCCGTCTGGTCCGGTTTGAGCCGGTCTGGTGTGGTTTGATCTGGTCAAAACTGGTTTGTGGCCCGGTTTTAGCCGGTCTGGACCGGTCTGGTCAGGTTTGATCCAGTTTCAGCCGGTCTGGCCCTGTATGGTCTGGTTTGAGCCGGTCAAAATAGGTTTGAGCCGGTTTGGCCCGGTTTTAGGCGGTCTGGGCCGTTCTGGTCCGGTTTGATCCGGCTTTAGCCGGTCTTGGCTCGTCTGGTCCGGTTTGATCCGATTTTAGCCAGTCTGGGCCAGTCTGATTCGGTTTGATCCGGTCTCATCCGGTCTAAACCGGTTTTAGCTGGTCAAAACAGGATTGAGCCAGTCTGGTCTGGTTTGAGCCGGTCAAAACCAGTTGCTGGCCCGGTTTTAGCCGGTCTGGGCTGGTCTGGACTGGTTTGATCGGTTTCAGCTGGTCTGGACCGGTCGAGTCCCGTTTGATCCGGTCAAAATCGCTTTGAGCTGGTCAAAACCGTTTTGAGACGGTCTGGTCTGGTTTGAACCCGTCGAAACTGGTTTGTGGCCCAGTTTTAGGCGGTCTGGGCCGGTCTGGTGTGGTATGTTCTGATTTTAGCCGGTCTGGGCCGGTGTAATTCAGTTTGATCTGGTCTCATCCGGTCAAAATCGGTTTTAGCCGGTAAAATCCGATTGCAGCCGGTGTGGTGTGGTTTGAGCAGGTCAAAACCGGTTTGAGCCTGTCTGGTCTGGGTTGTGCCGGTCTGGTCTGGTTTGAGCTGGTCAAAACCCGTTTGAGCCCGTTTGGTCTGCTTGAAGCCAGTCAAAACCGATTCGAGCCTATCTGAGACGGTCTGGTCCGGTTTGACCCGGTCTAATCAGGTCAAAACCGGTTTTAGCCGGTGAAAACAGGTTTTAGCTGGTCTGTAGTGGTTTGAGCTGGTCAAAACCGGTTCGAGCCGGTCAAAACCGGATTGAGCCGGTTTGCTCTGATTGAAGCCAATCAAAACAGATTCGAGTCTGTCTGAGCCGGTCTGGTCCGGTTTGATCCGGTCTAATCAGGTCAAAACCGGTTTTAGCCGGTGAAAACAGGTTTTAGCTGGTCTGTAGTGGTTTGAGCTGGTCAAAACTGGTTCGAGCCGGTCAAAACCGGATTGAGCCGGTTTGCTCTGATTGAAGCCAATCAAAACAGATTCAAGCCTGTCTGAGCCGGTCTGGTCCGGTTTGATCCGGTCTAATCAGGTCAAAACCGGTTTTAGCCGGTGAAAACAGGTTTTAGCCAGTCTGGACTGGTTTGAGCCTGTCAAAACCGGTTTGAGCCGGTCAAAACCGGATTGAGCCGGTTTGGTCTGGTTGAAGCCAATCAAAACAGATTCGAGCCTGTCTGAGCCGGTCTGGTCCAGTTTGATCCGGTCTAATCAGGACAAAAGCTGTTTGAGCCGGTGAAAACCGGTTTGAGTCCGTCAAAACCGGATTGAGCCAGTCAAATCCGGTTTGAACCGCTCTGGTCTGGTTTCAGCCGTTCAAAACCGCTTTGAGCCAGTCTGGCCCGATTTTAGCCAGTCTGGTCTGGTCTGGCCCGGTTTCATCCAGTTTCAGCCTTTCTGTGTCTGTCTGGTCCGGTTTGATCCGGTGTGAGCTGGTCTTGTCCCAATTGATTCGGTGTCATCCGGTCAAAACCGGTTTGAGCCTGTCTGCTCCGGTTGGAGCCGGTCTGGTCTGGTTTGAGCTGGTCAAAAACGTCTCAGGCTGGTCAAAACCGGTTTGATCCGGTCTGGTCTGGTTTGAGCTGGTCAAAACCGGTTTGTGGCCCGGTTTTAGCTGGTCTGGCCTGGTCTGGTCTGGTTTGATCCAGTTTCAGCCGGTCTGGCCCGGTCTGGTCTGGTTTCAGCCTGTCAAAATATGTTTGAGCCCGGTTTTAGGCGGTCTGGGCCGTTCTGGTCCGGTTTGATCCGGTTTAGCCGGTCTTGGCTCATTTGGTCCGGTTTGATCCGGTCTCATATGGTCAAAATCGGTTTCAGCCAGTCAATACCAGTTTGAGCAGGTCAGGTGTGGTTTGAGCCGGTCAAAACCGGTTTGAGCCTGTCAAAACTGGTTCGAGCCGTTCAAAACTGGTTTGAGCCAGTCAAAACCGGATTTTACCGGTCTGGTCTGGTTTGAGCCGGTGAAAACCGTTATGAGCCGGTCAAAACCTGTTTGAGCTGTTCCAGTCTGGTTTTAGCCGGTCTCGTTTGGTTTGAGCCAGTGAAAACCGGTTTGTAGCCCAGTTTTAGGCGGCCTGGGCCTCTCTGATCCGGTTTTATCCGATATTAGACGGTATGGGCCGGACTGATTCCGTTTGATCCGGTCTCATCCGGTTAAAACCGGTTTCAGCTGGCGTGGTGTGGTTTGAGCAGGTCAAAACCGGTTCGAGCCGGTCAAAACCGATTTGAAACGGTTTGGTCTGGTTGAAGCCAGTGAAAACGGATTCGAGCCTGTCTGAGCTGGTCTGCTCCGGTTTGATGTGTTCTAATCAGGTAAAAACAGGTTTGAGGCGGTGAAAACCGGTTTAAGCCGGTCTGGAGTGGTTTGACCCGGTCAAAACGGTTTGAGCCGGTCTAAGGGTCGGTCTGATCTGGTTTGATTCGGTCTGAGACGGTCTGGTGAGGTTTGAGCCAGTCTAACCCGGTTTGAGCCGTTCTGGTCCGGGTTGAGTCCGGTTTCAGCCGGTCAAACCCTGTTTGATCCAGTCTGGTTCGGTTTAAGCCAGTCTGGTCGGGTTTGAGCCGGTCAACCCTGGTTTGAGGCAGTCTGGTCCGGTTTGATCCGGTTAAAGCCGGTCTGGTCCGGTTTGAATCCGGTTTGAGCAGGTCTGGTCCGGTTTGAGCCTGTTTGAGCCTGTCTGGTCCAGTTTGATCTGATTTGAGACGGTCTGGCCCGGTTTGAGCCGGTCTGGTCCAGTTTAAGCTGGTCAAAACCGGTTGGAGATGGTCTGGTCCGTTTTGATCCGGTTTGAGTGTGTCTAGTCCGGTTTGAGTCGTTCTGGTCCGGTTTGAGTCTGGTTCGAGCCAATCAACACCGGTGTCAGCCGGTCTGGTCCTGTTTGAGTCCAGTTTGAGCCGGTCAACACGATTTTGAGACGGTCTGGTCCGGTTTGAGTCCGATTTGAGCCGGTCAAAACCGGTTGGAGCCTGTCTGGTCCGGTTTGAGCCGGTCTAAGAGCCGGTCTGCTACGGTTTGATTTGGTTTGATCCGGTCTGGACTAGTTTGAGCCAGTCTAACCCGGTTTGAGCCGTTCTGGTCCCGTTTGATTCCAGTTTGAGCCGGTCAAACCCTGTTTGAGCCAGTCTGGTCTGGATTAAGCCAGTCTGGTCGGGTTTGAGCCGGTCAACCCCGGTTTGAGCCGGTCTGGTCCATTTTGATCCGATTAAAGCCGGTCAGGTCCGGTTTGATCCGGTAGAGCCGGTCTGGGCTTTTGTCAGCTGGTCAAAACCGGTTTGAGCTGGTCTGGTCCGGTTTGATCCGGTTTGATGGGGTCTGGTCCGATTTGAGCCGGTCAAAAACATTTTCACCTGGTCTGGTCCGGTTTAAGTCCGGTTTTAGCTGGTCTGGTCCGGTTTGAGCCTGTTTGAGCCTGTCTGGTCCGTTTTGATCCGATTTGAGCCAGTCTGGTCGGATTTCAACTGGTCCAAACCGGTTTGAGCCAGTCTGGTCCGTATTGATCCGGTTTGAGCCTGTCTGGTCCGGTTTGAGACGTTCTGGTCCGGTTTGAGTCTGGTTCGAGCCGCACAACACTGGTTTGAGCCTGTGTGGTCCGGTTTGAGTCCGGTTTGAGCCGGTCAACACAGGTTTGAGCCGATCTGGTCCGGTTGGAGTCCCATTTCAGATGGTCTGGTCCGGTTTGAGCCGGTCAAAACCGGTTTGAGCCATTCTGGTCCGTATTGAGTGGATCAAAACCGGTTTGAGACGGTCTAAGATCTGGTCCGGTCTGGTTTGATCCGGTTTAAGCCGATCTGGTCCGGTTTGATCCGGTTGAGCCAGTCTGGTTCAGTTTGAGCCGGTCAAAACTGATCTGAGACAGTCTGGTCCGGTTTTAGACGGTCTGGTCGGGGTTGACCCGGTCCAAACCGGTTTCCACCGGTCTCGTCCGGTTTCAGCCGGTCTGGTCGGGTTTGAGCAGGTGAAAACCGGTTTGAGCCGGTCTGGTCCTGCTTGAGTCTGGTTTGAGCTCGTCAAATTCGGTTTGTACTGCTCTGGTCCGATTTGAGCCAGTCAAAACCGGTCTGAGCCGGTCTGGTCCAGTTTGAGTGTGGTTTGAGCCAGACAACAACAGTTTGAGAAGGTCTGGTCCAGTTTGAGTGCGGTTTGAGCCGGTCAAAACCGGTTGGAGCCAGTCTGGTCCGGTTTGAGCCAGTCTAAGAGCCGGTCTGGTACGGTTTGATTTGGTTTGAGCCGGTCTGGCCCGGTTTGAGCCAGTCTCACCTGGTTTGAGCCGTTCTGGTACCGTTTGAGTCCAGTTTGAGCCGGTCAAACCCTGTTTGAGCCAGTCTGGTCTGGTTTAAGCCAGTCTGGTCGGGTTTGAGCCAGTCAACCCCGGTTTGAGCCGGTCTGGTCCGGTTTGATCCGATTAAAGCCGGTCAGGTCCGGTTTGATCCGGTAGAGACGCTCTGGGCTTTTGTGAGCTGGTCAAAACCTGTTTGAGCCGGTCTGGTCCGGTTTGATCCGGTTTGATGGGGTCTGGTCCGATTTGAGCCGGTCAAAACCGTTTTCAGCTGGTTTGGTCCGGTTTATGTCCAGTTTTAGCTGGTCTGATCCGGTTTGAGCCTGTTTGAGCCTGTCTGGTCCGTTTTGATCCGATTTGAGCCGGTCTGGTCCGGTGTCAGCTGGTCAAAACCGGTTTGAGCCGGTCTGGTCCGTTTTGATCCGGTTTGAGCCTGTCTGGTCCGGTTTGAGTCGTTCTGGTCCGGTTTGAATCTGGTTCGAGCCGGACAACACCGGTTTGAGCCGGTCTGCTCTGGTTTGAGTCCGGTTTGAGCCAGTCAACACCGGATTGAGCCGATATGGTCTGGTTGGAGTCCCGTTTGAGACGGTTTGGTCCGGTTTGAGTGCACTTTGAGACGGTCATTAACGGTTAGAGTCGATCTAGTCCGCTTTGAGACGGTCAAAACCAGTTTCAGCCGGTCTGCTCGGGTTTGAGCCGGTCAACACCAGTTTGATCCGTTCTGGCCCGGTTTGAGTCCGGTTTGAGCCGGACAACGCCAGTTTGAGACGGTCTGGTCCGGTTTGAATGCGCTTTGAGCCGGTCATAACCGGTTAGAGTCGGTCTAGTCCGCTTTGAGATAGTCAAAACCAGTTTCAGCCGGTTAGGTCGGGTTTGAGCCGGTCAACACTGGTTTGATCCGTTCTGGTCCGGTTTGAGTCCGGTTTGAGATGGTCTGGTCCGGTTTGAGCCGGTCAAAACCGGTTTGAGCCATTCTGGTCCGTATTGAGCCAATCAAAACCAGTTTGAGACGGTCTATGAGCCGGCCTGGTACGGTTTGATCCAGTTTAAGCTGGTCTGATCCGATGTGATCTGGTTGAGCCAGTCTGATTCGGTTAGAGCCGGTCAAAACTGGTCTGAGCCAGTCTGATACTGTTTTAGCCCGTCTGGTCTGGGTTGACCTGGTCTAAACCAGTTTCAGCCGCTCTGGTGTGGTTTGAGCAGGTCAAAACCGGTTTGAGCCTGTTTGGTCTGCTTGAAGCCAGTCAAAACCGATTAGAGCCTCTCTGAGCCGGTCTGGTCCGGTTTGATCCAGTCTAATCAGTTCAAAACCGGTTTGAGTCGCTCAAAACCGGTTTTAGCCGGTCTGGAGTGGTTTGAGCCGGTCAAAACCGAATTGAGACAATCAAAACCGGTTTGAACCGGTCTGGTCCGTTTTGAGCCGGTCCAAACCGGTTTGAGCCGGTCTGGCCTGGTTTTAGCCGGTCTGGGCCAGACTGGGGCGTTTTGATCCGGTTTCAGCCTGTCTGGGCCTGTCTGGTCCTGTTTGATCCGCTTTGTGCCGGTCTGGTCTGGTTTGAGCCTGTCTGGTCCGGTTTGATCCGTTCTGATGCGATCTGGTCCGATTTGAGCTGGTCAAAACCGTTTTCAGCCGGTCTGGTCCGGTTTGAGTCCGGTTTGAGCTGGTCTGGTCCGGTTTGAGCCTGTTTGAGCCTGTCTGGTCCTGTTTGATCCGATTTGAGACGGTCTAGCCCGGTTTGAGCCGGTCTGGTCCGGTTTGAGTCAGGTTTGAGCCGGTCAACACCAGTTTGAGCCGGTCTGGTCCGGTTTGAGTCTGATTTGAGCCGGTCAAAACCGGTTGGAGCCAGTCTGGTCCAGTTTGAGCCGGTCTAAGAGCCGGTCTGGTACGGTTTGATTCTGTTTGAGCCGGTCTGGTCCGGTTTGAGCCAATCTAACCCGGTTTGAGCCATTCTGTTCCCGTTTGCGTCCAATTTGAGCCGGTCAAACCCTGTTTGAGCCAGTCCTGTCCGGTTTAAGCCAGTCTGGTCAGGTTTGAGCCAGTCAACCCTGGTTTGAGTTGGTCTGTTCCGGTTTGATCCCGTTAAAGCCGGTCTGGTTCCTGTTTGATGCGGTAGAGCCGGTCTGGGCTTTTGTGAGCTGGTCAAAACCGGTTTGAGCCGGTCTGGTCTGGTTTGATACGGTTTGAGCCTGTCTGGTCCGGTTTGAGACGTTCTGGTCTGGTTTGAGTCTGGTTCGAGCCGGACAACACCGGTTTGAGCCCGTCTGGTCCGGTTCGAGCCGGTCAACACCAGTTTGAGCTGATCTGTTCCGGTTGGAGTCCCGTTTGAGACGGTCTGGTCCGGTGTCAGCTGGACAAAACCGGTTTGAGCCGTTCTGGTCCATAAAGAGCAGATCAAAACCAGTTTGAGACGGTCTAAGAGCCGGTCTGTTCAAGTTTGATCCGGTTTAAGCTGGTCTGGTACGGTTTGATACGGTTGAGCCAGTCTGGTTCGGTTTGAGCCAGCAAAAACTGGACTGAGCCAATCTGGTCCGGTTTTAGCCAGGCTGGTCGGGGTTGACCCGGTCACAACCGGTTTCAGCCCGTCTCGTCCGGTTTCAGCCGGTCTGGTCGGGTTTGATCAGGTGAAAACCGGTTTGAGCCAGTCTGGTCCTGCTTGAGTCTGCTTTGAGCCGGTCAAAATCGGTTTGTGCTGCTCTGGTCCGATTTGAGCCGGTCAAAACCGGTTTGAGCTGGTCTATTCCGGTTTGAGTCTGGTTTGAACGGGTCTGGTCTGGTTTTAGACGGTCTGGTAGGTTTTGAGCCGGTCAAAATGGATTTGAGCCTGTCTGGTCCGGTTTCAGACGGTCTGGTCGGGTTTGAGCCGGTCAAAACCGGTTTGTGCCAGTCGGGTCCGGTTTGAGTCCGGTTTGAGCTGGTCTGGTGCGGTTTGAGACGTTCTGCTCCGATTTGAGTCTGGTTCGAGCCGGACAACACCGGTTTGAGCCTGTCTGGTCCGGTTGGAGTCCCGTTTCAGACGGTCTGGTCCGGTTTGAGCCAGTCAAAACCGGTTTCTGCCGTTCTGGTCCGTATTGAGCAGATCAAAACCGGTTTGAGACGGTCTAAGAGCCGGTCCGGTCTGGTTTGATCCGGTTTAAGCCGATCTGGTCCGGTTTGATCCGGTTGAGCCAGTCTGGTTCAGTTTGAGCCGGTCAAAACTGGTCTGAGACAGTCTGGTTCGGTTTCAGCCGGTCTGGTCGGGTATGAGCAGGTGAAAACCGGTTTGAGCCGGTCTGGTCCTGCTTGAGTCTGGTTTGAGCCGGTCAAAACCGGTTTGTGCTACTCTGGTCTGATTTAAGCCGGTCAAAACCGGTTTGAGCCGGTATATTCCGGTTTGCGTCCGGTTTGAACGGGTCTGGTCCGGTTTTAGCCGGTCTGGTAGGGTTTGAGCCGGTCAAAACCGGTTTGAGCCTGTCTGGTCCGGTTTCAGATGGTCTCGTCGGGATTGAGCCTGTCAAAACAGGTTTGAGGCGGTCTCGTCCCAATTCAGCCGGTCTGGTCGAGTTTGAGCCGGTGAAAACTGGTTTGAGCCGGTCTGGTCCAGTATGATCCAGTTTCAGCGGTTCTGGACCGGTTTGATCCAGTTTGAGCTGGTCTGTTTGGCTTTGATCTGCTTGAGCCAGTCTTGTCTGGTTTGAGCCGGTCCAAAGCGGTTTGAGCCGGTCTCGTCCAGCTTCATCCGGTCTGGTCGGGTTTGAGCCGGTCAAAACGGGTTTGAAGCGGTCTGGTCCCGTTTGAGTCCGGTTTGAGCCTGTCAAATCCGGTTTGAGTCGGTCTGGTCCGGTTTGAGTGCGGTTTGAGCAGGTCATAACCGATTAGAGCCGGTCTAGTCCGCTTTGAGCCGGTCAAAACCGGTTTGAGCCAGTCTGGTCCGGTTTTAGCCGGTCTGGACGGGTTTGAGTCGGTCAAAACCGGTTTGAGGCGGTCTCGTCCAGTTTCAGCCGGTCTTGTCGGGTTTGAGCCGGTCAAAACCGTTTTGAGCCGGTGTGGTCCTGTTTGAGTCTGGTTTAAGCTGGTCAAATTCGGTTTGTGTTGCTCTCGTCCGATTTGAGCCGGTGAAAACCGGTTTGAGCTGGTCTGGTCCGGTTTGATCCGGTTTAACCCGGTCTGGTCGAGTTTGATTCGTTTGAGCTGGTATGGTCTGGTTTGAGCCGTTCAAAACCGGTATGAGCCGGTCTGGTCCGGATTGAGTCCGGTTTGAGCTGGTCAAAACCGCTTTGAGCCGGTCTGGTCCAGTTTGAGTCAGGTTTGAGCCGGTCAACACCAGTTTGATCCGTTCTGCTCTGGTTTGAGTCC
This sequence comes from Chlorocebus sabaeus, assembly GCF_047675955.1. Lineage (NCBI taxonomy): Eukaryota > Metazoa > Chordata > Mammalia > Primates > Cercopithecidae > Chlorocebus > Chlorocebus sabaeus. The sequence continues at coordinate 96,902 of NW_027327520.1, forward strand.
GGTTTGAGCCGATCTTGTCCGGTTTGAGCCGGTCAAAACATGTTTGAGCTGGTCTAAGAACCGGGCTGGTCCGTTTTGATCCTGTTTGAGCCTCTCTGCTTCGGTTTGAGCCAGTCAAACCCTGTCTAAGCCGGTCTGGTCCGGTTTGTGCCGGTGTGAGACGGTCTGGTCCGATTTGATCCGGTTGGGCCGGTCTGTTCTGGTTTGAGCCGGTCAAAACCGGTTTGAGCCGGTCTGGTCCGGTTTGATCCGGTTTGAGCCAGTCTGCTCCGGTTTGACCTGGTTTGAGCCGGTCAAAACCGGTTTGAGCCAGTCTGGTCCGGTTTTAGCCGGTCTAGTCGGGTTTGAGACGGTCAAAACCGGTTTGAGGCGGTCTCGTCCAGTTTCAGCCGGTCTGGTCGGGTTTGAGCCGGTCAAAACCGGTTTGAGCCGGTGTGGTCCTGTTTGAGTCTGGTTTAAGCTGGTCAAATTCGGTTTGTGTTGCTCTCGTCCGATTTGTGCCGGTGAAAACTGGTTTGAGCTGGTCTGGTCCAGTTTGATCCGGTTTAAACCGGTCTGGTCGAGTTTGATTCGTTTGAGCTGGTATGGTGTGGTTTGAGCCGTTCAAATCCGGTATGAGCCGGTCTGGTCCGGATTGAGTCCGGTTTGAGCCGGTCAAAACTGCTTTGAGCCCGTCTGGTCCAGTTTGAGTCAGGTTTGAGCCGGTCAACACCGGTTTGATCCGTTCTGCTCTGGTTTGAGTCCGGTTTGAGCCGATCTTGTCCGGTTTGAGCCGGTCAAAACATGTTTGAGCTGGTCTAAGAACCGGGCTGGTCCGTTTTGATCCTGTTTGAGCCTCTCTGCTTCGGTTTGAGCCAGTCAAACCCTGTCTAAGCCGGTCTGGTCCGGTTTGTGCCGGTGTGAGACGGTCTGGTCCGATTTGATCCGGTTGGGCCGGTCTGTTCTGGTTTGAGCCGGTCAAAACCGGTTTGAGCCGGTCTGGTCCGGTTTGATCCGGTTTGAGCCAGTCTGCTCCGGTTTGATCTGGTTTCAGCCGGTCAATATCGGTTTGAGTCCGGTTTGAGTCAGACAAAACCGGATTTAGCGGGTCTAGCCGGTCTGGTCCGGATTGATCCCTTTTGAGCCGGTCTCGTCTGGTTTGATCCGATTTTAGTCCGTGTGGTCCAGTTTGAGCCGGTTTGAGCCAGTCTGGTCCGGTTTGTTCCGATCTCATCCCGTCAAATCTGGTTTGAGCCGGTCTGCTCCGGTTTGAGCCGGTCTGGTCTGGTTTAAGCTGGTCAAAACCGGTTTGTGGCCCAGTTTACCCGGTCTGGGACGGTCTGCTTCGATTTGATCTGGTTTCATCTGGTCTGGGATGGTCGAGTCCGGTTTGATCCCGTCAAAACTGCTTTGAGCTGGTCAAAACCGGTTTGAGCCGGTCTAAACCGGATAGAGCCAGTCAAAACCGGTTTGAACCGGTCTGGTCTGGTTTGAGCTGGTGAAAACCGGTTTGAGTCTTTCTGGCCCAGTTTTAGTTGGTCTGGGTCGGTCTGGTCTGATTTGATCCGGTGTCATCCGGTCAAAACCGGTTTCAGCTGGTCTGGTCCGGTTTCAGCCGGTCTGGTCTGGTTTGAGCTGGTCAAAACCGGTTTGAGCAGGTCTGGTCTGGTTTGAGCTGGTCAAAACCGGTTTGAGCCGGTCTGGTCTGGTTTGAGCCGGCCAAAACCAGCTCAGGTCGGTCAAAACCGGTTTGAGCCGGTCAAAACCGGTTGCTGGCCGGTTTTAGCCGGTCTGGTCTGGTCTGGTCCGCTTTGACCGGTTTCAGCTTCTCTGGGCCGGTCGAGTATGTTTGATGCGGTCAAAACCGCTTTGAGCTGGACAAAACCGGTTTGAGACGGACTGGTCTGGTTTGAGCCGGTCTGGTCTGATTTCAGCCGGTCAAAACCGGCTCAGGTCGGTCAAAACTGGTTTTAGCCAGTCTGGTTTTGTTTGAACCCGTCAAAACCGGTTTGTGGCCCAGTTTTAGGCAGTCTGGGCTGGTCTGGTCCGGTTTCTTCAGATTTTAGCCGGTCTAAGCCGGTCTAATTCGGGTTGATCCGGTCTTATCCGGTCAAAACCGGTTTTAGCCGGTCAAAACCGGTTTGAGCCGGTCTGGTCTGGTTTCAGCCAGTCTGGTCTGGTTTGAGCCGGTCAAAACCAGCTCAGGTCGGTCAAAACAGTTTTGATCCGGTCTGGCCTGGTTTGAACCAGTAAAAACCGGTTTCTGGGCCAGTTTTAGGCAGTCTGGGCCGATCTGGTACAGTTTGATCCGATTTTAGCCAGTCTGGGCCGGTCTGATTCGGTTTGATCCGGTCTCATCCGGTCAAAACTGGTTTCAGCCAGTCTGGTGTGGTTTGAGGAGGTCAAAACCAGTTTGAGCCGATCAAAACCGGTTTGAGCCGGTCTGGTCTGGTTTGAGCCGGTCAAAACCGGTTTCAGCTGGTTTGGCCTGGTTGAAGCCAGTCAAAACCGATTCAAGCCTGTCTGAGACGGTCTGGTCCGGTTTGATCCGGTCTAATCAGGTCAAAATCGGTTTGAGCCGGTTAAAACCGGTTTTAGCCAGTCTGGAGTGGTTTCAGCCGGTCAAAACCGGTACGAGTTGGTCAAAACTGGATTGAGCCAATCAAAACCGGTTTGAACCGGTGTGGTCTGGTTTGAGCCGGCGAAAACCGGTTTGAGCCCGTCTGGCCCAGTTTTAGCCGGTCTGGGCCGGTCTGGTCCGGTTTGATCCGGTTTCAGCCGGTCAGGGCCTGTCTGGTCCGGTTTGATACGGTGTGAGCCGGTCTGGTCCGGTTTGATCCGGTTTCATCCGGTCAAAATCGGTTTGAGGCGGTCTGGTCCGGTTTGAGACGGTCTGGTCTGGTTTGAGCCGGTCCAAACAGGTTTGAGCCGGTCTGATCTTCTTTGAGCCAGTCAAAATCGGTTTGTGGCTTGGTTTTAGCCGGTCTGGGCCGGTCTGGTCCTGTTTGATCCGGTTTCAGCCGGTCAGGGCCTGTCTGGTCCGGTTTGATCCGGTGTAAGACGGTCTGGAACGGTTTGATCTGGAGTCATCCGGTCAAAAAAGGTTTGATCCGGTCTGATCTTGTTTGAGCCAGTCAAAACAGGTTTGTGGCTCGGTTTTAACCGGTCTTGGACGGTCTGGTGCGGTTTCTCCAGCTTCAGCTGTTCTGGGCCGGTCTGGTGCGGTTTCATCTGGTTTGAGCTGGTCTGCTCCGGTTTTATCCTGTCTCACCCGGTCAAATTCTGTTTGAGCCGGTCTGGTCTGGTTTGAGCCGGTCAAAACCAGTTTGAGCCGGTCTGGTTTGGTTTGAGCCGGTCACAACCGGTTTGAGCCGATTTGGCCTGGTATTAGCCGGTCTGGGCCGGTCTTTTCCGGTTTGATGCGGTTTGAGCCGGTCTGGTCCGGTTTAATCCGGTCTCATCCGGTCAAAACCGGTTTGAGCTGGTGTGGTCTTGTTTGAGTCAGTCTGGTCTTGTTGGAGACGGTCAAAACCTGATTGAGCCGGTTTGGCCCGGTTTTAGCCTTTCTGTGCTGGTCTGGTACGGTTGAGCAGGTTCAAGCTGATCTGGTCTGGTTTGAGCCGGTCAAAACCGGTTTGAGCCGTTCTGCTCCAGTTTGTACCAGTTTGAGCCGTTCTGGTCCAGTTTTAGCCGGTCTGGACGGGTTTGAGTCGGTCAAAACCGGTTTGAGGCGTTCTCATCCTGTTTCAGCCGCTCTGGTCCGATTTGAGCTGGTCCAAACGGGTCTGAGCTGGTCTGGTCCGGTTTGAGTGCGGTTTGAGCCGGAAAACACCAGTTTGAGACGGTCTGGTCCGGTTTGACTGCGGTTTGAGCCGGTCATAACCGGTTAGAGCTGGTCTAGTCCGCTTTGAGTCCAGTTTGAGCCAGACTGGTACGTTTTGCGTCCGCTTTGAACCGGTCAAAACAGGTTTGAGGCGGTCTGGTCCAGTTTGTGACGGTCAAAAATGGTTTGAGTCCATTTGGAGCTGGTCAAAACCGGTTTGAGCTGGTGTGGTGCGACTTGAGCCGCTGAAAACCGGTTTGAGCCAGTCTAATACGGTCAAAACAGGTTTTTGCCGTTCTGGTCCGATTTGAGCCAGTCAAAACCGGTTTGAGGCCATCTCGTCCCATTTCAGCCGGTCTGGTAGGGTTTGAGCTGGTCAAAACCGGTTTGAGCCTGTCTGGTCCGGTTTCAGACGGTCTGGTCGGGTTTGAGCCGTTCAAAACCGGTTTGAGCCGGTGTGGTCCTGTTTGAGTCTGGTTTGAGCTGGTCAATTTCGGTTTGTGTTGCTCTCGTCCGATTTCAGCCGGTCAAAACCGGTTTGAGCTGGTCTGGTCCGGTTTGATCCGGTTTAACCTGGTCTGGTCGAGTTTGATTCGTTTGAGCTGGTATGGTCTGCTTTGAGCCTTTCAAAGCCCGTATGAGTCGGTCTGGTCCGGATTGAGTCCGGTTTGAACTGGTCAACACCGCTTTGAGCCGATCTGGTCCAGATTGTGTCAGGTTTGTGCCTGTCAACACCGGTTTGATCCGTTCTGCTCCAGTTTGAGTCCGGTTTGAGCCGATCTTGTCCAGTTTGAGCAGGTCAAAACATGTTTGAGCTGGTCTAACAGCCGGTCTGGTCCGTTTTCATCCTGTTTGAGACTCTCTGCTTCAGTTTGAGCCAGTCAAACCCTGTCTAAGCCGGTCTGTTCCGGTTTGTGCCGGTGTGAGCCGGTCTGGTCCGGTTTGATCGGGTTGGGCCGGTCTGGTCCGCTTTGAGCCGGTCAAAACTGGTTTGAGCCGCTCTGGTCCGTTTTGATCCCCTGAGTGTGCACTCCCCTGAGTGAGCGCTCATTGAGTGGGCACTCCGCTTTGTGAGCGCCTCCCTGAGTGTGCATTCCCCTGAGTGTGCATACCCCTGAGTGTGCACTCGTCTGAGTGAGCACTCCCCTGAATGTGTATTCCCCTGAATGAGCACTCCCCTGAGTGTGCACTCCTCTGAGTTCGCACTCTCCTGAGTGAGGACTCCCCTGAGTGTGTGCTACCCTGAGATTTCACTCCCCTGAGTTCACACTCTTTTGAGTGAGGACTCCCCTGAGTGTGCACTCCCCTGAGTGTATGCCCAACTGAGCGTGCACTCCGCTGAGTGTGCGCTCTCCTGAGTGAGAACTCCCCTGTGTGTACACTCCCATAAGTGTGCGCTCCCCTGTGTGTGCTCTCCCCAGTGTGTTCGCTGCCCTGAGTGAGCGTTCCCCTGAGTGCGAACTCCCTGAGTGTGCACTCGCCTGGGTGAGGACTCCCCTGAGTGTGCACTCCCCTGATTGTGAACTCGCCTGAGTTTGGAATCCCCTGAGTGTGCACTCCACTGATTGAGCACTCCCCTAAGTTTACACTCCCCTGAGTTTGTGCTCCCTTGAGATTGTGCTACCCTGAGTGTGAACTCCCCTGAGTGAGCGCTCCCCTGAGTGCGCACTAACCTGAGTGTGCACTCGCCTGGGTGAGGTCATCCCTGAGTGTGCATTCCCCTGAGTGTCAACTCGCCTGTGTGAGGACTCCCCAGAGTAAGCGCTCTCCTGAGGGGGTACTCGTCTGAGTGATGACTCCCCTGAGTGTGCACTCCCCTGAATGAGCACTCCCCTGAGTGTGCACTCCTCTGATTGGCACTCTCCTGAGTGAAGACTCCCTTGAGTGTGCACTACCCTGAATGTGCAGTCCCTTGAGTGTTCGCTTCCCAGGGAGTGCACTTCCCTGAGTTCGCACTCTCCTGAGTGAGGACTCCCCTGAGTGTGCACTCTCCTGAGTGTGGCCTCACCTGATTGTGCACTCCCCTGAGTGAGCGCTCCCCTCGGTGAGGACACCCCTGTGTGTGCACTCCCCTGAGTGAGCACTCCCCTGAGTGTGCACTCCTCTTAGTTCGCACTCCTCTGAATGAGGACTCCCCTGAGTGTGCACCCCCCAGTGTGTGCACTCCCCTGAGTGTGCGCTCCCCTGAGTGTGCACTCTCCTGAGTGAGCGCTCTGCTGAGGGTGCACTCCCCTGAGTGTGCGCTCACCTGAGTAAGGACTACTCTAAGTGGGCACTCCCCTGAGTGTGAACTCGCCTGAGTGAGGACTCACCAGACTGAGCGCTCTCCTGAGGGGGTACTCGTCTGAGTGATGACTCCCCTGAGTGTGCACTCCCCTGAATGAGCACTCCCCTGAGTGAGCGCTCCCCTGAGTGTGCACTCCCCTGAGTGTGCGCTCACCAGAGTAAGGACTACTCTGAGTCAGCACTCCCCTGAATGTGCGCTCGCCTGAGTGAGGACTCCCCTGAGTGTGCACTCCCCTGAATGAACATTCCCTTGTTTGTGTGCTCACCTGAGTGTACACTCCCCAGTGTGTGCTCTCCCCTGAGTGAGCACTACCCTGAGTGTGCACTCCCCTGAGTGTTCACTCTCCTGAGTGAGCACTCCCCGAGTGTGCACTCCTCTTAGTTCGCACTCTCCTGAGTGAGGACTCCACTGAGTGTGCACTCCCCTGAGTGTGCGCTCCTTTGAGTGTGCACTCCCCTGAGTGAGCGCTCCCCTGAGTGTGCTCTCACCTGAGAGTGCACTCGCCTGAGTGAGGACTACTCTGAGTGTGCACTCCCCTGAGTGGGGACTCGCCTGAGTGAGGGCTCCCTTGAGTGTGCTCTTCCATGTGTGAGCACGCAGCTCAGTGGCCACTCCCCTGTGTGAGCGCTCCCCTGACTGTGCACTCCCCTGTGTGTGCACTCCCCTGAGTGAGGACACCCCTGAGTGTGCACTCCCCTAACTGAGCACTTCCTTTCGTGTACACTCCCCTGAGTAAGCCAGTGAAACACGTTTTGAGCCAGTCTGGTCTGGTTTAAGCCGGACTGGTCAGGTCTGAGCTGGTCAACACCTGTTTGAGGTGGTCTGTTCCAGTTTGTTCCGGTTTTAGCGGGTATGGTCCAGTGTGATCCGGTTGAGCCGGTCTGGTCCGGTTTGATCTGGTTTGAGCCAGTGTGCTCCGGTTTGATCTGGTTTGGGCTGGTCAATATCGGTTTGAGTCCGGTTTGAGCCGGACAAAACCGGATTTAGCGGGTCTAGCCGGTCTGGTCCGGATGGATCCCTTTTGAGCCGGTCTCGTCTGTTTTGATCCGATTTTAGTCCGTGTGGTCCAGTTTGAGCCGGTTTGAGCCAGTCTGGTCCTGTTTGATCCGATCTCATCCGGTCAAATCTGGTTTGAGCCGGTCTGCTCCGGTTTGAGCCGGTCTGGTCTGGTTTAAGCTGGTCAAAACCGGTTTGTGGCCCTGTTTACCCGGTCTGTGACGGTCTGCTCCGATTTGATCTGGTTTCAGCTGGTCTGGGATGGTCGAGTCCGGTTTGATCCCGTCAAAACCGCTTTGAGCTGGTCAAAACCGGTTTGAGCCGGTCTAAACCGGATAGAGCCAGTCAAACCCGGTTTGAACCGGTCTGGTCTGGTTTGAGCTGGTGAAAACTGGTTTGAGTCTTTCTGGCCAATTTTAGCTGGTCTGGGCCGGTCTGGTCTGATTTGATCCGGTGTCATCCGGTTAAAACCGGTTTCAGCTGGTCTGGTTCGGTTTCAGCCAGTCTGGTCTGGTTTGAGCCGGTCAAAACTGGCTCAGGTCGGTCAAAACCGGTTTGAGCCTGTCTTGTCTGGTTTGAGCCCGTCAAAACCGGTTGGTGGCCGGTTTTAGCCGGTCTGGTCTGGTCTGGTCCGCTGTGACCGGTTTCAGCTTGTCTGGGCCGGTCGAGTCTGTTTGATGCGGTCAAAAAAGCTTTGAGCCGGACAAAACCGGTTTGAGCCGGTCTGGTCTGATTTCAGCCGGTCAAAACCGGCTCAGGTCGGTCAAAACTGGTTTTAGCCAGTCTGGTTTTGTTTGAACCCGTCAAAACCGGTTTGTGGCCCAGTTTTAGGCAGTCTGGGTTGGTCTGGTCCGGTTTGTTCCGATTTTAGCCGGTCTGAGCTGGTCTAATTCGGGTAGATCCAGTCTCATCCGGTCAAAACCGGTTTTAGCCGGTCAAAACCGGTTTGAGCCGGTCTGGTCTGGTTTCAGCCAGTCTGGTCCAGTTTCAGCCGGTCTGGTCTGGTTTGAGCTGGTCAAAACCGGTTTGAGCCTGTCTGGTCTGGTTTGAGCTGGTCAAAACCGGTTTCAGCCAGTTGGGACTGGTTGAAGCCAGTCAAAACCGATTCGAGCCTGTCTGAGACGGTCTGGTCCGGTTTGATCCGGTCTAATCAGGTCAAAACCGGTTTGAGCCGGTTAAAACCGGTTTTAGCCGGTCTGGAGTGTCTTCAGCCGGTCAACCCGGTTTGAGCCGGTCAAAACTGGATTGAGCCAGTCAAAACTGGTTTGAACCGGTGTGGTCTGGATTGAGCCGGCGAAAACCGGTTTGAGCCCGTCTGGCGCAGTTTTAGCCGGTCTGGGCCGGTCTGGTCCGGTTTGATCCGATTTCAGCCGGTCAGGGCCTCTCTGGTCCGTTTTGATCCGGTGTGAGCCGGTCTGGTCCTGTTTGATCCGGTTTCATCCGGTCAAAACCGGTTTGAGCCGGTCTGGTCTGGTTTGAGATGGTCTGGTCTGGTTTGAGCCGGTCAAAACCAGTTTGAGCCGGTCTGATCTTCTTTGAGCTAGAGAAAACCGGTTTGTGGCTCTGTTTTAGCCGGTCTGGGCTGGTCTGGTCCGGTTTGATCAGGTTTCTGCCGGTCAGGGCCTGTCTGGTCCGGTTTGATCCGGTGTGAGCCGGTCTGGTCCGGTTTGATCCGGTGTCATCCGGTCAAAACCGGTTTGAGCCGGTCTGATCTTGTTTGAGCCAGTCAAAACCGGTTTGTGGCTCGGTTGTAACCGGTCCTGGTCGGTCTGGTGCGGTTTCTCCGGCTTCAGCTGTTCTGGGCCGGTCTGGTGCGGTTTCATCCGGTTTGAGCCGGTCTGCTCCGGTTTTATCATGTCTCATCTGGTCAAATTCTGTTTGAGCCGGTCTGGTCTGGTTTGAGCCGGTCAAAACCGGTTTGAGTCGGTCTAAACCGGATAGAGCCAGTCAAAACCGGTTTGAACTGGTCTGGTCTGGTTTGAGCTGGTGAAAACCGGTTTGAGTCTTTCTGGCCCAGTTTTAGCTGGTCTGGGCCGGTCTGGTCTGATTTGATCCGGTGTCATCCGGTCAAAACCGGTTTCAGCTGGTCTGGTCCGGTTTCAGCCGGTCTGGTCTGGTTTGAGCTGGTCAAAACCGGTTTGAGCCTGTCTTGTCTGGTTTGAGCCCGTCAAAACCGGTTGGTGGCCGGTTTTAGCCGCTCTGGTCTGGTCTGGTCCGCTTTGACTGGTTTCAGCTTGTCTGGGCCGGTCGAGTCTGTTTGATGCGGTCAAAACCGCTTTGAGCCGGACAAAACCGGTTTGACCGGTCTGGTCTTGTTTGAGCCGGTCTGGTCTGATTTCAGCCGGTCAAAACCGGCTTAGGTCGGTCAAAACTGGTTTTAGCCAGTCTGGTTTTGTTTGAACCCATCAAAACCGGTTTGTGGCCCAGTTTTAGGCAGTCTGGGCTGGTCTGGTCCGGTTTCTTCAGATTTTAGCCGGTCTGAGCCGGTCTAATTCGGGTTGATCCGGTCTCATCCGGTCAAAACCGGTTTTAGCCGGTCAAAACCGGTTTGAGCCGGTCTGGTCTGGTTTCAGCCAGTCTGGTCTGGTTTGAGCCGGTCAAAACCAGCTCAGGTCGGTCAAAACAGTTTTGATCCGGTCTGGCCTGGTTTGAACCGGTAAAAACCGGTTTCTGGGCCAGTTTTAGGCAGTCTGGGCCGATCTGGTACAGTTTGATCCGATTTTAGCCAGTCTGGGCCGGTCTGATTCGGTTTGATCCGGTCTCATCCGGTCAAAACTGGTTTCAGCCAGTCTGGTGTGGTTTGAGGAGGTCAAAACCGGTTTGAGCCGATCAAAACCGGTTTGAGCCGGTCTGATCTGGTTTGAGCCGGTCAAAACCGGTTTCATCCGGTTTGGTCTGGTTGAAGCCAGTCAAAACCGATTTGAGCCTGTCTGAGACGGTCTGGTCGGGTTTGATCCGGTCTAATCAGGTCAAAACCGGTTTGAGCCAGTTAAAACCGGTTTTAGCCGGTCTGGAGTGGCTTCAGCCGGTCAAAACCAGTTTGAGCCGGTCAAAACTGGATTGAGCCAGTCAAAACCGGTTTGAACCGGTGTGGTCTGGTTTGAGCCGGCGAAAAACGGTTTGAGCCCGTCTGGCCCAGATTTAGCCGGTCTGGGCCGGTCTGGTCCGGTTTGATCTGGTTTCAGCCGGTCAGGGCCTGTCTGGTCCGGTTTGATCCCTGAGTGAGCGCTCCTCTTGGTGAGGACACCCCTGTGTGTGCACTCCCCTGAGTGAGCACTCCCCGGAGTGTTCACTCCTCTTAGTTCGCACTCCTCTGAGTGAGGACTCCCCTGAGTGTGCACCCCCCAGTGTGTGCACTCCCCTGAGTGTGCGCTCCCCTGAGTGTGCACTCTCCTGGGTGAGCGCTCTGCTGAGGGTGCACTCCCCTGAGTGTGCGCTCACCTGAGTAAGGACTACTCTAAGTGGGCACTCCCCTGAGTGTGAACTCGCCTGAGTGAGGACTCACCAGACTGAGCGCTCTCCTGAGGGGGTACTCGTCTGAGTGATGACTCCCCTGAGTGTGCACTCCCCTGAATGAGCACTCCCCTGAGTGAGCGCTCCCCTGAGTTCGCACTCTCCTGAGTGAGGACTCCCTTGAGTGGGCACTACCCTGAATGTGCAGTCCCTTGAGTGTTCGCTTCCCAGGGAGTGCACTTCCCTGAGTTCGCACTCTCCTGAGTGAGGACTCCCCTGAGTGTGCACTCTCCTGAGCGTGGGCTCACCTGATTGTGCACTCCCCTGAGTGAGCGCTCCCCTCGGTGAGGACACCCCTGTGTGTGCACTCCCCTGAGTGAGCACTCCCCTGAGTGTGCACTCCTCTTAGTTCGCAGTCCTCTGAGTGAGGACCCCCTTGAGTGTGCACCCCCCAGTGTGTGCACTCCCCTGAGTGTGTGCTCCCCTGAGTGTGCACTCTCCTGTGTGAGCGCTCTGCTGAGGGTGCACTCCCCTGAGTGTGCGCACACCTGATTAAGGACTACTCTAAGAGGGCACTCCCCTGAGTGTGAACTCGCCTGAGTGAGGACTCACCAGACTGAGTGCTCTCCTGAGGGGGTACTCGTCTGAGTGATGACTCCCCTGAGTGTGCACTCCCCTGAATGAGCACTCCCCTGAGTGAGCGCTCCCTTGAGTGTGCACTCCCCTGAGTGTGCGCTCACCAGAGTAAGGACTACTCTGAGTCGTCACTCCCCTGAATGTGCGCTCGCCTGAGTGAGGACTACCCTGAGTGTGCACTCCCCTAAATGAACATTCCCCTGTTTGTGTGCTCACCTGAGTGTGCACTCCCCAGTGGGTGCACTCCCCTGAGTGAGCACTACCCTGAGTGTGCACTCCCCTGAGTGTGCACTCTCCAGAGGGAGGACTCCCCTGAGTGTGCACTCCCCTGAGTGAGCACTCCCCTGAGTGTGCACTCCTCTTAGTTCGCACTCTCCTGAGAGAAGACTCCCCTGAGTGGGCACTCCCCTGAGTGAGCGCTCCCCTGAGTGTGCTCTCACCTGAGAGTGCACTCGCCTGAGTGAGGACTACTCTGAGTGTGCACTCCCCTGAATGTGGACTCGCCTGAGTGAGGGCTCCACTGAGTGTGCTCTTCCATGTGTGAGAGCTCACCTCAGTGGCCACTCCCCTGTGTGAGCGCTCCCCTGAGTGTGCACTCCCCTGTGTGTGCACTCCCTTGAGTGAGGACACCCCTGAATGTGCACTCCCCTAAATGAGCACTCCCCTTCGTGTACACTCCCCTGAGTAAGCCAGTGAAACCCGGTTTGAGCCAGTCTGGTCCGGTTTGATCCGATCTCATCCAGTCAAATCTGGTTTGAGCCGGTCTGCTCCGGTTTGAGCCGGTCTGGTCTGGTTTAAGCTGGTCAAAACCGGTTTGCGGCCCAGTTTTAGGCGGTCTGGGACGGTCTGCTCCGATTTGATCTGGTTTCAGCTGGTCTGGGATGGTCGAGTCCGGTTTGATCCCGTGAAAAGCGCTTTGAGCTGGCCAAAACCGGTTTGAGCCGGTCTAAACCGGATAGAGCCAGTCAAAACCGGTTTGAACCGGTCTGGTCTGGTTTGAGCTGGTGAAAACCGGTTTGATTCTTTCTGGCCCAGTTTTAGCTGGTCTGGGCCGGTCTGGTCTGATTTGATCCGGTGTCATCCGGTCAAAACCGGTTTCAGCTGGTCTGGTCCGGTTTCAGCCGGTCTGGTCTGCTTTGAGCCGGTCAAAACTGGCTCAGGTCGGTCAAAACCGGTTTGAGCCTGTCTTGTCTGGTTTGAGCCGGTCAAACCGGTTGGTGGCCGGTTTTAGCCGGTCTGGTCTCGTCTGGTCCGCTTTGACCGGTTTCAGCTTGTCTGGGCCGGTCGAGTCTGTTTGATGCGGTCAAAACCGCTTTGAGCCGGACAAAACCGGTTTGAGACGGTCTGGTCTGGTTTGAGCCGGTCTGGTCTGATTTCAGCCGTTCCGAACCGGCTCAGGTCGGTCAAAACTGGTTTTAGCCAGTCTGGTATTGTTTGAACCCGTCAAAACCGGTTTGTGGCCCAGTTTTAGGCAGTCTGGGCTGGTCTGGTCCGGTTTGTTCCGATTTTAGCCGGTCTGAGCCGGTCTAATTCGGGTTGATCCGGTCTCATCCGGTCAAAACCGGTTTTAGCCGGTCAAAACCGGTTTGAGCCGGTCTGGTCTGGTTTCAGCCAGTCTGGTCTGGTTTGAGCCGGTCAAAACCAGCTCAGGTCGGTCAAAACAGTTTTGATCCGGTCTGGCCTGGTTTGAACCGGTAAAAACCGGTTTCGGGGCAGTTTTAGGCAGTCTGTGCCGATCTGGTACAGTTTGATCCGGTTTCATCCGGTCAAAATCGGTTTGAGGCGGTCTGGTCCAGTTTGAGACGGTCTGGTCTGGTTTGAGCCGGTCAAAACAGGTTTGAGCCGGTCTGATCTTCTTTGAGCCAGTCAAAATCGGTTTGTCGCTTGGTTTTAGCCGGTCTGGGCCGGTCTGGTCCTGTTTGATCCGGTTTCAGCCGGTCAGGGCCTGTCTGGTCCGGTTTGATCCGGTGTAAGACGGTCTGGAACGGTTTGATCTGGTGTCATCCGGTCAAAAAAGGTTTGATCCGGTCTGATCTTGTTTGAGCCAGTCAAAACAGGTTTGTGGCTCCGTTTTAACCGGTCTTGGATGGTCTGGTGCGGTTTCTCCAGCTTCAGCTGTTCTGGGCCGGTCTGGTGCGGTTTCATCTGGTTTGAGCTGGTCTGCTCCGGTTTTATCCTGTCTCATCCGGTCAAATTCTGTTTGAGCCGGTCTGGTCTGGTTTGAGCCGGTCAAAACTGGTTTGAGCCGGTCTGGTCTGGTTTGAGCCGGTCACAACCGGTTTGAGCCGATTTGGCCTGGTATTAGCCGGTCTGGGCCGGTCTTTTCCGGTTTGATGCGGTTTGAGCCGGTCTGGTCCGGTTTAATCCGGTCTCATCCGGTCAAAACCGGTTTGAGCTGGTGTGGTCTTGTTTGAGTCAGTCTGGTCTTGTTGGAGACGGTCAAAACCTGATTGAGCCGGTTTGGCCCGGTTTTAGCCTTTCTGTGCCGGTCTGGTACGGTTGAGCAGGTTCAAGCTGATCTGGTCTGGTTTGAGCCGGTCAAAACCGGTTTGAGCCGTTCTGCTCCAGTTTGTACCAGTTTGAGCCGTTCTGGTCCAGTTTTAGCCGGTCTGGACGGGTTTGAGTCGGTCAAAACCGGTTTGAGGCGTTCTCATCCTGTTTCAGCCGCTCTGGTCCGATTTGAGCTGGTCCAAACCGGTCTGAGCCGGTCTGGTCCGGTTTGAGTGCGGTTTGAGCCGGAAAACACCAGTTTGAGACGGTCTGGTCCGGTTTTAGTGCGGTTTGAGCCGGTCATAACCGGTTAGAGCTGGTCTAGTCCGCTTTGTGTCCAGTTTGAGCCAGACTGGTACGTTTTGCGTCCGCTTTGAACCGGTCAAAACAGGTTTGAGGCGGTCTTGTCCAGTTTGTGACGGTCAAAAATGGTTTGAGTCCATTTGGAGCTGGTCAAAACCGGTTTGAGCTGGTGTGGTGCGACTTGAGCCGCTGAAAACCGGTTTGAGCCAGTCTAATACGGTCAAAACAGGTTTCTGCCGTTCTGGTCCGATTTGAGCCAGTCAAAACCGGTTTGAGGCCATCTCGTCCCATTTCAGCCGGTCTGGTAGGGTTTGAGCTGGTCAAAACCGGTTTGAGCCTGTCTGGTCCGGTTTCAGACGGTCTGGTCGGGTTTGAGCCGTTCAAAACCGGTTTGAGCCGGTGTGGTCCTGTTTGAGTCTGGTTTGAGCTGGTCAATTTCGGTTTGTGTTGCTCTCGTCCGATTTCAGCCGGTCAAAACCGGTTTGAGCTGGTCTGGTCCGGTTTGATCCGGTTTAACCTGGTCTGGTCGAGTTTGATTCGTTTGAGCTGGTATGGTCTGCTTTGAGCCTTTCAAAGCCCGTATGAGTCGGTCTGGTCCGGATTGAGTCCGGTTTGAACTGGTCAACACCGCTTTGAGCCGATCTGGTCCAGATTGAGTCAGGTTTGTGCCTGTCAACACCGGTTTGATCCGTTCTGCTCCAGTTTGAGTCCGGTTTGAGCCGATCTTGTCCAGTTTGAGCAGGTCAAAACATGTTTGAGCTGGTCTAACAGCCGGTCTGGTCCGTTTTCATCCTGTTTGAGACTCTCTGCTTCAGTTTGAGCCAGTCAAACCCTGTCTAAGCCGGTCTGGTCCGGTTTGTCCCGGTGTGAGCCGGTCTGTTCCGGTTTCATCTGGTTTCAGCTGGTCTGGGCCAGTCGAGTCCGGTATGATCTGGTCAAAACCGCTTTGAGCCGGTCAATACTGGTTTGAGCCGGTCTGGTCTGGTTTGAGCCGGTCAAAACCGGTTTGAGCTGGTCTGGCCCGGTTTTAGCCGGTTTGGTCCGGTCTGGTCCGGTTTCATCCGTTTTCAGCCGGTCTGGGCCTGTCTGGTCCGGTTTGATCCGGTGTGAGCCGGTCTGGTATGGTTTGATCCGGTGTTATCCGGTCAAACCCGGTTTGAGCCGGTGTGGTCCTGTTTGAGACCGTCTGGTCTGGTTTGAGCCAATCAAAACTGGTTTGAGCCGGTCTGATCTGGTTTGAGCCTTTCAAACCCGTTTTGTGGCCCGGTTTTTGCCGGTCTGGTTTGGTCTGGTCCGGTTTGCTCTGGCTTTACCTGTTCTGGTCCGGTGTGGTGCAGATTCCTCCGGTTTGAGCCGGTCTGGTCTGGTTTTATCGTGTCTCATCCCCTTGAGTGTGTGCTCCCCTGAGTGAGCACTACCCTGAATGATCGCTCCCCTGAGTGAGGACTCTCCTGAATGTGCACTTGCCTGAGTGAGGTGTCCCCTGAGTGTGCACTCCCCTGAGTGAGCACTCCCCTGAGTCTGAACTCCCCTGAGTTTGCACTATCCTGACTGAGGTGTGCCCTGTGTGTGCACTCCTCTGAGTTCGCACTCTCCTGAGTCAGGACTACCCTGAGTGTGCCCTCTCCTGAGTGTGCGCTCCCCTGAGATTGCACTCCCTTGAGTGTGCGCTACCCTGAGTGAGCACTTCACTGAGTGTGAACTGCCCTGAGTGTGCACTCCCCTGGGTGAGGACACCCCTTAGTGTGCACTCCCCTGAGTGTGAGCTCGCCTGAGTGAGGACTCCCCTGCATGTGCACTCCACTGAATGAGCACTTCCCTGAGTGTACACTCCCCTGAGTGTGCACTCCCCTGAGGGAATGCTCCCCTGAGTGCGCACTCCCCTGAGTGTGAACTCGCCTGGGTGAAGACATCCCTGAGTGTGCACTCCCCTGAGTGTGAACTCGCCTGAGTGAGGCTCCCCTGAGTGTGCCCTCGTTCGGTTTGATGCGAGCTCACCGGTTTGAGCCGGTCGAAACCGGTTTGAGCCGGTCTGGTCCGATTTGTTCCGGATTAATCCGGTCTGGTCCGGTTTCATCCGGTTGAGCCGGTGTGGTCTCGTTTGAGCCGGTCAAAACTGGTTTGAGTCGGTCTGGTCCGGTTTGATCTGGTTTAATCTGGTCTGGCCCGGTTTCATCCGGTTGAGCCGGTATGGTCTGGTTTGAGCCGGTCTGGTCTGATTTGAGTCCAGTTTGAGCCAGTCAAAACCGGTTTGAGCCAGTCTAGTCCGGGTTGATCCGGTTTAAGCCGATCTGGTCCGGTTTGATCCGTTGTCATCCGGTCAAAACCGGTTTGAGCTGGTCTGGTCCGGTTTGAGCCGGTCTGGTCTGGTTTGAGCCGGTCTAAACCAGCTCAGGCCAGTCAAAACCGGTTTGAGCCAGTCCGGTCTGGTTTCAGCCGGTCAATACCGGTGTGTGGCCCGGTTTCAGCCGGTGTAGGCCGGTCTGCTACGGTTTGATCTGGTTTCAGCTGTTCTGGGCCGGTCGAGTCCGGTTTGAACCGGACAAAACCGCTTTGAGCTGGTCAAAACTGGTTTGAGCCGGTCTGGTCTGGTTTGAGCCGGTCTAAACCAGCTCAGGCCGGTCAAAACCGGTTTGTGCCGGTCTGGTCTGGTTAGAACCGGTCAAAACCGGTTCGTGGCCCAGTTTTACGCAGTCTGGGCGGTTCTGTTCCTGTTTGATCCGATTTTAGCCGATCTTCGTGGATCTCATTCGGTTTGATCCGGTCTCATCCGGTCAAAACTGGTTTTAGCCAGTCAAAACCGGTTTCAGCCGGTCTGGTGTGGTTTGAGCAGGTCAAAACCGGTTTGAACCGTTCTGGTCTGGTTTGAGCCGGTCTGGTTTGATTTGAGCCGGTCAAAACTGTTTCAAGTTGGTCAAAACCGGTTTGAGCCGGTTTGATCTGGTTGAAGCCAGTGAAAACGAATTTGAGCCTGTCTGAGCCGGTCTGGTCTGGTTTGATGTGGTCTAATCAGGTCAAAGGTGGTTTGAGCCAGTGAAAACCGTTTTTAACTGGTCTGGAGTGGTTTGAGCCAGTCAAAACCTGTGTCAGCCGGTCAAAATCGGATTGAGCCAGTCAAAACCGGTTTGAACCGGTCTGGTCTGGTTTGAGCCTGTCAAAACCGGTTTGAGCCGGTCTGGCCTCGTTTTAGCCTTTCTGCGCCTGTCTGGTCCGGTTTGATCCCGTGTGAGCCAGTCTGGTCTGGTTTGATCCTGTGTCGTCCGGTCTAAACCGCTTTGAGCCGGTCTCCTCCAGTGGGAGCTGGTCTGGTCTGGTTTGAGCCGATAAAAACGGCTCAGGCTGGTCAAAAGCGGTTTGAGCCTGATTGGTCTGGTTTGAGCTGGTCAAAATAGGTTTGAGCTGGTTTTGCCCGCTTTAGGAATTCGGGAACGATCTGGTCCGGTTTGATATGGTTTTAGGTGGTCTGAACCCGTCTGGTCCGGTTTGATACGGTCTCATCTGGTCAAAATCGGTTTCAGCCGGTCAAAACCGGTGTGAGCCGGTCAGGTGTCAAAATCGGTTTGAGCCAGTCAAAACTGGTTCAAGCCGTTCAAAACCTGTTTGAGCCGGTGAAAACCGTACTGAACCGGTCTGGTCTGGTTTGAGCTGGTCAAAACCGGTTTGAGCCGGTCAAAACCGGTTTGAGCTGGTCTGGTCTGGTTTGAGCCGGTCTGGTCTGGTTTGAGCCGGTCAAAAGCGGCTCAGGTCGGTCGAAACCGGTTTGATCCGGTCTGGTCTGTTTTGAACCGGTCACAACCGGTTTGTGGCCCAGTTTTAGGCGGTCTGGGCCGGTCTGGTCTGGTTTGATCCGAATTTAGCCGGTCTGGGCCTGTCTGTTTCGGTTTGATCCGGTCTCATCCGATCAAAACCGCTTTTAGCCGGTCAAAACCGGTTTCAGCCGGTCTGCCGTGGTTTGAGCAGGTCAAAACTGGTTTGAGCCGGTCAAAACCGGTTAGAGACCTTCAAAACCGGTTTGATCCAGTCAAAACTGGATTGAACCGGTCTGGTCTGGTTTGAGCCGGTAAAAACCAGTTTGATCCGGTCTGCTCTGGTTTTATACTGTATCATCTGGTCAAAACCGATTTGAGCCAATCTGGTCTGGTTTGAGCCGGTCAAAACCAGTTTGAGATGGTCTGCTCTGGTTTGAGTCAGTCTGGTCTAGTTTGAGCTGGTCTGGTCTGGTTTGAGTCTGTCTAATCAGGTCAAACCGGTTTGAGCTGGTGAAAACTGGATTGAGCCAGTCAAAACCTGTTTGAACCGGTCTGGTCTGGTTTGAGCTGGTCAAAACCGGTTTGACCCAGTCAAAAGCATTTTGAGCCGGTCTGGTCTGGTTTGAGCCAGTCTGGTCTGGTTTGAGCTGGTCAAAACTGGCTCAGGTCCGTCAAAACCGTTTTGAGCTGATCTGGTTTGAACCCATCAAAACCGTTTTGTGGCCCAGTTTTAGGCGGCCTGGGCCGGTCTGGTGCGGTTTGATCCGATTTTAGCCGGTCTGGGCCTGTCTGATTCGGTTTGATACAGTCTCATCCGGTGAAAACCTGTTTCAGCCGGTCTGGTCTGGTTTGAAACGGTCAAAACCGGTTCGAGCCAGTCAAAACCGGTTTGAGCCGGTTTGGTGTGTTTGAAGCCAGTCAAAACCGATTCGAGCCTGTCTGAGCCAGTCTGGTCCGGTTTGATCCGGTGTGAGCCGGTCTGGTCCAGTTTGATCCGGTGTCTTCTGGTCAAAATCGGTTTGAGCCGGTCTGTTCCGGTTGGAACCGGTCTGGTCTGGTTTGAGCCGGTCAAAACCTGTTTGAGCCGGTGTGGTCGCATTTGAGCCGGTCAAAATACGTTAGAGCCGGTTTGGCCCGATTTTAGGTGGTCTGGGATGTTCTGGTCCGGTATGATCAGGTTTTAGCCGGTCTGGGCCCATCTGGTCCGATTTGATCTTGTCTCATAGGGTCAAAATCGGTTTCAGCCGGTCTAAACCAGTTTGAGCCAGTCTGGTGTGGTTTGAGCCGGTCAAAACCGTTTTGAGCTGGTCAAAACCGGTTCGAGCCATTCAAAACCGGTTTGAGCCTGTCAAAACCGGATTGAACCGGTCTGGTCTGGTTTGAGCTGGTCAAAACCGCTTTGAGCGGGTCAAAACTGTTTGAGCTGTTGCGGTGTGGTTTTAGCCGATCTGGTCTGGTTTAAGCCGGTCAAAACCGGCTCAGGTCGGTCAAAACAAGTTTGAGCCAGTCTCAACAGTTTTGAACCGGTGAAAACCGGTTTGTGGCGCAGTTTTAGGCGGTCAGGGCCGATCTGGTCTGGTTTGATCCGATTTTAGCCGGTCTGGGCCGCTCTGGTTCGGTTTGATACGGTCTCATCTGGTCAAAAGCGGTTTCAGCCGGTCTGGTGTGGTTTGAGCAGGTCAAAACCGTTTTATGGCCCAGTTTTAGGCGGTCTGGGCCAGTCTGGTCCTGTTTGATCCGATTTTAGCCGGTCTGGGCCGTTCTGATTCGGTTTGATCCGGTCTCATCTGGTCAAAACCGGTTTTAGCTGGTCAAAACCGGTTTAAGCCAGTCTTGTGTGGTTTGAGCAGGTGAAAACCGGTTTGAGCCGGTCAAAACCGGTTTAATCCGGTTTGCTCTGGTTTGAGCTGGTCTGGTCTGGTTTGAGCCGGTGAAAACCGGTTTGAGCCTGTGAAAACCAGTTTGAGCCGGTTTGGTCTGGTTGAAACCAGTCAAAACTGATTCGTGCCTGTCTGAGCCAGTCTGGTCTGGTTTGATCCGGTGTTAGCCTGTGTGGCCCGGTTTGATCCGTTGTCTTCCGTTCAAAATCGGTTTGAGCCGGTCTGGTCCGGTTTGAACCAGTCTGGTCTGGTTTGAGCCGGTCAAAATCTGTTTGAGACGGTCTGGTCTGGTTTGAACCAGTCAAAATAGGTTAGAGCCGGTTTGGCCCAGTTGTAGGTGGTCTGGGCTGTTCTGGTCCGGTTTGATCAGGTTTTAGTCGGTCTGGGCCCGTCTGGTCCGATTTGATCTTGTCTCATAGGGTCAAAATCGGTTTCAGCCGGTCTAAACCAGTTTGAGCCGGTCTGGTGTGGTTTGAGCCGGTCAAAACCGGTTTGAGCCTGTCAAAACGAGATTGAACAGGTCTGGTCTGGTTTGAGCCCGTCAAAACCGCTTTGAGCCGGTCAAAACCGGTTTGAGCTGGTGTGGTGTTGTTTTAACCGATCTGGTCTGGTTTAAGCCGGTCAAAACCAGCTCAGGTCGGTCAAAACCGATTTGAGCCGGTTTCATCAGTTTTGAACCGGTCAAAACCCATTTGTGGCCCAGTTTTAGGTGGTCTGGGCCGATCTGGTGTGGTTTGATCCGATTTTAGCTGGTCTGGGCCGCTCTGGTTCGGTTTGATACGGTTTCATCCGGTCAAAAGCGGTTTCAGCCGGTCTTGTGTGGTTTGAGCAGATCAAAACCGGTTTGAGCCGGTCTGGTCTGGTTTCAGCCGGACTCGTCTGGTTTGAGCCTGTCAAAACTCGCTCAGGTCGGTCAAAACCGGTTTGAGCCGCTCTGGCCTGGTTTGAACCGGTTAAAACCGGTTTGTGGCCCAGTTTTAGGCGGTCTGGGCGAGTCTGGTCCGGTTTGTTCTGATTTTTGCTGGTCTGCGCCGATCTAATTCCGTTTGATCTGGTTTCATCCGGACAAAACTGGTTTTAGCCGGTCAAAACCGGTTTCAGCCGGTCTGGTGTGGTTTGAGCAGGTCAAAAGCGGTTTGAGCCGGTCAAAACCGGTTGGAGCCGGTCTGGTCTGGTTTGAGCCGGTCTCTTCTGGTGTGAGCTGGTCAAAACCGGTTTGAGCCCGTCTGCTCTGGTTTGAGCCGTTCTGTTCTGCTTCAGCCGGTCAAAAACTTATTGAGCTGGTTTGGCCCGGTTTTAGCCTGTCTGGAACAGTCTGGTTCGGTTTGAGCCAGTTAGAGCCGGTTTGTGCTGGTCTGGTCCGTTATGATCCGGTTTGATAAGGTCTGGTCCGGTTTGATCCGGTCTAATGTGGCCAAAATCGGTTTGAGCCTGTCAGGTCTGGTTTGAGCCGGTCAAAACGGGTTTGACACGGTCTGGACTGGTTTGAGCCGGTCAAAATAAGTTTGAGCCAGTTTGGCACGATTTTAGGCGGTCTGGGCCGGTCTGGTCCGGTTTGATCCGGTTTGAGCCGGTCTGGTCTGGTTTGAGACGTTCAAAACTGGTTTGAGGCGTTCTGGTCTGGTTTAAGCCGATCAAAATAGGTTTGAGCCAGTTTGGCCTGGTTTTAGGCGGTCTGGGATGGTCTGGTCCGGTTTGATCCGGTTTTAGCCGGTCTGGGCTCGTCTGGTCCGGTTTGATCCGGTCTCATCTGGTCAATATCGTTTTCAACTGGTCAAAACCCTTTTGAGCTGGTCTGGTGTGGTTTGAGCTGGTCAAAACCGGTTCGAGCCGTTCAAAACCGGTTTAAGCCGGTCAAAACCGGATTGAACCTGTCTGGTCTGGTTTGAGCCGGTCAAAACCGATTTGAGTAGGTGTGGTCTGGTTTGAGCCGGTCTGGTCTGGTTTGAGCCGGTCAAAGCCGTCTCAGGCCGGCCAAACCGGTTTGAGCCGTTCTGGTCTTGTTTGAGCTGGTCAAAACCGGTTTGTGGCCCGGTTTTAGCCAGTCTGACCCAGTGTGGTCGGATTTGCTCCGATTTCAGCTGTTCTGGGATGGTCTGGTGCAATTTCATCAGGTTTGAGCCAGTCTGGTCCGGTTTTATCCTGTCTCATCCGGTCAAAACCGGTTTGAGCCAGTCTCTTCTGGTTTAACCGGTTAAAACCAGTTTGAGACAGTCTCTTCTGGTTTGAGCAGGTTGTGTCTGGTTTGAGCCGGTCAAAATCTGATTGAGCCTGTTTGGCACGGTCTTAGACTGTCTGGGCCTGTCTGGTCCGGTTTTCTCCGGTTTGAGCCGGTCTGGTCTGGTTTGAGCCGGTCAAAATAGGTCTGAGCCAGTTTGGCCTGGTTTTAGTCGGTCTGGGCCGGTCTGGTCTGGTTTAATCCGGTTTTAGCAGGTCTGGAACGGTCTGGTCCGGTTTGATCCTATCTCATCCGGTCAAAATCGGTTTCATCCGGTAAAAACCGGTTTGAGCCGGTCAGGTGTGGTTTGAGCTGGTCAAAATCGGTTTGAGCTGCTCTGGTCTGGTTCGAGCTGGTCAAAACCGGTTTGTGGCCCGGTTTTAGCCGGTCTGGCCTGGTCTGGTCCAGTTTGCTGTGGTTTCAGCTTTTCTGGGCTGGTCTGGTGTGGTTTCATCCGGTGTGGGCCGGTCTGATCCGGTTTTATCCTGTCTCCTCTGGTCAAAACCGGTTTGAGCTAGTCTGGTCTGGTTTGAGCCGGTCAAAACCGGTTTGAGCCGGTCTGGTCTGGTTTGAGCTGGTCTGGTCTGGTTTGAGCAGCTCAAAAGTGGTTTGAGCCGGTCAAAACCGGTTGGAGCTGGTCTGGTCCAGTTTGAACCGGTCTGGTCTGGTTTGAGCCGGTCAAAACCTGTTTGAGCCGGTCTGGTCTCGTTTGAGCCGGTCAAAATAGGTTAGAGCCGGTTTGGCCTGGTTTTAGGTGGTCTGGACTGTTCCGGTCCGGTTTGATCAGGTTTTAGCCGGTCTGGGCCCGTCTGGTCCGATTTGATCTTGTCTCACAGGGTCAAAATCGGTTTCAGCCGGTCTAAACCAGTTTCAGCCGGTCTGGTGTGGTTTGAGCCTGTCAAAACCATTTTGAGCTGGTCAAAACCGGTTCGAGCCATTCAAAACCGGTTTGAGCCTGTCAAAACAGGATTGAACCGGTTTGTTCTGGTTTGAGCTGGTCAAAACCGCTTTGAGCCGGTCAAAACCGGTTTGAGCTGGTGTGGTGTGGTTTTAGCCGATCTGGTCTGGTTTAAGCCGGTCAAAACCGGCACAGGTCGGTGAAAACCGGTTTGAGCCGGTCTCATCAGTTTTGAACGGGTCAAAACCAGTTTGTGGCCCAGTTTTAGGCGGTCTGGGCCGATCTGGTCTGGTTCGATCCGATTTTAGCCGGTCTGGGCTGCTCTGGTTCGGTTTGATACGGTCTCGTCCTGTCAAAAGCGGTTTCAGCCGGTCTGGTGTGGTTTGAGCAGGTCAAAACCGGTTTGACCTGGTCTGGTCTGGTTTCAGCCGGACTCGTCTGGTTTGAGCCGGTCAAAACCCGCTCAGGTCGGTCAAAACCGTTTTGAGTCGGTCTGGCCTGGTTTGAACCAGTGAAAACCGGTTTGTGGCCCAGTTTTAGGCGGTCTGGGCGGGTCTGGTCCGGGTTGTTCTGATTTTAGCCGGTCTGGGCCGATCTAATTCCGTTTGATCTGGTTTCATCCGGAAAAAACCGGTTTTGGCCGGTCAAAACCGGTTTCAGCCGGTCTAGTGTGGTTTGAGCAGCTCAAAAGCGGTTTGAGCCGGTCAAAACCGGTTGCAGCCGGTCTGGTCTGGTTTGAACCGGTCAAAACCGGTTTGTGGCCCAGTTTTAGGCGGTCTGGGCCGGTCTGGTCCTGTTTGATCCGATTTTAGCCGGTCTGGGCCGTTCTGATTCGGTTTGATCTGGTCTCATCCAGTCAAAACTGGTTTTAGCCTGTCAAAACCGGTTTCATCCGGACTTGTGTGGTTTGAGCAGGTGAAAACCGGTTTGAGCCGGTCAAAACCGGTTTAAGCCAGTTTGCTCTGGTTTGAGCTGGTCTGGTCTGGTTTGAGTCGGTGAAAACCGGTTCGAGCCACTCAAAACCGGTTTGAGCCGGTTTGATCTGGTTGAAACCAGTCAAAACCGATTCGAGCCTGTCTGAGCCAGTCTGGTCCGGTTTGATTCGGTGTTAGCCTGTCTGGCCCGGTTTGATCCGTTTGCTTCCGTTCAAAATCGGTTTGAGCCGGTCTGGTCCAGTTTGAACCGGTCTGGTCTGGTTTGAGCTGGTCAAAACCTGTTTGAGATGGTCTGGTCTGGTTTGAGCTGGTCAAAATAGGTTAGAGCCGGTTTCGCCCGGTTTTAGGTGGTCTGGGCTCTACTGGGCCGGTTTGATCAGGTTTTAGTCGGTCTGGGCCCGTCTGGTCCGATTTGATCTTGTCTCATAGGGTCAAAATCGGTTTCAGCCGGTCTAAACCAGTTTGAGCCAGTCTGGTGTGGTTTGAGCCAGTCAAAACCGGTTTGAGCCTGTCAAAACCAGATTGAACAGGTCTGGTCTGGTTTGAGCCGGTCAAAATGGCTTTGAGCCGGTCAAAACTGGTTTGAGCTGGTGTGGTGTGGTTTTAGCCGATCTGGTCTGGTTTAAGCCGGTGAAAACCGGCTCAGGTCGGTCAAAACCGGTTTGAGCCGGTCTCATCAGTTTTGAACGGGTCAAAACCCGTTTGAGGCCCAGTTTTAGGCGGTCTGGGCCGATCTGGTCTGGTTTGATCCGATTTTAGCCGGTCTGGGCCGCTCTGGTTGGGTTTGATACGGTCTCAACCGGTCAAAAGCGGTTTCAGCCGGTCTGGTGTGGTTTGAGCAGGTCAAAACCGGTTTGAGCCGCTCTGGTCTGGTTTCAGCCAGACTCGTCTGGTTTGAGCCGGTCAAAACCCGCTCAGGTTGGTCAAAACCGGTTTGAGCCGGTCTGGCCTGGTTTGAACCGGTTAAAACCGGTTTGTGGCCCAGTTTTAGGCGGTCTTGGTGGGTCTGGTCCGGTTTGTTCTGATTTTAGCTGGCCTAGGTTGATCTAATTCCGTTTGATCTGGTTTCATCCAGACAAAACCGCTTTTAGCCGGTCGAAACCGGTTTCAGCCGGTCTGGTGTGGTTTGAGCAGGTCAAAAGCCGTTTGAGCCGGTCAAAACCGGTTTCAGCCGGTCTGGTGTGGTTTGAGCAGGTCAAAACCGGTTTGAGCCGGTCTGTTCCGGTATGATCCGGTTTGAGAAGGTCTGGTCCGGTTTGATCTGTTCTAATCCGGTCAAACCCGGTTTGAGCCGGTCAGTACGGGTTTGAGCCGTTGAAAACAGGTTCGAGCCGGTCTGGTCTGGTTTGAGCCGGTCAAAATAGTTTTCAGCCGGTTTGGCCCAGTTTTAGGCGGTTCGGGCCTGTCTGTTCTGGTTTTCTCCGGTTTGAGCCGGTCTAGTCTGGTTTGAGCCGGTCTTGTCTGGTTTGAGCCAGTCAAAACCGGTTCGAGCCTGTCAAAATTGGTTTGAGCCTGTTTGGTTTGGTTGAAGCCAGTCAAAACCGATTCGAGCCTGTCTGAGCTGGTCTGGTCCAGATTGATCCGAGTATAGCCATTCTGGGCCGCTCTGGTTCGGTTTGATACGGTCTCATCCGGTCAAAACCTGTTTCTGCCGGTCTGTTGTGGTTTGAGCAGATCAAAACCGGTTTGAGCCGGTCTGGTCCGCTTTGAGTTGGTGTGGTCCGGTTTGAGCCAGTCAAAACCGGCTCAGGCGGGTCACAACCGGTTTGAGCCGGTGTGGTCTGGTTTGAGCCGGTCAAAACCGGTTGCTGGCCCAGTTTTAGCCTGTCTGGGCCGGTCTGGTCTGGTTTGACCGGTTTAGCTGGTCTGGGCCGGTCGAATCCGGTTTGACGCGGTCAAAACCGCTTTCAGCCTGTCAAAACCGGTTTGAGCCGGTCTGCTCTGGTTTGAGCTGGTCTGGTCTGGTTTGAGCCGGTCATAACCAGCTCAGGTCGGTCAAAACTGGTTTGAGCAGGTCTGGTCTGGTTTGTACCAGTCAAACCCGGTTTGTGGCCCAGTGTTAGGCGGTCTGGGCCGGTCTGGTCCGGTTTGTTCCGATTTTAACCGGTTTGGGCCCGTCTGATTCGGTTTGATCCGGTCTCATCCAGTCAAAACCGGTTTTAGCTGGTCAAAACCGATTTTAGCTGGTCTGTAGTCATTTGAGTCGGTAAAAGCAGGTTCGAGCCGGTCAAAACCAGATTGAGCCAGTTTGTTCTGGTTGAAGCCATTCAAAACCGATTCGAGCCTGTCTGAGCCCATCTGGTCCGGTTTGATCTGGTCTAATCAGTTCAAAAGCGGTTTGAGCCGGTGAAAACAGGTTTTAGGCGGTCTGGAGTGGTTTGAGCTGATCAAAACCGGTTTGAGCCGGTCTGGTCTGGTTTGAGCCAGTCAAAACCTGATTGAGCCAGTTTAGCCCGGTTTTAGACTGTCTGTGCCGGTCTGGTTCGGTTTGAGCCGGTTTGAACCGGTGTGTGCCGTTCTGGTCCGGTATGATCTGGTTTGAGAAGGTCTGGTCTGGTTTGATCCGGTCTAATCCGATCAATACCGGTTTGAGCCGGTCACACCTGGTTTGAGCTGGTGAAAACTGGTTCGAGCCGGTCTGGTCTGGTTTGAGCCGATCAAAATAGGTTTGATATGATTTGGCCCCGTTTTAGTTGGTCTGGGCCGGTCTGGTCCGGTTTGATCCGGTTTGAGCCGGTCTGGTCTGGTTTGAGCTGGTCAAAACCAGTTTGAGCCGGTCTGGTCTGGTTTGAGCCGGTCAAAATAGGTTGGAGCCGGTTTGGCCCGGTTTTAGGTGGTCTAGGCCGTTCTGATCCGGTTTGATCCGGTTTTAGCTGGTCTGGGCCCGTCTGGTCCAATTTGATTTGTCTCATGGGGTCAAAATCGGTTTCAGCCGGTCTAATCCGGTTTGAGCCGGACTGGTGTGGTTTGAGCCCGTCAAAACCGTTTTGAGCCGGTCAAAACTGGTTCGAGCCGTTCAAAACTGGTTTCAGCCTGTCAAAACCGTATTGAACCGGTCTGGTCTGGTTTGAGACGGTCAAAACCGCTTTGAGCTGGTCAAAACCGGTTTGAGCTGGTCTGGTCTGATTTTAGCCGGTTTGGTCTGGTTTGAGCCGGTCAAAACCGGCTCAGGTCGGTTAAAACCGGTTTGAGCCGGTCTCATCAGGTTTGAACCGGTCAAAACCGGTTTCTGGCCCAGTTTTAGGCGGTCTGGGCCGATCTGCTCCATTTTGATCCGATTTTAGCCGGTCTGGGCCGCTCTGGTTCGGTTTGATACTGTCTCATCCGGTCAAAACAGGTTTCAGCCGGTCTGGTATGGTTTGAGCAGGTCAAAACCGGTTTGAGCCGGTCTGGACCGGTTTGAGTCGGTCTGGTCTGGTTTAAGCCCATCAAAACCGGCTCTGGCGTGTCAAGACCGGTTTCAGCCGGTGTGGTCTGGTTTGAGCTGGTCAAAACCGGTTGGTGGCCCGGTTTTAGCTGGTCTGGGCCGGTCTGGTCTGTTTTGACCAGTTTCAACTGTTCTGGGCCGGTCGAGTCCGGTTTGATGCGGTCACAACCGCTTTCAGCCTGTCAAAACCGGTTTGAGCCGGTCTGGTCTGGTTTGAGCCGTTCAAAACCGGTTGGTGGCCCGGTTTTAGCCGGTCTGGGCCGGTCTGGTCCGGTTTGACCGGTTTCAGCTGGTCTGGGCTGGTCGAGTCCGGTTTGATGCGGTCAAAACCGCTTTCAGCCTGTCAAAACCGGTTTGAGCCGGTCTGGTCTGGTTTGAGCTGTTCTGGTCTGGTTTGAGCCGGTCACAACCGGCTCAGGTCGGTCAAAGCTGGTTTGAGCTGTTCTGGTCAGGTTTGAACCGGTCAAAACCGGTTTGTGGCCCAGTGTTAGGCAGTCTGGGCCGGTCTGGTCCGGTTTCTTCCGATTTTAGCCGGTCTGGGCCGATCTAATTTGGTTTGATCCGGTTTCATCCGGTGAAAACCGGTTTTAGCCAGTCAAAACCTGTTTCAGCTGGTCTGGTGAGGTTTGAGCAGGTGAAATCCAGTTTGAGCCGGTCAAACCGGTTTGAGCCGGTTTGGTCTGGTTTCATCCGGTCTTGTCTGGTTTGAGCCTGTCAAAACCGGTTCGAGCCTGTCAAAACCGGTTTGAGCCGGTTTGGTTTGGTTGAAGCCAGTCAAAACCGATTCGAGCCTGTCTGAGCCGGTCTGGTCCAGTTTGATCCGAGTTTAGAAGGTCTGGGCTGCTCCGGTTCGGTTTGATACGGTCTCATCCGGTCAAAACCGGTTTCAGCCGGTCTGGTGTGTTTTGAGCAGGTCAAAACCGGTTTGAGCCGGTCTGGTCCAGTTTGAGTCGGTCTGGTCTGGTTTGAGCCGGTCAAAACCGGCTCAGGCAGGTCACAACCGGTTTGAGCCGGTCTGGTCTGGTTTGAGACGGTCAAAACCGGTTGGTGGCCCGGTTTTAGCCGGTCTGGGCCGGTCTGGTCCGGTTTGATGCGATCAAAACCGCTTTCAGCCTGTCAAAACCGGTTTGAGCCGGTCTGGTCTGGTTTGAGCCGGTCTGGTCTGGTTTGAGCCAGTCATAACCGGCTCAGGTTGGTCAAAACTGGTTTGATCCAGTCTGGTCTGATGTGAACCGTTCAAAACCGGTTTGTGGCCAGTGTTAGGCCGTCTGGGCCGGTCTGGTCCGCTTTGTTCCGATTTTAGACGGTCTGGGCCCGTCTGATTCGGTTTGATCCGGTCTCATCCAGTCAAAACCGGTTTTAGCTGGTCAAAACCGGTTTCAGCCGGTTTGGTGTGGTTAGAGCAGGTCAAAACCTGTTTGAGCCGGTCTGGTCCGGTTTGAGCCGGTCTTGTCTGGTTTGAGCCGGTCAAAACCGGTTCGAGCCTGTCAAAACCGGTTTGAGCCGGTTTGGTTTGGTTGAAGCCAGTCAAAACCGGTTCGAGCCTGTCTGAGCCGGTCTGGTCCGGTGTGATCCGGTATAATCAGGTCAAACCTGTTTGAGCTGGTCAAAACCGGTTCGAGCCTTTCAAAACCAGTTTGATCCGCTCAAAACGGTATTGAAACGGTCTGGTCTATTTTGAGCCGGTTAAAACAGGTTTGAGCCAGACTGGTCTGGTTTGAGCCAGTCTGGTCTGGTTTGAGCCGGTCTGGTCTGGTTTGAGGCGGTCAAAACCGGCTCAGTTGGTAAAAACCAGTTTCAGCCGGTCTGGTCTGGTTTGAAACGATCAAAACCGGTTTGTGGCCCAGTTTTAGGCGGTCTGGGATGGTCTGGTCCGGTTTGAGTGCGGTTTGAGCCGGTCAAAACTGGTTTGAGCTGGTCTGGACCGGTTTGAGCCGGTCTGCTCCGGTTTGATCTGGTTTGAGCCAGTCAATATCAGTTTGAGTCCGGTTTGAGCCGGACAAAACCGGATTTAGCGGGTCTAGCCAGTCTGGCCCGGATTGATCCGTTTTGAGCCAGTCTCGTCCGGATTGATCCGATTTTACTCCGTGTGGTCCAGTTTGAGCCGGTTTTAGCCGGTCTGGTCCAGTTTGAGTCCGATTTGAGCCTGTCAAAACCGGTTTGAGCCGGTCTGCTCCGGTTTGAGTTGGTCAAAACCGGTTTCAGATGGTCTGGTCCGGTTTGAGTCCAGCTTGATCCGGTCAAAACCGGTTTGAGCCGCTCTGATACGGTTTGATCCGGTTTGAGTCGGTCTGGTCCGGTTTGAGACGGTCAAAACTGGTTTGATCTGGTCTGGTGGTTTCTGTCCGGTTGGAGCCGGTCAACACCAGTTTGAGCCGGTCTGGTCTGGTTTGAATCCGGTTTGAGCTGGTCTGGTCCAGTTTGAGCCCGCTTCAGCTTTCCTGGTCCGGTTTGAGTCTGGTTTGAGCCGGTGAAAACCGGTTTGATCCGGTATAAGCCGGTCTGGTCTGGTTTGAGATGGTGAAAAATGGTTTGAGCCGGTCCGGTCCGGTTTTATCCTGTCTCATCCGGTCAAAGCCGGTTTGAGCCGGTCTGGTCGGGTTTGAGCCAGTCAAAACGGGTTTGAGACTGTCTGGTCTGGTTTGAGTCCGGTTTGAGCCAGTCAAAACCGGTTTGAGCCTGTCTGGTCTGGTTTGAGTCTGGTTTGAGCCGGACAACACCAGTTTGAGAGGGTCTGGTCTGGTTTGAGTGCAGTATGAGCCGGTGAAAACCGGTGAGAGACGGTTTAGTCCGCTTTGAGCCGGTCAAACCCGGTTTGAGCCGGTCTGGTCCGGTTTTAGCCGGTCTGGACGGGTTTCAGTCGGTCAAATCCGGTTTGAGGAGGTCTCGTCCAGTTTCAGCTGGTCTGGTCGGGTTTGAGCCGGTCAAAACCGGTTTGAGCTTGTGTGGTCCTGTTTGAGTCTCGTTTGAGCTGGTCAAATTCGGTTTGTGTTGCTGCCGTCTGATTTGAGCCGGTCAAAACCGGTTTGAGCTGGTCTGGTCCGGTTTGATCCGGTTTAACCCGGTCTGGTCCAGTTTGATTCGTTTGAGCTGGTATGGTATGGTTTGAGCCGTTCAAAACCGGTATGAGCTGGTCTGGTCCGGATTGAGTCCGGTTTGAGCCAGTCAACACCGCTTTGAGCCGGTCTGGTCCAGTTTGAGTCAGGTTTGAGCCGGTCAACAGCGGTTTGATCCGGTCTGGTCCGGTTAGAGTCTGGTTTGAGCCGGTCAAAGCATGTTTGAGCTGGTCTAACAGCCGGTCTGGTCCGTTTTGATCCTGTTTGAGCCTCTCCGCTTCGGTTTGAGCCAGTCAAACCCTGTTTTAGCCGGTCTGGTCCGGTGTGTGCCGGTGTGAGCCGGTCTGGTCTGGTTTGAGCCGGTCAAAACCGGTTTGAGCCGGTCTGGTCAGTTTTGATCCTCTGAGTGTGCACTCCCCTGAGTGAGCGCTCACCTGAGTGGGCACTCTTCTTTGTGAGCGTCTCCCTGAGTGTGCACTCGTCTGAGTGAGCACTCCCCTGAGTGTGTACTCCCTTGAATGAGCACTCCCCTGAGTGTGCACTCCTCTGAGCTCGCACTCTCCTGAGTGAGGACTCCCCTGAGTGTGCACTCCCCTGAGTGTATGCTCACCTGTGCGTGCACTCCACTGAGTGTGCGCTCTCCTGAGTGAGCAGTCCCCTGTGTGTGCACTCCCATGAGTGTGCGCTCCCCTGTGTGTACTCTCCCCAGTGTGTTCGCTGCCCTGAGTGAGCGCTTCCCTGAGTGCGATCTCCCCTGAGTGTGCACTCGCCTGAGTGAGGACTCCCCTGAGTGTGCACTCCCCTGATTGTGAACTCGCCTGAGTTTGGACTCCCCTGAGTGTGCACTCCCCTGAGTGTGGGCTCACCTGATTGTGCACTCCCCTGAGTGAGCGCTCCCCTCGGTGAGGACACCCCCGTGTGTGCACTCCCCTGAGTGTGCACTCCTCTTAGTTCGCACTCCTCTGAGTGAGGACTCCCCTGAGTGTGCACCCACCAGTGTGTGCACTCCCCTGAGTGTGCGCTCCCCTGAGTGAGCGCTCCGCTGAGGGTGAACTCCACTGAGTGTGCGGTCACCTGAGTAAGGACTACTCTATGTGGGCACTCCCCTGAGTGTGAACTCGCCTGAGTGAGGACTCACCAGAGTGAGCGCTCTCCTGAGGGGGTACACGTCTGAGTGATGACTCCCCTGAGTGTGCACTCCCATGAATGAGCACTCCCCTGAGTGAGCGCTCCCTTGAGTGTGCGCTCACCTGGGTAAGGACTACTCTGAGTCGGCACTCCCCTGAATGTGCGCTCGCCTGAGTGAGGACTCCCCTGAGTGTGCACTCCCCTGAATGAACATTCCCCTGTTTGTGCGCTCACCTGAGTGTGTGCTCCCCAGTGTGTGCACTCCCCTGAGTGAGCACTTCCATGAGTGTGCACTCCCCTGATTGTGCACTCTAATGAGGGAGGACTCCCCTAATTGTACACTCCCCTGAGTGAGCACTCCCCTGAGTGTGCACTCCTCTTAGTTCGCACTCTCCTGAGTGAGGACTCCACTGAGTGTGCACTCCCCTGAGTGTGTGCTCCTTTGAGTGTGCACTCCCCTGAGTGAGCGCTCCCCTGAGTGTGCTCTCACCTGAGAGTGCACTCGCCTTAGTGAGGACTCCCCTGAGTGTGCACTCCCCTAAATGAGCACTCCCCTTCGTGTACACTCCCCTGAGTAAGCCAGTGAAACCCGTTTTGAGCCAGTCTGGTCCGGTTTAAGCCGGACTGGTTGGGTCTGAGCTGGTCAACGCCGGTTTGAGGCGGTCTGTTCCAGTTTGATCCGGTTTAAGCGGGTATTGTCCGGTGTGGTCCGGTTGAGCCGGTCTGGTCCGGTTTGAGCCGGTCAAAACCGGTTTGAGCCTATCTGGTCCGGTTTCAGCCGGTCTGCTCTGGTTTGATCTGGTTTGAGCCGGTCAATAACAATTTGATTCCGGTTTGAGCCGGACAAAACCGGATTTAACGGGTCTAGCCGGTCTGGCCCGGATTGATCCGTTTTGAGCCAGTCTCGTCCGGTTTGATCCGATTTTAGTCCGTGTGGTCCAGTTTGAGCCGGTTTTAGCCAGTCTGGTCCAGTTTGAGTCCGATTTGAGCCTGTCAAAACCAGTTTGGGCCGGTCTGGTCCAGTTTGAGTTGGTCAAAACCGGTTTCAGATGGTCTGGTCCGGTTTCAGTCCAGCTTGAACCGGTCAAAACCGGTTTGAGCCACTCTGATACGGTTTGATCCGGTTTGAGTCGGTCTGCTCCGGTTTGAGCCGGTCAAAACCGGTTTGATCCGGTCTGGTGGTTTCTGTCCGGTTGGAGCCGGTCAACACCAGTTTGAGCCGGTCTGGTCTGGTTTGATTCCGGTTTGAGCTGGTCTGGTCCAGTTTTAGCCGGTTTTAGCTTTCCTGGTCCAGTTTGAGTCTGGCTTGAGCCGGTGAAAACCGGTTTGATCCGGTATAAGCCGGTCTGGTCGGGTTTGAGACCGTGAAAAATGGTTTGAGCCGGTCTGGTCCGGTTTTATCCTGTCTCATCCGGTCAAAGCCGGTTTGAGATGGTCTGGTCGGGTTTGAGCCAGTCAAAACGGGTATGAGACTGTCTGGTCCTGTATGAGTCCGGTTTGAGCCGGACAAAAACTGTTTGAGAGGGTCTGGTCTGGTTTAAGTGCGGTTTGAACCGGTCACAACCAGTTAGAGCCGGTCTAGTTCGCTTTGAGCCAGTCAAAACCGGTTTGAGCCAGTCTGGTTCGGTTTTAGCCGGTCTGGACGGGTTTGAGTTGGTCAAAACCGCTTTGAGGCAGTCTCGTCCAGTTTGAGCCGGTCTGTTCGGGTTTGAGCCGGTCAAAACCGGTTTGAGCCGCTGTGGTCCTGTTTGAGTCTCGTTTGAGCTGGTCAAATTCGGTTTGTGTTGCTCTCGTCTGATTTGAGCTGGTCAAAACCGGTTTGAGCTGGTCTGGTCCGGTTTGATCCGGTTTAACCCGGTCTGGTCCAGTTTGATTCGGTTGAGATGGAATGGTCTGCTTTGAGCCGTTCAAAACCGGTATGAGATGGTCTGGTCCGGATTGAGTCCGGTTTGTGCCAGTCAACACTGCTTTGAGCTGGTCTGGCCCAGTTTGAGTCAGGTTTGAGCCGGTCAACACCGGTTTGATCCGTTCTGGTCTGGTTAGAGTCTGGTTTGAACCGGTCAAAACATGTTTGAGCTGGTCTAACAGCCGGTCTGGTCCGTTTTGATCCTGTTTGAGCCTCTCCGCTTCGGTTTGAGCCAGTCAAACCCTGGTTTAGCCGGTCTGGTCCGGTGTGTGCCGGTGTGAGCCGGTCTGGTGTGGTTTGAGCCCGTCAAAACCGGTTCGAGCTGTTCAAAACCAGTTTAAGCCGTTCAAAACCGGATTTGAACCGGTCTGGTCTGGTTTGAGCCGGTCTGGTCTGGTTTGAGCTGGTCAAAACCGGTTTGAGCCGGTCTGGCCCGGTTTTAGCCTGTCTGGACTGGTCTGGTCCAGTTGGTTCCGGTTTCAGCTGGTCTGGGCCTGTCTGGTCGGGTTTGATCCGGTGTGAGCCTGTCTGGTCCGGTTTGATCTGGTGTCATCCGGTCAAAACCAGTTTCAACCGGTCTGGTCCGGTTTGAGCTGGTCTGGTCTGGTTTGAGCCAGTCAAAACCGGATTGAACCGGTCTGGTCTGGTTTGAGCCGGGCAAAACCGGTTTGAGCCTTGAAAAACCGGTTTCAGCCGGTCTGGTGTGGTTTGAGCAGGTCAAAACCGGTTTGAGCTGGTCAAAACCATTTTCAGCTGATCTGGACTGGTTTGAGTCGGTCTGGTCTGGTTTCAGCCGGTCAAAACCAGTTCGAGCCGGTTTGGTCTGCTTGAAGTCAGTCAAAACCGATTTGAGACTGTTTGAGCTGGTCTCGTCTGGTTTGATCCGGTCTACTCAGGTCAGACCCGGTTTGAGCCAATGAAAACAGGTTTTTGCCAGTCTGGAGTGATTTGATCCGGTCAAAACCAATGTCAGCCGGTCAAAACCGGATTGACCCAGTGAAAACCGGTTTGAACCGGTCTGGTCTGGTTTGAGCTGGTCAAAACCGGTTTGAGCCGGTCTGGCCCGATTTTAGCCGGTCCGGGCCTGTCTGGTC
The DNA here is from genome assembly GCF_047675955.1 of Chlorocebus sabaeus. Lineage (NCBI taxonomy): Eukaryota > Metazoa > Chordata > Mammalia > Primates > Cercopithecidae > Chlorocebus > Chlorocebus sabaeus. Next base: position 131,160 of record NW_027327520.1, read on the forward strand.
CGGTTTGTTCTGGTGTGAGCCGGTCTGGTCCGGTTTGATCTGGTGTCATCTGGTCAAAACCATTTTGTGCCGGTCTGGTCCGGTTTGATCCGGTCTGGTCTGGTTTGAGCCAGTATGGTCCGGTTTGAGCCAGTCTGGTCTGGTTTGAGCCCGTCAAAACCGGTTTGTGCCCCGGTTTTAGCCGGCCTGGGCCGGTCTGGTCCAGTTTGAGTCGGTTTTAGCCCGTCTGGGCCCATCTGGTGCGGTTTGATCTGGTCTCATCCGGTGAAAACCGGTTTCAGCCGGTCAAAACCGGTTTGCGCGGGTCTGGTGTGGTTTGAAACGGACAAAACCGGTTTGAGCCGGTCAAAACCGGATTGAGACAGTCAAAACCGGTTTGAACCTGTCTAGTCTGGTTTGAGCCGGTGAAAACCGGTTTGAGCCGGTCTGGCCCGGTTTTAGCCGGTCTGGGCCTGTCTGGTCCGTTTTGATCCGGTTTCAGATGGTCTGGGCCTGTCTGGTCCGGTTTGATCAGGTGTGAGCCGGTGTGGTCCAGTTTGATCCGATGTCATCCGGTCAAAACCGGATTGAGCCGGTCTGGTCTTGTTTGAGCCAGTCTGGTCTTGTTTGAGATGGTCAAAACCTAATTGAGCCGGTTTGGCCCGGTTTTAGCCTGTCTGGGGCGGTCTGGTTTGGTTTGAGCCGGTTTGAGCCGGTCTGTGCTTGTCTGGTCCAGTATGATATGGTTTGGGAAGGTCTGGTCCCGTTTGATCCGATCTAATGCAGTCAAAACGGGTTTGAGCCGGTCAGGTCCGGTTTGAGCCGGTCAAAACAGGTTCGACCCGGTATGGTCTGGTTTGAGCCGGTCAAAAAAAGTTTGAGCTGGTTTGGATCCGTTTTAGGCGGTCTGGTGAGGTTTGATCTGGTATGAGCCGATCTGGTCTGGTTTGAGCTGGACAGGGCCTGTCTGGTCCGGTTTTATCCAGTGTGAGCCAGTCTGGCCGGTTTGATCCGGTGTCATCCGGTCAAAACCGGTTTGACCCGGTCTGTTCCGGTTTGAGACAGTCTGGTCTGGTTTGAGACGGTCAAAACCGGTTTGAGCCGGTCTGATCTTGTTTGAGCCAGTCAAAACCGGTTTGTGGCTCGGTTTTGGCCGGTCTGGGTCGGTCTGGTGTGGTTTACTCTGGCTTCAGCTGTTCTGGGCTGGTCTGGTGCGGTTTCATCCGGTTTGAGGCGGTCTGCTCCGGTTTTATCGTGTCTCATCCGGTCAAATTCGGTTTGAGCCGCTCTGGTCTGGTTTGAGCCGGTCAAAACCGGTTTGAGCCAGTCTGGTCTGGTTTGAGCCGGTCAAAACCGGTTTCAGCTGATTTGGCCCGGTTTTAGCCTGTCTGGGCTGGTCTTTTCCGGTTTGATCCGGTTTGAGCCGGTCTGGTCCGGTTTGATCCGGTCTCATCCGGTCAAAACCGGTTTGAGCTGGTGTGGTCTTGTTTGAGCCAATCTGGTCTTGTTTGAGACGGTCAAAACCTGATTGAGCTGATTTGGCCTGGTTTTAGCGTTTCTGTGCCGGTCTGGTTCGGTTGAGCAGGTTCAAGCTGATCTGGTCTGTTTTGAGACGGTCAAAACCAGTTTGAGCCGGTCTGGTCCGGTTTGTGCCGGTTTGAGCTGATCTGGTCCTGTTTTATCCGGTCTGGATGGGTTTGAGTCGGTCAAAACCGGTTTGAGGCGGTCTCGTCCTGTTTCAGGTGGTCTGGTCGGGTTTGAGCCGGTCAAAACCAGTTTGAGCCGGTGTGGTCCTGTTTGAGTCTGCTTTAAGCTGGTCAAATTCGGTTTGTGCTGCTCTGGTCCGATTTGAGCTGGTCCAAACCGGTCTGAGACAGTCTGTTCTGGTTAGAGTGCGGTTTGAGCTGGAAAACACCAGTTTGAAACAGTCTGGTCTGGTTTGATCCGGTTTGAGCCGGTCATAACCGGTTAGAGCCGGTCTAGTCCGCTTTGAGTCCAGTTTGAGCCGGACTGGTACGTTTTGTGTCCGGTTTGAGCCGATCAAAACAGGTTTGAGGCGGTCTGGTCCAGTTTGTGACGGTCAAAAATGGTTTGATTCCATTTGGAGCTGGTCAAAACCGTTTTGAGCTGGTGTGGTGCGATTTGAGCCGCTAAAAACCGGTTTGAGCCAGTCTAATATGGTCAAAACAGGTTTGTGCCATTCTGGTCTGATTTGAGCCAGTCAAAACCGATATGAGGCCGTCTCGTCCCATTTCAGCCGGTCTGGTAGGGTTTGAGCCAGTCAAAACCGGTTTGAGCCTGTCTGGTCTGGTTTCAGACGGTCTGGTCGGGTTTGAGCCAGTCAAAACTGGTTTGAGCCGGTGTGGTCCTGTTTGAGTCTGGTTTGAGCTGGTCAATTACGGTTTGTGTTGCTCTCGTCCGATTTGAGCCGGTCAAAACCGGTTTCAGCTGGTCTGGTCCGGTTTGATCCGGTTTAACCCGGTCAGGTCCAGTTTGATTCGTTTGAGCTGGTAGGGTGTGGTTTGAGCCGTTCAAAGCCTGTATGAGCCGGTCTGGTCCGCATTGAGTCCGGTTTGAGCCGGTCAACACCGCTTTGAGCCGGTCTGGTCCAGTTTGAGTCAGGTTTGAGCCGGTCAACACCGGTTTGATCCGTTCTGCTCTAGTTTGAGTCCGGTTTGAGCCGATCTTCTCCGGTTTGAGCCGGTCAAAACATGTTTGAGCTGGTCTAACAGCTGGTCTGGTCCGTTTTGATCCTGTTTGAGCCTCTCTGCTTCGGTTTGAGCCAGTCAAACCCTGTTTAAGCCGGTCTGGTCCGGTTTGTGCCGGTGTGAGCCGGTCTGGTCCGATTTGATCCGGTTGGGCCGGTCTATTCTGGATTGAGCCGCTCAAAACTGGTTTGAGCCAGTCTGGTCCTGATTGAGTCCGGTATGATCTGGTCAAAACTGGTTTGAGCCGGTCTGGTCCAGTTTGTTTCAGGTCCAGTTTGAGTCTGGTCCGGTTTGAGCCGTTCTGGTCCGGTTTGAGTCTGGTTCGAGTCTGTCAACACCGGTTTGAGCCGGCCTGGTTCAGTTTGAGTCCAACTTGAGCCAGTCAACACCGGTTTGAGCCGGTCTGGTCCAGTGTAAGTCCTATTTGAGCCGGTGAAAACCGGTTGGAGCCGGTCTGGTCCGGTTTTAGCTGGTCTAAGGGTTGGTCTGGTCTGGTTTGATTTGGTTTGAGCTGGTCTGGTGAGGTTTGAGCCAGTCTAACCCGGTTTGAGCCGTTCTGGTCCGGGTTGAGTCCGGTTTGAGCCGGTCAAACCCTGTTTGAGCCAGTCTGGTTCGGTTTAAGCCAGTCTGGTCGGGTTTGAGCCGGGCAACCCTGGTTTGAGCCAGTCTGGTCCGGTTTGATCCGGTTAAAGCCAGTGTGGTCCGGTTTGAATCCGGTTTGAGCATGTCTGGTCCGGTTTGAGCCTGTTTGAGCCTGTCTGGTCCGGTTTGATCCGATTTGAGACGGTCTGGCCCGGTTTGAGCCGGTCTGGTCTGGTTTAAGCTGGTCAAAACCGGTTGCAGATGGTCTGGTCCGTTATGATCCGGTTTGAGCCTGTCTGGTCCGGTTTGAGTCGTTCTGGTCCGGTTTGAGTCTGGTTCGAGCCAATCAACACTGGTGTGAGCCGGTCTGGTCCTGTTTGAGTCAGGTTTGAGCCGGTCAACACCAGCTTGAGCCGGTCTGGTCCGGTTTGAGTCCGATTTGAGTCGATCAAAACCGATTGGAGCTGGTCTGGTCCGGTTTGAGCCGGTCTAAGAGCCGGTCTGCTACGGTTTGATACGGTTTGATCCGGTCTGGACCAGTTTGAGCCAGTCTAACACGGTTTGAGCCGTTCTGGTCCCGTTTGAGTCCAGTTTGAGCTTGTCAAACCCTTTTTGAGCCAGTCTGGTCTGGTTTTAGCCAGTCTGGTCGGGTTTGAGCCTGTCAACCCCGGATTGAGCCGGTCTGGTCCAGTTTGATCCGATTAAAGCCGGTCAGGTCCGGTTTGATCAGGGAGAGCCGGTCTGGCCTTTTGGGAGCTGGTCAAAACCTGTTTGAGACGATCTGGTCCGGTTGGAGTCCTGTTTCAGACGGTCTAGTCCGGTTTGAGCCAGTCAAAACCGGTTTGAGCCGTTCTGGTCCGTATTGAGGGGATCAAAACCGGTTTGTACGGTCTAAGAGTCGGTCCGGTCTGGTTTGAGCCGTTCAAAACCGGTATGAGCCGGTCTGGTCCGGATTGAGACCTGTTTGAGCCGGTCAACACCGCTTTGAGCCGGTCTGGTCCTGTTTGAGTCAGGTTTGAGCCGGTCAACACCGGTTTGATCCGTTTTGCTCCGGTTTAAGTCCGGTTTGAGCCGATCCTGTCCAGTTTGAGCCGGTCAAAACATGTTTGAGCTGGTCTAATAGCCAGTCTGGTCCGTTTTGATACTGTTTGAGCCTCTCTGCTTCGGTTTGAGCCAGTCAAACCCTGTTTAAGCTGGTCTGGTCCGGTTTTTGCCGGTGTGAGCCGGTCTGGTCCGATTTGATCCAGTTGGTCCAGTCTGTTCTGGTTTGAGCCAGTCAAAACCGGTTTGAGCCGTTCAGGTCTGGTTTGAGCCGGTCAAAACAGGTTCAAGCTGGTCTGGTCTGGTTTGAGCCGGTCAAAATAGGTTTGAGCCGGTTTGGCCCGGTTTTAGGCGGTCTGGGCCGGTCTGGTCTGTTATGAGCCGGTCCGGACCGGTTTGATCCGGTCTCATCTGGTTAAAATCGGTTTGAGCTGGTCTGGTCTTGTTTGAGCCAGTCTGGACTTGTTTGAGACGGTCAAAACATGATTGAGCTGGTTTGGCCTGGTTTTAGCTTGTCTGGGCCGGTCTGGTTTGGTTTGAGCCGGTTTGAGCCGGTTTGTGCTAGTCTGGTCCGGTATGATCCAGTTTGGGAAGGTCTGGTCCCGTTTGATCCGGTCTATTCCGGTCAAAAAGGTTTTGAGCCGGTCAAGTCTGGTTTGAGCCGGTCAAAACAGGTTCGACCTGGTATGGTCTGGTTTGAGCCGGTCAAACAAGTTTGAGCCGGTTTGGCACGGTTTTAGGCGGTCTAGGCCTGTCTGGTCTGGTTTGATCCGGATTGATCCGGTCTGGTCTTGTTTGAGCTGGTCAAAATCGGTTTGAGCCGGTCTGGTCTGGTTTGAGCGGGTCAAAATAGGTTTGAGCCACTTTGGCCCGGTTTTAGGCGGTCTGGGCCGGTCTGGTCCAGTTTGATCCGGTTTTAGGCGGTCTGGGCCGGTCTGGTCTGGTTTGATCCGGTATGAGCCTGTCCGGTCTGGTTTGATCCGGTGTCATCTGGGCAAAACCCGTTTGAGCCGGTCTGGTCCGGTTTCAGCCAGTCTGGTCTGGTTTGAGACGGTCAAAACCGGCTGAGTCCAGTCAAAACCGGTTTGAGCCATTCTGGTCTGGTTTGAGCCGGTCTGGTCTGGTTTGAGCCGGTCAAAATCGGCTCAGGTCGGTCAAAACCGGTTTGAGCCGGTCTGGTCGGGTTTGGACCGGTCAAAACCGGTTTATGGCCCAGTTTTAGGCGGTCTGGGCTGGTCTGGTCGGTTTGAACCGATTTTAGCCGGTCTGGGCCAGTTTGATTCGGTTTGATCCGGTCTCATCCGGTCAAAGCAGGTTTTAGCCGGTCAAAACCGGTTTCAGCCGGTCTGGTGTGGTTTGAGCAGGTCAAAACCGGTTGGAGCCGGTCAAAACCGGTTTCAGCTGGTCTGGTCTGGTTTGAGCCGGTCTGGTCTGGTTTCAGCCGGTCAAAACTGGCTCAGGTCGGTCAAAACCGGTTTGAGTCAGTCTGGTCTGGTTTGAACTGCTCAAAACCGGTTTGTGGCACAGATTTATGCAGTCTGGGACAGTCTTGTCTGGTTTGATCCGATTTTAGCCAGTCTGGGCCAATCTGATTCGATTTGATCCGCTCTTATCTGGTCAAAACCGGTTTTAGCCGGTCAAAACCGGTTTCAGCCGGTCTGGTGTGGTTTCAGCAGGTCAAAACCGGATAGAGCCGGTTAAAACCGGTTTGAGCTGGTCTGGTCTGGTTTGAGCCGGTCAAAACCGGTTTGAGCCCGTCAAAACTGGTTTGAGCCGGTTTGGTCTGGTTGAAGCCAGTCAAAAGCGATTTGAGCCTGTCTGAGCCCGTCTGGTCCGGTTTGATCCGGTCAAATAAGGTCAAAACCGGTTTTAGCCGGTCAAAACCGGTTTCAGCCGGTCTGGTGTGGTTTGAGCAGATCAAAACCGGTTTGAGCTGGTCAAAACCGGTTTGAGCTGGTCTGGTCTGGTTTGAGCCGGTCTGGTCTGGTTTGAGCCGGTCAAAACCAGTCCGAGCCGGTCAAAACCGGTTTGAGCCGCTCTGGTCTGGTTTGAGCTGGTCAAAACCCGTTTCTGTCCCGGTTTTAGCCGGTCTGGGCCGGTCTGGTCCTGTTTGATCCGGTTTCAGCTGGTCTGGGCCGGTCGATTCCCGTTTGATCCGGTGAAAACCGCTTTTAGCCGGTCAAAACCGGTTTGAGCCGGTCTGGTCTGGTTTGAGCCGGTCAAAACCGGTTTGTGGCCCGGTTTTAGCCAGTCTGGCCCGGTCTGGTCCGGTTTGCTCTGGCTTCAGCTCTTTTGGGCCGGTCTGGTGCGGTTTCATCTGGTTTGAGCCGTTCTGGTCCGGTTTTATCCTGTCTCATCCGATCAAAACCGGTTTGAGCCAGTCTGTTCTGGTTTGAGCCGGTCAAAACCGGTTTGAGCCAGTCTGGTCTGGTTTGAGCTAGTCTGGTCTGGTTTGAGCCGGTCAAAACCTGATTGTGCCAGTTTGGTCCGGTTTTAGCCTGTTGGGCTGGTCTGGTTCGGTTTGAGTCGGTTTGAGCCCGTTTGTGCCGGTTTTAGCCTGTCTGGGCCGGTCAGATTCGGTTTGATCTGGTCTCATCCGGTCAAAACCGGTTTTAGCTGGTCAAAACCGGTTTCAGCCGGTCTGGTGTGGTTTGAGCAGGTGAAAACCGGTTTGAGCTGCTTAAAACGGGTTTCAGCCGGTCTGGTCTGGTTTGAGCCGGTCTGGTCTTGTTTGAGCTCGTCAAAACCGGTTTGAGCCGGTCAAAACCGATTGAGTCGGTATGGTCTGGTTGAAGCCAATCAAAACAGATTCGAGCATGTCTGAGCCGGTCTGGTCTGGTTTCATCCGGTTTCATCAGGTCAATACCGGTTTCAGCCGGTGAAAACCGGTTTTAGCCAGTCTGGAGTGGTTTGAGGCAGTCAAAACCGGTTTCAGCCGGTCACAACCGGATTTAGCCAGTGAAAACTGGTTTGAACCGGTCTGGTCTGGTTTGAGCCGGTCAAAACCGGTTTGAGCCAGTCTGGCCCGGTTTAAGCGGGTCTGGGCCTGTCTGGTCTGGTTTGATACGGTGTTAGCCGGACTGGTCCAGTTTGATCCAATGTCATCCGGTCAAAACCGCTTTGAGCCGGTCTGGTCTGGCTTGAGCCGATTTGGTCTCATTTGAGCCATTCCAAACCAGCTCAGGCCGTTCAATACCGGTTTGAGCCGTTCTGGTCCTGTTGGAGCCAGTCAAAACCGGTTTGTGGCCCGGTTTTAGCCAGTCTGGGCCGGTCTGGTCTGGTTTGATCCGGTTTCAGCCTTTCTGGGCCTGTCTGGTCTGGTTTGATGCGGTGTGAGCCAGTCTGGTCCTGTTTGATCCGGTGTCATCCTTTCAAAACCGGTTTGAGCCGGTCTGGTCTGGTTTGAACCGGTCTGGTCTGGTATGAGCCGGTCAAAACCAGCTCATGCTGGTCTAAACCGGTTTGAGCCGGTCTAGTCTGGTTTGAGCCGCTCAAAACCGGTTTGTGGCCCACTTTTAGCCGATCTGGCCCCGTGTGGTCCGGTTTGCTCGGGCTTCAGCTGTTCTGGGCCGGTCTGCTGCAGTTTCATCCGGTTTGAGCCGGTCTGGTCTTGTTTTATCTGTCTCATCCAGTTAAAACCGGTTTGAGCCAGTCTCTTCTAGTTTCAGCTGGTCAAAACCGGTTTGAGGCAGTGTGGTCTGGTTTGAGCCGGTCTGGTCTGGTTTGAGCCAGTCAAAATCTGATTGAGCCGGATTGGCCTGGTTTTAGCCTGTCTGGGCCGGTCTGGTTCGGTTTGAGCCATTTTGAGCTGGCTTGTGCCGGTCTGGTCCGGTATGATCCGGTTTGAGAAGGTCTGGTATGGTTTGATCCGGTCTAATCTGATCAAAACCGGTTTGAGCCGGTCTGGTCTGGTTTGAGCCGGTCAAAACCGGTTTGAGCCGGTCTGGTCTGGTTTGAGAAGGTCAAAATAGGTTTGAGCCGCTTTGGCCCGGTTTTAGGCGGTCTGGGCCGTTCTGGTCCGGTTTGATCCGGTTTTAGTCGGTCTAGGCCCGTCTTGTCCGGTTTGATCCAGTCTCATATGGTCAAAATCGGTTTCAGCCAGTCAAAACCGGTTTGAGCCGGTCTGGTGTGGTTTGATCCGTTCAAAACCGGTTTGATCCGGTCAAAATCGCTTCGAGCCATTCAAAACCGGTTTGAGCCGGTCAAAACCGGATTGAACCGGTCCGGTCTGGTTTGAGCCAGTGAAAACCGGTTTAAGCCGGTCTGGTCTGATTTCAAACGGTCTGGTCGGGTTTGAGTCGTTCAAAACCGGCTTAGGTCGGTCAAAACCGGTTTGAGCTGGTCTGGTCTGGTTAGAACCGGTCAAAACCTGTTTGTGGCCCGGTTTTAGGCGGTCTGGGCCGGTCTGGTCCGGTGTGATCCGATTTTTGCCGGTCTGGGCTGGTCTGATTTGGTTTGATCCGGACTCATCCGGTCAAAACCGGTTTTAGCGTGTCAAAACCGATTTCTGCCGGTCTGGTGTGGTTTGGTCAGGTCAAAAGCGGTTTGAGCCCGTCAGGTCGGGTTGGAGACGGTCAGGTCTGTTTTGAGCCAGTCAAAATAGGATTGAGCCAGTTTGGCACGGTTTTAGACGGTCTGGGCCAGTCTGGTCTGGTTTGAGCCAGTGAAAACCGGTTTGAGCCAGTCTGGTCTGGTTTGAGCCGGTTTGGTCTGGTTTGAGCAGGTCAAAACCGCTTCGAGCCGGTCAAAACCGGTTTGAGCCGGTTTGGTCTGGTTGAAGCCAGTCAAAACCGATTCGAGCCTGTCTAAGCCGGTCTAGCCCGGTTTGATCCGGTCTAATCAGGTCAAAACTGTTTTGAGCTGGTGAAAACTGGTTTTACCCGGTCTGGAGTGGTTTGAGCCGGACAAAACAGGTTGGAGCTGGTCAAAACTGAATTGAGCCCATCAAAACCGGTTTAAACAGGTCTGGTCTGATTTGAGCTGATCAAAACCGGTTTGAGCCAGTCTGGCCCGGTTTTATCCGGTGTGGACTGGTCTGGTCCGGTTTGATCCGGTTTCAGCCGGTCTGGGCCTGTCTGGTCCGGTTTGATTCGGTGTGAGCCAGTCTGGTCCTCTTTGATCCGGTGTCTTCCGGTCAAAACCGGTTTGAGCCGGTCTGGTCCGGTTTGAGCTGGTCTGCTCTGGTTTGAGCCAGTCAAAACCGGTTTGTGGCCCAGTTTTAGCTGCTCTGCGCCGGTCTGGTCTGGTTTCATCCAGTTTCAGCTGGTCTGGGCTGGTCGAGTCTGGTTTGATCCAGTCCAAACCGCTTTGAGCCGGTCAAAACCGCTTTGAGCCGGTCTGGTCTGGTTTGAGCTGGTCCGGTCTGGTTTGAGCCGATCAAAACCACCTCAGGTCAGTCAAAACCGGTTTGGGTCAGTCTGGTCTGGTTTGAATCGGTCAAAACTGGTTTGTGGCCCAGTTTTAGGCGGTCTGGGCGGGGCTGGTCCGTTTTGATCCGATTTTAGCTGGTCTGGGCCGGTCTGATTCGGTTTGATCCAGTCTCATCTGGTCAAAACCGGTCTCATCTGGTCAAAACCAGTTTCAGCCGGTCGGGTGTGGTTTGAGCAGGTCAAAACCGGTTTGAGCCAGTCTGGTCTGGTTTAAGACGGTCAAAACAGATTCGAGCCTCTCTGAGCCGGTCTGGTCCGGTGTGATCCGGTCTAATCAGGTCAAAACCGGTTTGAGCCGGTGAAAACCGGTTTTAGCCGGTCTGGAGTGGTTTGAGCCGGTCAAAACCGGATTGAGCTGGTCAAAACTGGAATGAGCCAGTCAAAACCGGTTTGAACCGTTCTGGTCTGGTTTGAGCCGCTCTGGCCTGGTTTGAGCCGGTCTAGCCCGGTTTTAGCCGGTCCGGGCCGGTCTCTTCCTGTTTGATCCGGTTTCAGCTGGTCTAGGCCTGTCTGGTACAGTTTGATCCGGTGAGAGCCAGTGTGCTCCGGTTTGAGCCTGTGTCATCCGGTCAAAACTGGTTTGAGCCGGTCTGGTCCGGTTGGAGCCAGTCTGGACTGGTTTGAGCCGGTCAAAATTGGTTCAGGCTGGTGAAAACCGGTTAGTGGCCCGGTTTCAGCCGGTCTGGGCCGGTCTGCTCTTGTTTTTTCCGGTTTCAGCTGGTCTGGGCCAGTCGAGTCTGGTTTGATCCGGTCAAAACCGCTTTGAGCCGGTCAAAACCGGTTTGAGCCAGTCTGGTCTGGTTTGAGCCAGTCAAAACCGGCTCAGTTCGGTCAAAACCGGTATGAGCCTGTCTGGTCCGCATTGAACCTGTCAAAACCGGTGTGTGGCCCAGTTTAATGCGGTCTGGGCCAGTCTAGTCTGGTTTGATCTGATTTTAGCCATTCTGGGCCGGTCTGATTCGGTTTATCCGGTCTCATTTTATCAAAACCGGTTTTAGCCAGTCAAAACCGGTTTCAGCCGGTCTGGTGTGGTTTGAGCAGGTCAAAACCGATTTGAGCCGATCTGGTCTTATTTGAGCCGGTCTGGTCAGTTTGAGCCTTTCAAAATTGGTTTGAGCCGGTTTTGTCTGGTTGAAGCCAGTCAAAACCGATTCGAGCCTGTCTGAGCCGGTCTGGTCCGGTTTGATCTGGTCTAATCAGGTCAAAACCGGTTTGAGCCGGTGAAAACCGGTTTTAGCCGGTCTGGAGTGGTTTGAGCCGGTCAAAACCGGTTTGAGCCGGACAAAACCGGATTGAGCCAGTCAAAACCGGTTTGAACCGGTCTGGTCTGGTTTGAGCTGGTCAAAACCGTTTTGAGCCGGTCTGACCCGATTTTAACCGGTCTGTGCCGGTCTGGTCAGGTTTGGTCCGGTTTCATCCGGTCTGGGAGTGTCTAGTCTGGTTTAATCCGGTGTGAGCCGGTCTGGTCCGGTTTGATCCGGTGTCATCTGGTCAAAACCGGTTTGAGCCGGTCTGGTCCAGTTTGAGCCGGTCAAAAATGGCTCAGGCTGGTCAAAACCGGTTTGAAACGGTCTGGTCTGGTTTGAGCCGGTCCAAACCGGTTTGTGGCCTGGTTTTAGCCAGTCTGGCCTGGTCTGGTCCGGTTTGATCTGGTTTCAGCCAGTCTGGCCCGGTCTGGTCTGATTTGAGCCAGTCAAAGTAGGTTTGAGCTGGTTTGGCCCGGTTTTAGGCGGTCTGGGCCATTCTGGTCCGGTTTGATATGCTTTTAGCTGGTCTTGGCTCGTCTGGTCCGGTTTGATCCGGTCTCATATGGTCAAAATCGGTTTCAGCCAGTCAATACCGGTTTGAGCAGGTCTGGTGTGGTTTGAGCCGGTCAAAACCGGTTTTAGCCTGTCAAAACCGACACGAGGCGTTCAAAACCAGTTTGAGCCATTCAAAACCGGATTGAACCGGTCTGGTCTGGTTTGAGCTGGTAAAAACCGCTATGAGCCGGTCAAAACCTGTTTGAGATTGTCTGATCTGGTTTTAGCCCTTCTGGTCTGTTTTGAGCTGGTCAAAACAGGTTTGTGGCCTAGTTTTAGGCAGTCAGGGCCTGTCTGGTCACTTTGAAAATTCCACAAGAACATACTTAGCGAAAGGCTACTTGAGGGGAAAGCTTTAACACTGTGAGATGAATTAACAGAACACAAAGCCATTTCTCAAAAGCTTCTTTCCATTTTCTAACGGAAGAGATTCACTTTTTCACCATAGCCCTCTATGGGTTTCCAAATATCACTTTGCAAATTCCAAAAAAACAGTCTTAGCGAAGGGCGTCTTGAGGGGAAAGCTGTAACTCTCTGAGATGAATTACAGAACACAAAGCAGTTTATCAGAATACTTCTTTCCAGTTTTTAAATGAAGATAATTCGTTTTTCACAATAGCCCTCTATAGAATTCCGAATATCACTTTGCAAATTAAACAAGATCAGTTTTAGCGAAAGGCTTCTTGAAGGGAAAGCTGTAACTCTGTGAGATGAATTAAGAGAACACAAAGCCCTTTCTCAGAAAACTTCTTTCAAGTTTTTAGCTGAAGATATTTCCTTTTTAACCATAGCCCTCTAAGGGCTTACAAATATCACCTTGCAAATTCCAAAACAACAGTCTTAGTGAAAGACTTCTTGAGGGGAATGCTGTAACTCTGTGAGATGAACAGAATACAAAGCAGTTTCTCAGAAAGCTTCTTTCAGGTTTTTAACTGAAGATATTTACTTTTTCACAATAGGCATCTCTGGGCTACCAAATATCACTTTGGAAATTCCACAAGAACAGTCTTAGTGTAGGACTTCCTGAAGGGAAAGCTGTAACTCTGTGAGATGAATTAACAGAACACAAACAAGTTTCTAAGAAACCTTCTTTTCAGTTTTTATCTTAGGATATTTCCTTCCTAACCATAGCCCTCTATGGGCTTCCAAATATCACTTTGCAAATTCTGCAGGAACAGTCTTTGTGAAAGGCTTCTTGAGGGGAAATGTGTTACTCTGTGAGATGAATTACCAGAAAATAAAGCAGTTTTACAGAAAACTTCTTTCCAGTTTTTAATGAAGACATTTTCTTTTTCACCATCGCCCTCTATGGTCTTCCAGATATCACTTTGAATATTACACAAGAACAGTCTTAGTCAACGGCTTCTTGAGGGGAAAGCTGTAACACTGTGAGATGAATTAACAGAACACAAAGCAGTTTCACAGAAAGATTCTTTCCGATTTTTATCTGAGGACATTTACTTTTTCACCAAATCCCTCTAGGGTCTTCCAAATATCACTTTGCAAACTCCACAAGAACAAACTTTGCGAAATGCTTCATGAGGGGAAAGCTGAAACACTGTGAGATGAACTAACAGAACACAAAACAGTTTCTCAGATAGATTCTTTCCAGTTTTTATCTGAACATATTTTATTTTTCACCATAACCCTCCATGGGATTCCAAATATCACTTTGCAAATTCCAAAAGAACAGTCTTAGTGAACGTCCTCTTGAGGGGAAAGCTGTAATTCTGTGAGATCAACTAGAAGAACACAAAGAAGTTTCTCAGAAAGCTTCTTTCCAGTTTTTATCAGAGGACCTTCCCTTTTTCACCATAGGCCTCTATGGGATTCAAAATATCAGTTTGCAAATTCCACAAGAAGAGTCTAAGCGAAAGGTTTCTTGAGGGGTAAGCTGTAACACTGTGAGATGATTAACAGAACACAAAGCAGTTTCTCAGAAAGCTTCTTGGCAGTTTTTAAATGAAGATATTTCCTTTTTCACCGTAGCCCTCCATGGTCTTCCAAATAACACTTTGCAAATTTCACAAGAACAGTCTTAGCGAAAGGCTTCCTGAGGGGAAAGCTATAACTCTGTGAGATGAATTAACAGAACACAAAACAGTTTCGCAGAAAGCTTCTTTCCAGTTCTTCAAAGAAGATATTTCCTTTTTCAACATAGCCCTCTATGGGCTTCCAAATATCACTTTGGAAATTCCACAAGAACAGTCTTAGCGAAAGGCTTCTTGAGGGGAAAGCTGTAATTCTGTGAGATGAATTCACAGAACACAAAGCAGTTTCTCAGAAAGTTTCTTTCCAGTTTTTAAATGAAGATATTTCCTTTTTCACCATAGCCCTCTAGGGGCTTCCAAATATCACTTTGCAAATTCCACAAGAACAGTATTAGCGAAAGGCTTCTTGAGGTGAAAGCTGTAACTCTGTGAGATGTATTAACAGAACACAATGCAGTTTCTCAAAAAGTTTCTTTCCAGTTTTTAACTGAAGAGATTTCCTTTTTCACCCTAGCAGTATGTGGGGTTCCAAATATCATTTTGAAAATTCCACAAGAACAGTCTTAGTGAAAGGCTTCTTGAGGGGAAGGCTGTAACTCTTTGAGATGAATTAACAGAACACAAAGCAGTTTCTCAAAAGGCTTCTTTTCAGTTTTTATCTTAGGATATTTCCTTTTTCACCACAGCTATCTATGGGCTTCCAAATATCACTTTTTAAATTCCACAAGAACTCTCTTAGCGAAAGGCTTCTTGAGAGAAAAGCTGTAACTCTATGAGATGAATTAACAGAACACAAAACAGTTTCTCAGAACGCTTCTTTCCAGTATTAAACTGAAGATATTTCCTTTTTCACCATAGCCCTCCATGGGCTTCCAAATATCACTTTGCAAATTCCACAAGAACAGTCTTAGTGAAAGGTTTCTCCAGGGGAAAGCTGTCAACCATTGACATGATTAACAGAACACAAAACAGTTTCTCAGAGATATTCTTTCCAGTTTTTAAGTGAAGATATTACATTTTTCACCATAGCCCTCTATAGGCTTCCAAATATCACTTTGAAAATTCCATAAGAACACACTTAGCGAAAGGCTACTTGAGGGGAAACTTTAACTCTGTGAGATGAATTAAAAGAACACAAAGCCGTTTCTCAGAAAGCTTCTTTCCAGTTTCTAACGGAAGAGATTTCCGTTTTCACCATAGCCCTCTATGGGCTTCCAAATATCACTTTGCAAATTCCACAAAAACAGTCTTAGCGAAGAGCTTCTTGAGGGGAAAGCTGTAACACTATGAGATGAATTACAGAACACAAAGCAGTTTCTCAGAAAACTTCTTTCCTGTTTTTAAATGAAGACAATTCGTTTCACACAATAGCCCTCTATGGGCTTACGAATATCACTTTGCAAATTAAACAAGAACAGTCTTAGCGAAAGGCTTCTTGAGGGGAAAGCTGTAACTCTGTGAGATGAATTAAGAGAACACAAAGCCGTTTCTCAGAAAGCTTCTTTCACGTTTTTAGCTGAAGGTATTTCCTTTTTAACCATAGCCCTCTATGGGCTTCCAAATATCACTTTGCAAATTCCACAAGAACAGTCTTAGTGAAAGACTTCTTCAGGGGAAAGCTGTAACTCTGTGAGATGAATTAACAGAACACAAAGCAGTTTCTAAAAACCTTCTTTTCAGTTTTTATCTTAGGATATTTCCTTTTTCACCACAGCACTCTATGGGCTTCCAAATATCACTTTTTAAATTCCACAAGAACACCCTTAGGGAAAGGATTCTTGAGGGGAAAGCTGAAAATCTGTGTGATGAAATAAGAGAACACAAAGCAGTTTCTCAGAAAACTTCTTTGCAGTTTTTAACTGAAGATATTTCCTTTTTCACCATAGCCCTCTAAGGGCATCCAAATATCACTTTGCAAATTCCACAAGAACAGTCTTAACGAAAGGTTTCTTGAGGGTAAACATGTGACTCTGTGAGATGAATTAACAGAACACAAAGCAGTTTCTCAAAAAGCTTCTTTTCAGTTTTTATCTTAGGATATTTCTTTTTCACCACAGCTCTGTATGGGCATCCAAATATCACTCTGCAAATTCCAAAAGAACACTCTTACAGAAACGGTTCTTGAGGGGAAAGCTGTAACTCTGTGAGATGAATTAACAGAACACAACGTAGTATCACAGAAAGCTTCTTTCCAGTTTTTAACTGAACATATTTCCTTTTTCACAGTAGCCCTCTATGGGCTTCCAAATATCACTTTGTAAATTCCACAAGAAGAGTCTTAGCGAAAGGCTTCTTGAGGGCAAAGCTGTAAGTCTCTGAGATGAATTATCAGAACACAAAGCCGTTTATCAGAAAGCTTCTTTCCAATGTTAAACAGAAGAGAATGCCTTTTTCACCGTTGTCCTGTCTGGGCTTCCAAATATCACTTTGCAAATTCCACAAGAACAGTCTTCGCGAAAGGCTTCTTGAGGGGAAAGCTGTAACTCTGTGAGATGAATTAACAGAACACAAATGAGTTTCTCAGAAAGCTTCTTTACAGTTTTTAACTGAAGATAATTACTTTTTCACCATAGGCTTCTATAGGTTTCCAAATATTACTTTGCAAATTTCACAAGAAAAGTCCTAGCGAAAGGTTTCTTGAGGGGAAAGCTGTAACTCTGTGAGATGAATTAACAGAACACATCTGTTTTTCAGAAAGCTTCTTTCCAGTTTTTGACTGAAGATATTTCGTTTTTCACCATAGCCCTCTATGTGTTTCCAAATATCCCTTTGAAATTCCACAAGAACTGCATTAGCGAAAGGCTTCTTGAGGGGAATGCTGTAGCTCTGTGAGATGAATTAACAGAACACATTGCAGTTTCTCAAAAAGCTTCTTTCAAGTTTTTAACTGAAGATATTTCCTTTTTCAACGTAGCCCTCTATGGGCTTCCAAATATCACTTTGAAATTACACAAGAACAGTCTTAGTGAAAAACTTCTTGAGGGGAAAGCTGTAACACTGTGAGATGAATTAACAGAACACTAAGACGTTTCTAGAAAGCTTCTTTCCAGTTTTTAATGAAGACACTTCCCTTTTCACCATAGCCCTAATTGGGCTTTCAAATATCACATTGGAAATTCCACAAGAGCTGACTTAGCGAAAGGCTTCTTGAGGGGAAAGCTGTAACGCTGTGAGATGAATTTAGAGAACACAAAGCCGTTTCTAAGAAAGATTCTTCGCAGTTTTTAACTGAAGATATTTCCATTTTCACCATAGCCCAATATGGGCTTCCAAATATCACTTTTTAAATTCCAAAAGTACAGTCTTAGGGAAAGCCTTCTTGCGGTGAAAGCTGTAACTCTGTGAGAAGAATTGACAGAACACAAAGCAGTTTCTCATAAAGCTTCTTTCCAGTTTTTAACAGAAGATATTTTCTTTTTTACCTCAGCCCTGTATGGGCTTCCAAATGTCACTTTGCAAATTCCACAAGAACAGTCTTAGCGAAAGGCTTCTTTAGAGGAAAGCTATAACTCTGTGAGAAGAATTAACAGAACACAAAGCAGTTTCTCTGAAAGCTTCTTTCCAGTTTTTAACTGAAGATATTTTCTTTTTCACCATAACCCTCTATGGGCTTCCAAATATCACTTTGCAAATTCCACAAGAATATTATTAGCGAAATTCTTCTTGAGGGGAAAGCTGTAACTCTGCGAGATGAATTAGCAGAACACAAAGCAGTTTCTCAGAAAGATTCTTTCCAGTTTTTAACTGAAGATATTTCCTTTTTCACCATAGCCCTGTAAGGGCTTCCAAATATCACTTTCCAAATTCCAGAAGAACAGACTTCGCGAAAGTCTTCTTGATGGGAAAGCTGTAAATCTGTGATTGAATTAACAGAACACAAAGCAGTTTCTCAGAAAGCTTCTTTTCAGATTTTATCTTAGGATATTTCCTAATTCACCATAGCGCACTGTGGGCTTACAAATATCACTTTGCAAATTCCACAAGAATAATCTTAGCGAAATTCTTCTTGATGGGAAAGATGTAACTCTGTGAGATGAATTAACAGAACAAAAAGCAGGTTCTCAGAAGCATTCTTTCCAGTTTTTAACGGAAGATATTTCCTTTTTCACCATAGCCCTCTATGGGCTTTCAAATATCTCTTTGCAAATTCCTCAAGAACAGTCTTAGGAAATGGCTTCTTGAGGGGAAAGCTGTAACTCTTTGAGATGAATTAACAGAACACCAAGCCGTTTCTCAGAAAGCTTCTTTCCAGTTTTTAACTGAAGATATTTCCTTTTTCAGCATAGCCCACTCTGGGCTTCCTAATATCACTTTGCAAATTCCACAATAACAGTATTAGCGAAAGGCTTCTTGAGAGCAAAGCTATAACTCTGAGAAATGAATTAACAGAACACAAAGCAGGTTCTCAGAAAGCTTATTTCCAGTTTTTAACTGAAGATATTTTCTTTTTCACATTAACCCTCTACGGGCTTCCAAATATCACTTTGTAACTTCCACAAGAAACGTCTTAGCCAAATGCTTCTTGAGGGAAAAGCTGTAAATCGGTGAGATGAACTAACAGAACACCAAGCAGTGTCTCAAAAAGCTTATTTCCACTTGTTAACTGTAGATATTTCCTTTTTCACCCTAGCCCTCTATGGGCTTCCAAATATCACCTTGCAAATTCCACAAGAACAGTCTTAGCTAAAGGCTTCTGGAGGGGAAAGCTTAACTCTGTGAGATGAATTAACAGAACACTAAGCCGTTTCTCAGAAAGCTTCTTTCCAGTTTTTAACGGAAGACATTTCCTTTTTCACCATAGCCCTCATTGGGCTTCCAAATATCACTTTGCAAATTCCACCAGAAAAGTCATAGGGAAAGGCTTCTTGAGGGAAATCCTGTAACTCTGTGTGATGAGTTAACAGAACACAAAGCAGTTTCTCAGAGAGCTTCTTCCCAGTTTTTAACGGAAGATATTTACTTTTTCGTCATAGCCCTGTATGGGCTTCCAAATATCACTTTTTAAATTCCACAAGAACAGTCTTAGCGAAAGGCTTCTTGAGGGCAAAGCTGTAACTCTGTGAGATGAATTAAGAGAACACAAAGCCGTTTCTCAGAAAGTTTCTTTCCAGTTTTTAACGGAATTGATTTCCTTTTTCACCTTAGCCCTCTATGGGCTTTCATATATCTCTTTGCAAATTCCACAAGAACAGGTTTAGCGAAATGCTTCTTGAGGGGAAAGCTGTTACTCTGTGGGATGATTTAACAGAGCAAAAAGCAGTTTCTCACAAGCTTCTTTCCAGTTTTTAACGGAAGAGATTTCCTTTTTCACCTTAGCCCTCTAAGGGCTTCCAAATATCACTTTGCAAATTCCACAAGAACAATCTTAGCGAAAGGCTTCTTGAGGATAATGCTCTAACTCTGTGAGATGAATTGACAGAACACAAAGCAGTTTCTCAGAAAGCTTCTTACCAGTTTTGAACTGAAGGTATTTCCTTTTTCACCATAGCCCTCTCTGGGCTTCCAAATATCACTTTGGAAATTCCACAACAACAGTCATAGAGAAACGCTTCTTGAGGGGAAAGCTGTATCCCTGTGAGATGAATTAAGGGAACACAAAGCCGTTTCTCAGAAAGCTTCTTTCCAGTTTTTAACGGAAGATATTTCCTTTCTCACCATACCCTCTATCGGCTTCCAAATATCACTTTTTAAATTCCACAAGAACAGTCTTAGAGAAAGGCTTCTTGTTTGGATTGTTGTAACTCTGTGAGATGAATTAACGGAACACAAAGCAGTTTCTCCAAAAGCTTCTTTCCAGTTTTTAACTGAAGATATTTCCTTTTTCACTTTAGCCTTCTATGGGCCTCCAAATATCACTTTTTAAATTCCACAAGAACAGTCTAAGCGAAAGGCTTCTTGAGAGGAAAGCTATAACTCTCTGAGTTGAATTAGCACAACACAAAGCAATTTCTCAATAATCTTTGTTTCAGTTTTTATCTTAGGATATTTCCTTTATCACCTTAGCCCTCTATGGGTTTCCAAATATCACTTTTTAAATTCCACAAGAACAGTCTTAGTGAAAGGCTTTTGAGGGAAAAGCTGTAACTCTATGAGATGAATTAACAGAACACAAAGCATTTTCTCAGAAAGCTTCTTTCCAGTTCTTAACTGAATATATTTCCATTTTCTCCATAGCCCTCTATGGGCTTCGAAATATCTCTTTGCAAATTCCACAAGAACAGTCTTAGCGAAAGGCTTCTTGAGGTGAAAGCTGCAATTCTGTGAGATGAATTAACAAAACACAATGCAATTTTCAAAAAACTTCTTTCCAGTTTTTATCTGAAGATATTTACTTTTTCACCATAGCCCTCTATGGGCTTCGAAATATCATTTTGCAAATTCCACAAGAACAGCCTTAGCAAAAGGCTTCTTGAGGGGAAAGCTGTAACTGTGTGAGATGAATTAATAGAATACAAAGCAGTTTCTCAGAAAGCTTCTTTCCAATTTTTAACTGAAGATATTTCCTTTTTCACCATAGCCCTCTAAGGGCTTCCAAATATCACTTTGCGAATTCCACAAGAACAGTCTTAGCGAAATGCTTCTTGAGGGGAAAGCTGTAACCCTGTGAGATGAATTAAAAGAACACAAAGCCGTTTCACAGAAAGCTTCTTTCCAGTTTTTAACGGAAGAGATTTACTTTTTCACCATAGCCCTCTATGGGCTTCCAAATATCACTATGCAAATCCCACTAGAACAGTCTTAGCGAAAGGCTTCTTGAGTGTAATGCTGTAACTCTGTGAGATGAAATAAGAGAACACAAATCCGTTTCTCAGAAAGCTTCTTTCCACTTTTTAACGAAAGAGATTTCCTTTTTCAGCATAGCCCTCTATGGGCTTCCAAATATGACTTTGCCAATTCCACAAGAACAGTCTTAGCGAAAGGCTTCCTGAGGGGAAAGGTGTAACTCTGTGAGATGAATTAACAGAACCCAAAGCCGTTTCACAGAAAGCTTCTTTCCAGTTTTTAACTGAAGATATTTTCTTTTTCACCGTAGCCCTCTATGGACTTCCAAATATTACTTTGCAAATTCCACAAGAACAGTCGTAGCGAAAAGGTTCTTGATAGGAAAGCTATAACTCTATGAGATGAATTAACAGAACACAAAACAGTTTCTCAGAATGCTTCTTTCCAGTTTTTAACTGAAGATAATTTCTTTTTGACCATAACCCTCTATGGGCTTCCAAATATCATTTTGCATGTTCCACAAGAACAGTCTTAGCAAAAGGCTTCTTGAGGGGAAAGCTGTAACCCTCTGAGGTGAATTAACAGAACACAAAGCAGTTTCTCAAAAAAGCTTCTTTCCCCTTTTAACAAAAGAGATTTCCTTTTTCACCATACCACTCTATGGGCTTCCAAATATCACTGTGCAAATTCCACAAGAACAGTCTTATCCAAAGTCTTCTTGAGGGGAAAGCTGTAACTCTGTGAGATGAATTAAGAGAACACAAAGCCGTTTCTCAGAAAGCTTCTTTCCAGTTTTTAACGGAAGAGTTTTACTTTTTCACCATAGCCCTCTACGGGCTTCCAAATATCACTTTGCAAATTCCAAAAGAAGAGTCTTAGCGAAATTCTTCTTGAGGGGAAAGCTGTAACTCTGCGAGATGAATTAACAGAACACAAAGCAGTTTCTCAGAAAGATTCTTTCCAGTTTTTAACTGAAGATATTTCCTTTTTCACCATAGCCCTGTAAGGGCTTCCAAATATCACTTTCCAAATTCCAGAAGAACAGACTTCGCGAAAGTCTTCTTGATGGGAAAGCTGTAAATCTGTGATTGAATTAACAGAACACAAAGCAGTTTCTCAGAAAGCTTCTTTTCAGATTTTATCTTAGGATATTTCCTAATTCACCATAGCGCACTGTGGGCTTACAAATATCACTTTGCAAATTCCACAAGAATAATCTTAGCGAAATTCTTCTTGATGGGAAAGATGTAACTCTGTGAGATGAATTAACAGAACAAAAAGCAGGTTCTCAGAAGCATTCTTTCCAGTTTTTAACGGAAGATATTTCCTTTTTCACCATAGCCCTCTATGGGCTTTCAAATATCTCTTTGCAAATTCCTCAAGAACAGTCTTAGGAAATGGCTTCTTGAGGGGAAAGCTGTAACTCTTTGAGATGAATTAACAGAACACCAAGCCGTTTCTCAGAAAGCTTCTTTCCAGTTTTTAACTGAAGATATTTCCTTTTTCAGCATAGCCCACTCTGGGCTTCCTAATATCACTTTGCAAATTCCACAATAACAGTATTAGCGAAAGGCTTCTTGAGAGCAAAGCTATAACTCTGAGAAATGAATTAACAGAACACAAAGCAGGTTCTCAGAAAGCTTATTTCCAGTTTTTAACTGAAGATATTTTCTTTTTCACATTAACCCTCTACGGGCTTCCAAATATCACTTTGTAACTTCCACAAGAAACGTCTTAGCCAAATGCTTCTTGAGGGAAAAGCTGTAAATCGGTGAGATGAACTAACAGAACACCAAGCAGTGTCTCAAAAAGCTTATTTCCACTTGTTAACTGTAGATATTTCCTTTTTCACCCTAGCCCTCTATGGGCTTCCAAATATCACCTTGCAAATTCCACAAGAACAGACTTAGCTAAAGGCTTCTGGAGGGGAAAGCTTAACTCTGTGAGATGAATTAACAGAACACTAAGCCGTTTCTCAGAAAGCTTCTTTCCAGTTTTTAACGGAAGACATTTCCTTTTTCACCATAGCCCTCATTGGGCTTCCAAATATCACTTTGCAAATTCCACCAGAAAAGTCATAGGGAAAGGCTTCTAGAGGGAAATCCTGTAACTCTGTGTGATGAGTTAACAGAACACAAAGCAGTTTCTCAGAGAGCTTCTTCCCAATTTTTAACGGAAGATATTTACTTTTTCGTCATAGCCCTGTATGGGCTTCCAAATATCACTTTTTAAATTCCACAAGAACAGTCTTAGCGAAAGGCTTCTTGAGGGCAAAGCTGTAACTCTGTGAGATGAATTAAGAGAACACAAAGCCGTTTCTCAGAAAGTTTCTTTCCAGTTTTTAACGGAATTGATTTCCTTTTTCACCTTAGCCCTCTATGGGCTTTCATATATCTCTTTGCAAATTCCACAAGAACAGGTTTAGCGAAATGCTTCTTGAGGGGAAAGCTGTTACTCTGTGGGATGATTTAACAGAGCAAAAAGCAGTTTCTCACAAGCTTCTTTCCAGTTTTTAACGGAAGAGATTTCCTTTTTCACCTTAGCCCTCTAAGGGCTTCCAAATATCACTTTGCAAATTCCACAAGAACAATCTTAGCGAAAGGCTTCTTGAGGATAATGCTCTAACTCTGTGAGATGAATTGACAGAACACAAAGCCGTTTCTCAGAAAACTTCTTTCCAGTTTTTAACGGAAGAGTTTTACTTTTTCACCATAGCCCTCTAGGGGCTTCCAAATATCACTTTGCAAATTCCAAAAGAAGAGTCTTAGCGAAATTCTTCTTGAGGGGAAAGCTGTAACTCTGCGAGATGAATTAACAGAACACAAAGCAGTTTCTCAGAAAGATTCTTTCCAGTTTTTAACTGAAGATATTTCCTTTTTCACCATAGCCCTGTAAGGGCTTCCAAATATCACTTTCCAAATTCCAGAAGAACAGACTTCGCGAAAGTCTTCTTGATGGGAAAGCTGTAAATCTGTGATTGAATTAACAGAACACAAAGCAGTTTCTCAGAAAGCTTCTTTTCAGATTTTATCTTAGGATATTTCCTAATTCACCATAGCGCACTGTGGGCTTACAAATATCACTTTGCAAATTCCACAAGAATAATCTTAGCGAAATTCTTCTTGATGGGAAAGATGTAACTCTGTGAGATGAATTAATAGAACAAAAAGCAGGTTCTCAGAAGCATTCTTTCCAGTTTTTAACGGAAGATATTTCCTTTTTCACCATAGCCCTCTATGGGCTTTCAAATATCTCTTTGCAAATTCCTCAAGAACAGTCTTAGGAAATGGCTTCTTGAGGGGAAAGCTCTAACTCTGTGAGATGAATTAACAGAACACAAAGCAGTTTCTCAGAAAGCTTCTTTCCAGTTTTTAACAGAAGATATTTCCTTTTTTACCAAAGACCTCTATCGGTTTCCAAATATCACTTTGCATATTCCACAAGAACTGTCTTAGCGAAAGGCTTCTTGAGGGGAAAGCTGTAACTCTTTGAGATGAATTAACAAAAAACAAAGCAGTTTCTCAGAAAGCTTCTTTTCAGTTTTTATCTCAGGATATTTCCTTTTTCACTATAGCCCTCTATGGGCTTCCAAATATCACTTTGCACATACCACAAGAACAGTCTTAGCGAAAGGCTTCCTGAGGGAAAAGCTGTAACTCTGTGAGATGAATTAACGGAACACAAAGCAGTCTCTCAGAAAGCTTCTTTCCAGTTTATAAAGGAAGATATTTCCTTTTTCACCATAGCCCACTAAGGACTTTCAGATATCTCTTTGCAAATTCCACAAGAACAGTCTTAGCGAAAGGCTTCTTGAGGAAGAGACTGTAACTGTGTGAGATGAATTAACAGAAAAGCAAGCAGTTTCTCAGAAAGCTTCTTTTCGGTTTTTATCTTAGGATATCTCCATTTTCACCATAGCCCTCTATGGGCCTCCGAATAACACCTTGAAAATTCCACAAAAACAATCTTAGCAAAAGGCTTCTTGACGGGAAAGCTGTAACTCTGTGAGATGAATTAATAGAACACAAAGCAGTTTCTCAGAAAGCTTCTTTCAAGTAGTTAATTGAAGATATTTCCATTTACACCATAGACCTCTACAGGCTTCCAAATATCCCTTTGCAAATTCCACAAGAACAGCCTTAGCGAAAGGCTTCTTGAGGGGAAAGCTGTAACTGTGTGAGATGAATTAATAGAATACAAAGCAGTTTCTCAGAAAGCTTCTTTCCAATTTTTAACTGAAGATATTTCCTTTTTCACCGTAGCCCTCTAAGGGCTTCCAAATATCACTTTGCGAATTCCACAAGAACAGTCTTAGCGAAATGCTTCTTGAGGGGAAAGCTGTAACCCTGTGAGATGAATTAAAAGAACACAAAGCCGTTTCACAGAAAGCTTCTTTCCAGTTTTTAACGGAAGAGATTTACTTTTTCACCCTAGCCCTCTATGGGCTTCCAAATATCACTATGCAAATCCCACTAGAACAGTCTTAGCGAAAGGCTTCTTGAGTGTAATGCTGTAACTCTGTGAGATGAAATAAGAGAACACAAATCCGTTTCTCAGAAAGCTTCTTTCCACTTTTTAACGAAAGAGATTTCCTTTTTCAGCATAGCCCTCTATGGGCTTCGAAATATCATTTTGCAAATTCCACAAGACCAGCCTTAGCAAAAGGCTTCTTGAGGGGAAAGCTGTAACTGTGTGAGATGAATTAATAGAATACAAAGCAGTTTCTCAGAAAGCTTCTTTCCAATTTTTAACTGAAGATATTTCCTTTTTCACCATAGCCCTCTAAGGGCTTCCAAATATCACTTTGCGAATTCCACAAGAACAGTCTTAGCGAAATGCTTCTTGAGGGGAAAGCTGTAACCCTGTGAGATGAATTAAAAGAACACAAAGCCGTTTCACAGAAAGCTTCTTTCCAGTTTTTAACGGAAGAGATTTACTTTTTCACCATAGCCCTCTATGGGCTTCCAAATATCACTATGCAAATCCCACTAGAACAGTCTTAGCGAAAGGCTTCTTGAGTGTAATGCTGTAACTCTGTGAGATGAAATAAGAGAACACAAATCCGTTTCTCAGAAAGCTTCTTTCCACTTTTTAACGAAAGAGATTTCCTTTTTCAGCCTAGCCCTCTATGGGCTTCCAAATATGACTTTGCCAATTCCACAAGAACAGTCTTAGCGAAAGGCTTCCTGAGGGGAAAGGTGTAACTCTGTGAGATGAATTAACAGAACCCAAAGCCGTTTCACAGAAAGCTTCTTTCCAGTTTTTAACTGAAGATATTTTCTTTTTCACCGTAGCCCTCTATGGACTTCCAAATATTACTTTGCAAATTCCACAAGAACAGTCGTAGCGAAAAGGTTCTTGATAGGAAAGCTATAACTCTATGAGATGAATTAACAGAACACAAAACAGTTTCTCAGAAAGCTTCTTTCCAGTTTTTAACTGAAGATATTTTCTTTTTGACCATAACCCTCTATGGGCTTCCAAATATCATTTTGCATGTTCCACAAGAACAGTCTTAGCAAAAGGCTTCTTGAGGGGAAATCTGTAACCCTCTGTGGTGAATTAACAGAACACAAAGCAGTTTCTCAAAAAAGCTTCTTTCCCCTTTTAACAAAAGAGATTTCCTTTTTCACCATACCACTCTATGGGCTTCCAAATATCACTGTGCAAATTCCACAAGAACAGTCTTATCCAAAGTCTTCTTGAGGGGAAAGCTGTAACTCTGTGAGATGAATTAAGAGAACACAAAGCCGTTTCTCAGAAAGCTTCTTTCCAGTTTTTAACGGAAGAGTTTTACTTTTTCACCATAGCCCTCTACGGGCTTCCAAATATCACTTTGCAAATTCCAAAAGAAGAGTCTTAGCGAAATTCTTCTTGAGGGGAAAGCTGTAACTCTGCGAGATGAATTAACAGAACACAAAGCAGTTTCTCAGAAAGATTCTTTCCAGTTTTTAACTGAAGATATTTCCTTTTTCACCATAGCCCTGTAAGGGCTTCCAAATATCACTTTCCAAATTCCAGAAGAACAGACTTCGCGAAAGTCTTCTTGATGGGAAAGCTGTAAATCTGTGATTGAATTAACAGAACACAAAGCAGTTTCTCAGAAAGCTTCTTTTCAGATTTTATCTTAGGATATTTCCTAATTCACCATAGCGCACTGTGGGCTTACAAATATCACTTTGCAAATTCCACAAGAATAATCTTAGCGAAATTCTTCTTGATGGGAAAGATGTAACTCTGTGAGATGAATTAACAGAACAAAAAGCAGGTTCTCAGAAGCATTCTTTCCAGTTTTTAACGGAAGATATTTCCTTTTTCACCATAGCCCTCTATGGGCTTTCAAATATCTCTTTGCAAATTCCTCAAGAACAGTCTTAGGAAATGGCTTCTTGAGGGGAAAGCTGTAACTCTTTGAGATGAATTAACAGAACACCAAGCCGTTTCTCAGAAAGCTTCTTTCCAGTTTTTAACTGAAGATATTTCCTTTTTCAGCATAGCCCACTCTGGGCTTCCTAATATCACTTTGCAAATTCCACAATAACAGTATTAGCGAAAGGCTTCTTGAGAGCAAAGCTATAACTCTGAGAAATGAATTAACAGAACACAAAGCAGGTTCTCAGAAAGCTTATTTCCAGTTTTTAACTGAAGATATTTTCTTTTTCACATTAACCCTCTACGGGCTTCCAAATATCACTTTGTAACTTCCACAAGAAACGTCTTAGCCAAATGCTTCTTGAGGGAAAAGCTGTAAATCGGTGAGATGAACTAACAGAACACCAAGCAGTGTCTCAAAAAGCTTATTTCCACTTGTTAACTGTAGATATTTCCTTTTTCACCCTAGCCCTCTATGGGCTTCCAAATATCACCTTGCAAATTCCACAAGAACAGTCTTAGCTAAAGGCTTCTGGAGGGGAAAGCTTAACTCTGTGAGATGAATTAACAGAACACTAAGCCGTTTCTCAGAAAGCTTCTTTCCAGTTTTTAACGGAAGACATTTCCTTTTTCACCATAGCCCTCATTGGGCTTCCAAATATCACTTTGCAAATTCCACCAGAAAAGTCATAGGGAAAGGCTTCTTGAGGGAAATCCTGTAACTCTGTGTGATGAGTTAACAGAACACAAAGCAGTTTCTCAGAAAGCTTCTTCCCAGTTTTTAACGGAAGATATTTACTTTTTCGTCATAGCCCTGTATGGGCTTCCAAATATCACTTTGCAAATTCCACAAGAACAGTCTTAGCCAAAGGCTTCTTGAGGGGAAAGCTGTAACTCTCGCAGATGAATTAACAGACCACAAAGCCGTTTCTCAGAAAGCTTTTTTCCAGTTTTTTACGGAAGATATTTCCTTTGTCACCATAGCCCTCATTGGGCTTCCAAATATCACTTTGCAAATTCCACCAGAAAAGTCATAGGGAAAGGCTTCTTGAGGGAAATCCTGTAACTCTGTGTGATGAGTTAACAGAACACAAAGCAGTTTCTCAGAAAGCTTCTTCCCAGTTTTTAACGGAAGATATTTACTTTTTCGTCATAGCCCTGTATGGGCTTCCAAATATCACTTTGCAAATTCCACAAGAACAGTCTTAGCCAAAGGCTTCTTGAGGGGAAAGCTGTAACTCTCTCAGATGAATTAACAGACCACAAAGCCGTTTCTCAGAAAGCTTTTTTCCAGTTTTTTACGGAAGATATTTCCTTTGTCACCATAGCCCTCATTGGGCTTCCAAATATCACTTTGGAAATTTCACAAGAACAGTCTTAGCGAAAGGCTTCTTGAGGGGAAAGCTGTAATTCTGTGAGATGAATTAAGAGAACACAAAGCCGTTTCTCAGAAAGCTTCTTTGCAGTTCTTAACTGAAGATATTTCCTTTTTCAACATCGCCCTCTATGGGCTTCAAAATATCACTTTTTAAATTCCACCAGAGCAGTCTTAACGAAAGACTTCTTCAGGTGAAAGCAGTAACTATGTGAGATGTATTCACAGATCACAAAGCAGTTTCTCAAAAAGCTTCTTTCCACTTTTTAACTGAAGACATTTCCTTTTTCACCATAGCCGTCTATGGGGTTCCAAATATCACTTTGCAAGTTCCACAAGAACAGTCTTAGCGAAAGGTTTCTTGAGGGGAAAGTTGTAACTCTGTGACATGAATTAACAGAACAAAAAGGAGTTTCTCAGAAAGCTTCTTTCCAGTTTTTAACGGAAGAGATTTTCTTTTTCACCATAGCCCTCTGTGGACTTCCAAATATCACTTTGCAAATTCCACAAGAACAATCTTAGAGAAAGGCTTCCTGAGGGGAAAGATTTAACTCTGTGAGATGAATTAACAGAACACAAAGAAGTTTCTCAGAAAGCTTCTTTCCAGTTTGGAACTGAAGATATTTCCTTTTTCACCATAGCCCTCTATGGGCTTCCAAATATCCCTTTGCCAATTCCACAAGAACAGCCTTAGCGAAAGGCTTCTTGAGGGGAAAGTTGTAACTCTGTGAGATGAATTAACAGAACACAAAGCAGCTTCTCAAAAAGCTTCTTTCCAGTTTTTAACTGAAGATATTTCCTTTTTCACCATAGCCCTCTATGGGCTTCCAAATATCACTTTGCAAATTCCACAAGAACAGCCTTACAGAAAGGCTTCTTGAGGGGAAAGCTGTAACTCTGAGAGATGAATTAACAGAACACAAAGCAGTTTCTCTTAAAGCTTCTTTCCAGTTTTTAACTGAAGATATTTCCTTTTTCACCATAGCCCTCTATGGGCTTCCAAATATCACTTTTTAAATTCCACAAGAACAGTCTTAGCGAAAGGCTTCTTGAGGGCAAAGCTGTAACTCTGTGAGATGAATTAAGAGAACACAAAGCCGTTTCTCAGAAAGTTTCTTTCCAGTTTTTAACGGAATTGATTTCCTTTTTCACCTTAGCCCTCTATGGGCTTTCATATATCTCTTTGCAAATTCCACAAGAACAGGTTTAGCGAAATGCTTCTTGAGGGGAAAGCTGTTACTCTGTGGGATGATTTAACAGAGCAAAAAGCAGTTTCTCACAAAGCTTCTTTCCAGTTTTTAACGGAAGAGATTTCCTTTTTCACCTTAGCCCTCTAAGGGCTTCCAAATATCACTTTGCAAATTCCACAAGAACAATCTTAGCGAAAGGCTTCTTGAGGATAATGCTCTAACTCTGTGAGATGAATTGACAGAACACAAAGCAGTTTCTCAGAAAGCTTCTTACCAGTTTTGAACTGAAGGTATTTCCTTTTTCACCATAGCCCTCTCTGGGCTTCCAAATATCACTTTGGAAATTCCACAACAACAGTCATAGAGAAACGCTTCTTGAGGGGAAAGCTGTATCCCTGTGAGATGAATTAAGGGAACACAAAGCCGTTTCTCAGAAAGCTTCTTTCCAGTTTTTAACGGAAGATATTTCCTTTCTCACCATACCCTCTATCGGCTTCCAAATATCACTTTTTAAATTCCACAAGAACAGTCTTAGAGAAAGGCTTCTTGTTTGGATTGTTGTAACTCTGTGAGATGAATTAACAGAACACAAAGCAGTTTCTCCAAAAGCTTCTTTCCAGTTTTTAACTGAAGATATTTCCTTTTTCACTTTCGCCTTCTATGGGCCTCCAAATATCACTTTTTAAATTCCACAAGAACAGTCTAAGCGAAAGGCTTCTTGAGAGGAAAGCTATAACTCTCTGAGTTGAATTAGCAGAACACAAAGCAATTTCTCAATAATCTTTGTTTCAGTTTTTATCTTAGGATATTTCCTTTATCACCTTAGCCCTCTATGGGTTTCCAAATATCACTTTTTAAATTCCACAAGAACAGTCTTAGTGAAAGGCTTTTGAGGGAAAAGCTGTAACTCTATGAGATGAATTAACAGAACACAAAGCATTTTCTCAGAAAGCTTCTTTCCAGTTCTTAACTGAATATATTTCCATTTTCTCCATAGCCCTCTATGGGCTTCGAAATATCTCTTTGCAAATTCCACAAGAACAGTCTTAGCGAAAGGCTTCTTGAGGTGAAAGCTGTAACTCTGTGAGATGAATTAACAAAACACAATGCAATTTTCAAAAAACTTCTTTCCAGTTTTTATCTGAAGATATTTACTTTTTCACCATAGCCCTCTATGGGCTTCGAAATATCATTTTGCAAATTCCACAAGACCAGCCTTAGCAAAAGGCTTCTTGAGGGGAAAGCTGTAACTGTGTGAGATGAATTAATAGAATACAAAGCAGTTTCTCAGAAAGCTTCTTTCCAATTTTTAACTGAAGATATTTCCTTTTTCACCATAGCCCTCTAAGGGCTTCCAAATATCACTTTGCGAATTCCACAAGAACAGTCTTAGCGAAATGCTTCTTGAGGGGAAAGCTGTAACCCTGTGAGATGAATTAAAAGAACACAAAGCCGTTTCACAGAAAGCTTCTTTCCAGTTTTTAACGGAAGAGATTTACTTTTTCACCATAGCCCTCTATGGGCTTCCAAATATCACTATGCAAATCCCACTAGAACAGTCTTAGCGAAAGGCTTCTTGAGTGTAATGCTGTAACTCTGTGAGATGAAATAAGAGAACACAAATCCGTTTCTCAGAAAGCTTCTTTCCACTTTTTAACGAAAGAGATTTCCTTTTTCAGCATAGCCCTCTATGGGCTTCCAAATATGACTTTGCCAATTCCACAAGAACAGTCTTAGCGAAAGCCTTCTTGAGGGGAAAGTTGCAACTCTGTGAGATGTATTAACAGAACCGAAAGCAGTTTCTCAGAAATCTTCTTTCCAGTTTTCAACTGAAGATATTTCCTTTTTTACCATAACCCTCTATGGGCTTCCAAATATCACTTTGCAAATTCCACAAGAACTGTCTCAGCGAAAGGCTTCTTGAGGAGAAAGCTGTAACACTGTGAGATGAATTAAAAGAACACAAAGCCGTTTCACAGAAAGCTTCTTTCCAGTTTTTAACGGAAGAGATTTACTTTTTCACCATAGCCCTCTATGGGCTTCCAAATATCACTATGCAAATCCCACTAGAACAGTCTTAGCGAAAGGCTTCTTGAGTGTAATGCTGTAACTCTGTGAGATGAAATAAGAGAACACAAATCCGTTTCTCAGAAAGCTTCTTTCCACTTTTTAACGAAAGAGATTTCCTTTTTCAGCCTAGCCCTCTATGGGCTTCCAAATATGACTTTGCCAATTCCACAAGAACAGTCTTAGCGAAAGGCTTCCTGAGGGGAAAGGTGTAACTCTGTGAGATGAATTAACAGAACCCAAAGCCGTTTCACAGAAAGCTTCTTTCCAGTTTTTAACTGAAGATATTTTCTTTTTCACCATAGCCCTCTATGGACTTCCAAATATTACTTTGCAAATTCCACAAGAACAGTCGTAGCGAAAAGGTTCTTGATAGGAAAGCTATAACTCTATGAGATGAATTAACAGAACACAAAACAGTTTCTCAGAAAGCTTCTTTCCAGTTTTTAACTGAAGATATTTTCTTTTTGACCATAACCCTCTATGGGCTTCCAAATATCATTTTGCATGCTCCACAAGAACAGTCTTAGCAAAAGGCTTCTTGAGGGGAAAGCTGTAACCCTCTGAGGTGAATTAACAGAACACAAAGCAGTTTCTCAAAAAAGCTTCTTTCCCCTTTTAACAAAAGAGATTTCCTTTTTCACCATACCACTCTATGGGTTTCCAAATATCACTGTGCAAATTCCACAAGAACAGTCTTATCCAAAGTCTTCTTGAGGGGAAAGCTGTAACTCTGTGAGATGAATTAAGAGAACACAAAGCCGTTTCTCAGAAAGCTTCTTTCCAGTTTTTAACGGAAGAGTTTTACTTTTTCACCATAGCCCTCTACGGGCTTCCAAATATCACTTTGCAAATTCCAAAAGAAGAGTCTTAGCGAAATTCTTCTTGAGGGGAAAGCTGTAACTCTGCGAGATGAATTAACAGAACACAAAGCAGTTTCTCAGAAAGATTCTTTTCAGATTTTATCTTAGGATATTTCCTAATTCACCATAGCGCACTGTGGGCTTACAAATATCACTTTGCAAATTCCACAAGAATAATCATAGCGAAATTCTTCTTGATGGGAAAGATGTAACTCTGTGAGATGAATTAACAGAACAAAAAGCAGGTTCTCAGAAGCATTCTTTCCAGTTTTTAACGGAAGATATTTCCTTTTTCACCATAGCCCTCTATGGGCTTTCAAATATCTCTTTGCAAATTCCTCAAGAACAGTCTTAGGAAATGGCTTCTTGAGGGGAAAGCTCTAACTCTGTGAGATGAATTAACAGAACACAAAGCAGTTTCTCAGAAAGCTTCTTTCCAGTTTTTAACAGTAGATATTTCCTTTTTTACCAAAGACCTCTATCGGTTTCCAAATATCACTTTGCATATTCCACAAGAACTGTCTTAGCGAAAGGCTTCTTGAGGGGAAAGCTGTAACTCTTTGAGATGAATTAACAAAAAACAAAGCAGTTTCTCAGAAAGCTTGTTTTCAGTTTTTATCTCAGGATATTTCCTTTTTCACTATAGCCCTCTATGGGCTTCCAAATATCACTTTGCACATACCACAAGAACAGTCTTAGCGAAAGGCTTCCTGAGGGAAAAGCTGTAACTCTGTGAGATGAATTAACGGAACACAAAGCAGTCTCTCAGAAAGCTTCTTTCCAGTTTATAAAGGAAGATATTTCCTTTTTCACCATAGCCCACTAAGGACTTTCAGATATCTCTTTGCAAATTCCACAAGAACAGTCTTAGCGAAAGGCTTCTTGAGGAAGAGACTGTAACTGTGTGAGATGAATTAACAGAAAAGCAAGCAGTTTCTCAGAAAGCTTCTTTTCGGTTTTTATCTTAGGATATCTCCATTTTCACCATAGCCCTCTATGGGCCTCCGAATAACACCTTGAAAATTCCACAAAAACAATCTTAGCAAAAGGCTTCTTGACGGGAAAGCTGTAACTCTGTGAGATGAATTAATAGAACACGAAGCAGTTTCTCAGAAAGCTTCTTTCAAGTAGTTAATTGAAGATATTTCCATTTACACCATAGACCTCTACAGGCTTCCAAATATCCCTTTGCAAATTCCACAAGAACAGCCTTAGCGAAAGGCTTCTTGACGGGAAAGCTGTAACTGTGTGAGATGAATTAATAGAATACAAAGCAGTTTCTCAGAAAGCTTCTTTCCAATTTTTAACTGAAGATATTTCCTTTTTCACCATAGCCCTCTAAGGGCTTCCAAATATCACTTTGCGAATTCCACAAGAACAGTCTTAGCGAAATGCTTCTTGAGGGGAAAGCTGTAACCCTGTGAGATGAATTAAAAGAACACAAAGCCGTTTCACAGAAAGCTTCTTTCCAGTTTTTAACGGAAGAGATTTACTTTTTCACCATAGCCCTCTATGGGCTTCCAAATATCACTATGCAAATCCCACTAGAACAGTCTTAGCGAAAGGCTTCTTGAGTGTAATGCTGTAACTCTGTGAGATGAAATAAGAGAACACAAATCCGTTTCTCAGAAAGCTTCTTTCCACTTTTTAACGAAAGAGATTTCCTTTTTCAGCATAGCCCTCTATGGGCTTCCAAATATGACTTTGCCAATTCCACAAGAACAGTCTTAGCGAAAGCCTTCTTGAGGGGAAAGTTGCAACTCTGTGAGATGTATTAACAGAACCGAAAGCAGTTTCTCAGAAATCTTCTTTCCAGTTTTCAACTGAAGATATTTCCTTTTTTACCATAACCCTCTATGGGCTTCCAAATATCACTTTGCGAATTCCACAAGAACAGTCTTAGCGAAATGCTTCTTGAGGGGAAAGCTGTAACCCTGTGAGATGAATTAAAAGAACACAAAGCCGTTTCACAGAAAGCTTCTTTCCAGTTTTTAACGGAAGAGATTTACTTTTTCACCATAGCCCTCTATGGGCTTCCAAATATCACTATGCAAATCCCACTAGAACAGTCTTAGCGAAAGGCTTCTTGAGTGTAATGCTGTAACTCTGTGAGATGAAATAAGAGAACACAAATCCGTTTCTCAGAAAGCTTCTTTCCACTTTTTAACGAAAGAGATTTCCTTTTTCAGCATAGCCCTCTATGGGCTTCCAAATATGACTTTGCCAATTCCACAAGAACAGTCTTAGCGAAAGGCTTCCTGAGGGGAAAGGTGTAACTCTGTGAGATGAATTAACAGAACCCAAAGCCGTTTCACAGAAAGCTTCTTTCCAGTTTTTAACTGAAGATATTTTCTTTTTCACCGTAGCCCTCTATGGACTTCCAAATATTACTTTGCAAATTCCACAAGAACAGTCGTAGCGAAAAGGTTCTTGATAGGAAAGCTATAACTCTATGAGATGAATTAACAGAACACAAAACAGTTTCTCAGAATGCTTCTTTCCAGTTTTTAACTGAAGATAATTTCTTTTTGACCATAACCCTCTATGGGCTTCCAAATATCATTTTGCATGTTCCACAAGAACAGTCTTAGCAAAAGGCTTCTTGAGGGGAAGCTGTAACCCTCTGAGGTGAATTAACAGAACACAAAGCAGTTTCTCAAAAAAGCTTCTTTCCCCTTTTAACAAAAGAGATTTCCTTTTTCACCATACCACTCTATGGGCTTCCAAATATCACTGTGCAAATTCCACAAGAACAGTCTTATCCAAAGTCTTCTTGAGGGGAAAGCTGTAACTCTGTGAGATGAATTAAGAGAACACAAAGCCGTTTCTCAGAAAGCTTCTTTCCAGTTTTTAACGGAAGAGTTTTACTTTTTCACCATAGCCCTCTACGGGCTTCCAAATATCACTTTGCAAATTCCAAAAGAAGAGTCTTAGCGAAATTCTTCTTGAGGGGAAAGCTGTAACTCTGCGAGATGAATTAACAGAACACAAAGCAGTTTCTCAGAAAGATTCTTTCCAGTTTTTAACTGAAGATATTTCCTTTTTCACCATAGCCCTGTAAGGGCTTCCAAATATCACTTTCCAAATTCCAGAAGAACAGACTTCGCGAAAGTCTTCTTGATGGGAAAGCTGTAAATCTGTGATTGAATTAACAGAACACAAAGCAGTTTCTCAGAAAGCTTCTTTTCAGATTTTATCTTAGGATATTTCCTAATTCACCATAGCGCACTGTGGGCTTACAAATATCACTTTGCAAATTCCACAAGAATAATCTTAGCGAAATTCTTCTTGATGGGAAAGATGTAACTCTGTGAGATGAATTAACAGAACAAAAAGCAGGTTCTCAGAAGCATTCTTTCCAGTTTTTAACGGAAGATATTTCCTTTTTCACCATAGCCCTCTATGGGCTTTCAAATATCTCTTTGCAAATTCCTCAAGAACAGTCTTAGGAAATGGCTTCTTGAGGGGAAAGCTGTAACTCTTTGAGATGAATTAACAGAACACCAAGCCGTTTCTCAGAAAGCTTCTTTCCAGTTTTTAACTGAAGATATTTCCTTTTTCAGCATAGCCCACTCTGGGCTTCCTAATATCACTTTGCAAATTCCACAATAACAGTATTAGCGAAAGGCTTCTTGAGAGCAAAGCTATAACTCTGAGAAATGAATTAACAGAACACAAAGCAGGTTCTCAGAAAGCTTATTTCCAGTTTTTAACTGAAGATATTTTCTTTTTCACATTAACCCTCTACGGGCTTCCAAATATCACTTTGTAACTTCCACAAGAAACGTCTTAGCCAAATGCTTCTTGAGGGAAAAGCTGTAAATCGGTGAGATGAACTAACAGAACACCAAGCAGTGTCTCAAAAAGCTTATTTCCACTTGTTAACTGTAGATATTTCCTTTTTCACCCTAGCCCTCTATGGGCTTCCAAATATCACCTTGCAAATTCCACAAGAACAGACTTAGCTAAAGGCTTCTGGAGGGGAAAGCTTAACTCTGTGAGATGAATTAACAGAACACTAAGCCGTTTCTCAGAAAGCTTCTTTCCAGTTTTTAACGGAAGACATTTCCTTTTTCACCATAGCCCTCATTGGGCTTCCAAATATCACTTTGCAAATTCCACCAGAAAAGTCATAGGGAAAGGCTTCTAGAGGGAAATCCTGTAACTCTGTGTGATGAGTTAACAGAACACAAAGCAGTTTCTCAGAGAGCTTCTTCCCAATTTTTAACGGAAGATATTTACTTTTTCGTCATAGCCCTGTATGGGCTTCCAAATATCACTTTTTAAATTCCACAAGAACAGTCTTAGCGAAAGGCTTCTTGAGGGCAAAGCTGTAACTCTGTGAGATGAATTAAGAGAACACAAAGCCGTTTCTCAGAAAGTTTCTTTCCAGTTTTTAACGGAATTGATTTCCTTTTTCACCTTAGCCCTCTATGGGCTTTCATATATCTCTTTGCAAATTCCACAAGAACAGGTTTAGCGAAATGCTTCTTGAGGGGAAAGCTGTTACTCTGTGGGATGATTTAACAGAGCAAAAAGCAGTTTCTCACAAAGCTTCTTTCCAGTTTTTAACGGAAGAGATTTCCTTTTTCACCTTAGCCCTCTAAGGGCTTCCAAATATCACTTTGCAAATTCCACAAGAACAATCTTAGCGAAAGGCTTCTTGAGGATAATGCTCTAACTCTGTGAGATGAATTGACAGAACACAAAGCCGTTTCTCAGAAAACTTCTTTCCAGTTTTTAACGGAAGAGTTTTACTTTTTCACCATAGCCCTCTAGGGGCTTCCAAATATCACTTTGCAAATTCCAAAAGAAGAGTCTTAGCGAAATTCTTCTTGAGGGGAAAGCTGTAACTCTGCGAGATGAATTAACAGAACACAAAGCAGTTTCTCAGAAAGATTCTTTCCAGTTTTTAACTGAAGATATTTCCTTTTTCACCATAGCCCTGTAAGGGCTTCCAAATATCACTTTCCAAATTCCAGAAGAACAGACTTCGCGAAAGTCTTCTTGATGGGAAAGCTGTAAATCTGTGATTGAATTAACAGAACACAAAGCAGTTTCTCAGAAAGCTTCTTTTCAGATTTTATCTTAGGATATTTCCTAATTCACCATAGCGCACTGTGGGCTTACAAATATCACTTTGCAAATTCCACAAGAATAATCTTAGCGAAATTCTTCTTGATGGGAAAGATGTAACTCTGTGAGATGAATTAACAGAACAAAAAGCAGGTTCTCAGAAGCATTCTTTCCAGTTTTTAACGGAAGATATTTCCTTTTTCACCATAGCCCTCTATGGGCTTTCAAATATCTCTTTGCAAATTCCTCAAGAACAGTCTTAGGAAATGGCTTCTTGAGGGGAAAGCTCTAACTCTGTGAGATGAATTAACAGAACACAAAGCAGTTTCTCAGAAAGCTTCTTTCCAGTTTTTAACAGAAGATATTTCCTTTTTTACCAAAGACCTCTATCGGTTTCCAAATATCACTTTGCATATTCCACAAGAACTGTCTTAGCGAAAGGCTTCTTGAGGGGAAAGCTGTAACTCTTTGAGATGAATTAACAAAAAACAAAGCAGTTTCTCAGAAAGCTTGTTTTCAGTTTTTATCTCAGGATATTTCCTTTTTCACTATAGCCCTCTATGGGCTTCCAAATATCACTTTGCACATACCACAAGAACAGTCTTAGCGAAAGGCTTCCTGAGGGAAAAGCTGTAACTCTGTGAGATGAATTAACGGAACACAAAGCAGTCTCTCAGAAAGCTTCTTTCCAGTTTATAAAGGAAGATATTTCCTTTTTCACCATAGCCCACTAAGGACTTTCAGATATCTCTTTGCAAATTCCACAAGAACAGTCTTAGCGAAAGGCTTCTTGAGGAAGA
Source organism: Chlorocebus sabaeus (assembly GCF_047675955.1). NCBI lineage: Eukaryota > Metazoa > Chordata > Mammalia > Primates > Cercopithecidae > Chlorocebus > Chlorocebus sabaeus. The sequence goes on from NW_027327520.1 coordinate 169,158, forward strand.
GACTGTAACTGTGTGAGATGAATTAACAGAAAAGCAAGCAGTTTCTCAGAAAGCTTCTTTTCGGTTTTTATCTTAGGATATCTCCATTTTCACCATAGCCCTCTATGGGCCTCCGAATAACACCTTGAAAATTCCACAAAAACAATCTTAGCAAAAGGCTTCTTGACGGGAAAGCTGTAACTCTGTGAGATGAATTAATAGAACACAAAGCAGTTTCTCAGAAAGCTTCTTTCAAGTAGTTAATTGAAGATATTTCCATTTACACCATAGACCTCTACAGGCTTCCAAATATCCCTTTGCAAATTCCACAAGAACAGCCTTAGCGAAAGGCTTCTTGAGGGGAAAGCTGTAACTGTGTGAGATGAATTAATAGAATACAAAGCAGTTTCTCAGAAAGCTTCTTTCCAATTTTTAACTGAAGATATTTCCTTTTTCACCGTAGCCCTCTAAGGGCTTCCAAATATCACTTTGCGAATTCCACAAGAACAGTCTTAGCGAAATGCTTCTTGAGGGGAAAGCTGTAACCCTGTGAGATGAATTAAAAGAACACAAAGCCGTTTCACAGAAAGCTTCTTTCCAGTTTTTAACGGAAGAGATTTACTTTTTCACCCTAGCCCTCTATGGGCTTCCAAATATCACTATGCAAATCCCACTAGAACAGTCTTAGCGAAAGGCTTCTTGAGTGTAATGCTGTAACTCTGTGAGATGAAATAAGAGAACACAAATCCGTTTCTCAGAAAGCTTCTTTCCACTTTTTAACGAAAGAGATTTCCTTTTTCAGCATAGCCCTCTATGGGCTTCGAAATATCATTTTGCAAATTCCACAAGACCAGCCTTAGCAAAAGGCTTCTTGAGGGGAAAGCTGTAACTGTGTGAGATGAATTAATAGAATACAAAGCAGTTTCTCAGAAAGCTTCTTTCCAATTTTTAACTGAAGATATTTCCTTTTTCACCATAGCCCTCTAAGGGCTTCCAAATATCACTTTGCGAATTCCACAAGAACAGTCTTAGCGAAATGCTTCTTGAGGGGAAAGCTGTAACCCTGTGAGATGAATTAAAAGAACACAAAGCCGTTTCACAGAAAGCTTCTTTCCAGTTTTTAACGGAAGAGATTTACTTTTTCACCATAGCCCTCTATGGGCTTCCAAATATCACTATGCAAATCCCACTAGAACAGTCTTAGCGAAAGGCTTCTTGAGTGTAATGCTGTAACTCTGTGAGATGAAATAAGAGAACACAAATCCGTTTCTCAGAAAGCTTCTTTCCACTTTTTAACGAAAGAGATTTCCTTTTTCAGCCTAGCCCTCTATGGGCTTCCAAATATGACTTTGCCAATTCCACAAGAACAGTCTTAGCGAAAGGCTTCCTGAGGGGAAAGGTGTAACTCTGTGAGATGAATTAACAGAACCCAAAGCCGTTTCACAGAAAGCTTCTTTCCAGTTTTTAACTGAAGATATTTTCTTTTTCACCGTAGCCCTCTATGGACTTCCAAATATTACTTTGCAAATTCCACAAGAACAGTCGTAGCGAAAAGGTTCTTGATAGGAAAGCTATAACTCTATGAGATGAATTAACAGAACACAAAACAGTTTCTCAGAAAGCTTCTTTCCAGTTTTTAACTGAAGATATTTTCTTTTTGACCATAACCCTCTATGGGCTTCCAAATATCATTTTGCATGTTCCACAAGAACAGTCTTAGCAAAAGGCTTCTTGAGGGGAAATCTGTAACCCTCTGTGGTGAATTAACAGAACACAAAGCAGTTTCTCAAAAAAGCTTCTTTCCCCTTTTAACAAAAGAGATTTCCTTTTTCACCATACCACTCTATGGGCTTCCAAATATCACTGTGCAAATTCCACAAGAACAGTCTTATCCAAAGTCTTCTTGAGGGGAAAGCTGTAACTCTGTGAGATGAATTAAGAGAACACAAAGCCGTTTCTCAGAAAGCTTCTTTCCAGTTTTTAACGGAAGAGTTTTACTTTTTCACCATAGCCCTCTACGGGCTTCCAAATATCACTTTGCAAATTCCAAAAGAAGAGTCTTAGCGAAATTCTTCTTGAGGGGAAAGCTGTAACTCTGCGAGATGAATTAACAGAACACAAAGCAGTTTCTCAGAAAGATTCTTTCCAGTTTTTAACTGAAGATATTTCCTTTTTCACCATAGCCCTGTAAGGGCTTCCAAATATCACTTTCCAAATTCCAGAAGAACAGACTTCGCGAAAGTCTTCTTGATGGGAAAGCTGTAAATCTGTGATTGAATTAACAGAACACAAAGCAGTTTCTCAGAAAGCTTCTTTTCAGATTTTATCTTAGGATATTTCCTAATTCACCATAGCGCACTGTGGGCTTACAAATATCACTTTGCAAATTCCACAAGAATAATCTTAGCGAAATTCTTCTTGATGGGAAAGATGTAACTCTGTGAGATGAATTAACAGAACAAAAAGCAGGTTCTCAGAAGCATTCTTTCCAGTTTTTAACGGAAGATATTTCCTTTTTCACCATAGCCCTCTATGGGCTTTCAAATATCTCTTTGCAAATTCCTCAAGAACAGTCTTAGGAAATGGCTTCTTGAGGGGAAAGCTGTAACTCTTTGAGATGAATTAACAGAACACCAAGCCGTTTCTCAGAAAGCTTCTTTCCAGTTTTTAACTGAAGATATTTCCTTTTTCAGCATAGCCCACTCTGGGCTTCCTAATATCACTTTGCAAATTCCACAATAACAGTATTAGCGAAAGGCTTCTTGAGAGCAAAGCTATAACTCTGAGAAATGAATTAACAGAACACAAAGCAGGTTCTCAGAAAGCTTATTTCCAGTTTTTAACTGAAGATATTTTCTTTTTCACATTAACCCTCTACGGGCTTCCAAATATCACTTTGTAACTTCCACAAGAAACGTCTTAGCCAAATGCTTCTTGAGGGAAAAGCTGTAAATCGGTGAGATGAACTAACAGAACACCAAGCAGTGTCTCAAAAAGCTTATTTCCACTTGTTAACTGTAGATATTTCCTTTTTCACCCTAGCCCTCTATGGGCTTCCAAATATCACCTTGCAAATTCCACAAGAACAGTCTTAGCTAAAGGCTTCTGGAGGGGAAAGCTTAACTCTGTGAGATGAATTAACAGAACACTAAGCCGTTTCTCAGAAAGCTTCTTTCCAGTTTTTAACGGAAGACATTTCCTTTTTCACCATAGCCCTCATTGGGCTTCCAAATATCACTTTGCAAATTCCACCAGAAAAGTCATAGGGAAAGGCTTCTTGAGGGAAATCCTGTAACTCTGTGTGATGAGTTAACAGAACACAAAGCAGTTTCTCAGAAAGCTTCTTCCCAGTTTTTAACGGAAGATATTTACTTTTTCGTCATAGCCCTGTATGGGCTTCCAAATATCACTTTGCAAATTCCACAAGAACAGTCTTAGCCAAAGGCTTCTTGAGGGGAAAGCTGTAACTCTCGCAGATGAATTAACAGACCACAAAGCCGTTTCTCAGAAAGCTTTTTTCCAGTTTTTTACGGAAGATATTTCCTTTGTCACCATAGCCCTCATTGGGCTTCCAAATATCACTTTGCAAATTCCACCAGAAAAGTCATAGGGAAAGGCTTCTTGAGGGAAATCCTGTAACTCTGTGTGATGAGTTAACAGAACACAAAGCAGTTTCTCAGAAAGCTTCTTCCCAGTTTTTAACGGAAGATATTTACTTTTTCGTCATAGCCCTGTATGGGCTTCCAAATATCACTTTGCAAATTCCACAAGAACAGTCTTAGCCAAAGGCTTCTTGAGGGGAAAGCTGTAACTCTCTCAGATGAATTAACAGACCACAAAGCCGTTTCTCAGAAAGCTTTTTTCCAGTTTTTTACGGAAGATATTTCCTTTGTCACCATAGCCCTCATTGGGCTTCCAAATATCACTTTGGAAATTTCACAAGAACAGTCTTAGCGAAAGGCTTCTTGAGGGGAAAGCTGTAATTCTGTGAGATGAATTAAGAGAACACAAAGCCGTTTCTCAGAAAGCTTCTTTGCAGTTCTTAACTGAAGATATTTCCTTTTTCAACATCGCCCTCTATGGGCTTCAAAATATCACTTTTTAAATTCCACCAGAGCAGTCTTAACGAAAGACTTCTTCAGGTGAAAGCAGTAACTATGTGAGATGTATTCACAGATCACAAAGCAGTTTCTCAAAAAGCTTCTTTCCACTTTTTAACTGAAGACATTTCCTTTTTCACCATAGCCGTCTATGGGGTTCCAAATATCACTTTGCAAGTTCCACAAGAACAGTCTTAGCGAAAGGTTTCTTGAGGGGAAAGTTGTAACTCTGTGACATGAATTAACAGAACAAAAAGGAGTTTCTCAGAAAGCTTCTTTCCAGTTTTTAACGGAAGAGATTTTCTTTTTCACCATAGCCCTCTGTGGACTTCCAAATATCACTTTGCAAATTCCACAAGAACAATCTTAGAGAAAGGCTTCCTGAGGGGAAAGATTTAACTCTGTGAGATGAATTAACAGAACACAAAGAAGTTTCTCAGAAAGCTTCTTTCCAGTTTGGAACTGAAGATATTTCCTTTTTCACCATAGCCCTCTATGGGCTTCCAAATATCCCTTTGCCAATTCCACAAGAACAGCCTTAGCGAAAGGCTTCTTGAGGGGAAAGTTGTAACTCTGTGAGATGAATTAACAGAACACAAAGCAGCTTCTCAAAAAGCTTCTTTCCAGTTTTTAACTGAAGATATTTCCTTTTTCACCATAGCCCTCTATGGGCTTCCAAATATCACTTTGCAAATTCCACAAGAACAGCCTTACAGAAAGGCTTCTTGAGGGGAAAGCTGTAACTCTGAGAGATGAATTAACAGAACACAAAGCAGTTTCTCTTAAAGCTTCTTTCCAGTTTTTAACTGAAGATATTTCCTTTTTCACCATAGCCCTCTATGGGCTTCCAAATATCACTTTTTAAATTCCACAAGAACAGTCTTAGCGAAAGGCTTCTTGAGGGCAAAGCTGTAACTCTGTGAGATGAATTAAGAGAACACAAAGCCGTTTCTCAGAAAGTTTCTTTCCAGTTTTTAACAGAATTGATTTCCTTTTTCACCTTAGCCCTCTATGGGCTTTCATATATCTCTTTGCAAATTCCACAAGAACAGGTTTAGCGAAATGCTTCTTGAGGGGAAAGCTGTTACTCTGTGGGATGATTTAACAGAGCAAAAAGCAGTTTCTCACAAAGCTTCTTTCCAGTTTTTAACGGAAGAGATTTCCTTTTTCACCTTAGCCCTCTAAGGGCTTCCAAATATCACTTTGCAAATTCCACAAGAACAATCTTAGCGAAAGGCTTCTTGAGGATAATGCTCTAACTCTGTGAGATGAATTGACAGAACACAAAGCAGTTTCTCAGAAAGCTTCTTACCAGTTTTGAACTGAAGGTATTTCCTTTTTCACCATAGCCCTCTCTGGGCTTCCAAATATCACTTTGGAAATTCCACAACAACAGTCATAGAGAAACGCTTCTTGAGGGGAAAGCTGTATCCCTGTGAGATGAATTAAGGGAACACAAAGCCGTTTCTCAGAAAGCTTCTTTCCAGTTTTTAACGGAAGATATTTCCTTTCTCACCATACCCTCTATCGGCTTCCAAATATCACTTTTTAAATTCCACAAGAACAGTCTTAGAGAAAGGCTTCTTGTTTGGATTGTTGTAACTCTGTGAGATGAATTAACAGAACACAAAGCAGTTTCTCCAAAAGCTTCTTTCCAGTTTTTAACTGAAGATATTTCCTTTTTCACTTTAGCCTTCTATGGGCCTCCAAATATCACTTTTTAAATTCCACAAGAACAGTCTAAGCGAAAGGCTTCTTGAGAGGAAAGCTATAACTCTCTGAGTTGAATTAGCAGAACACAAAGCAATTTCTCAATAATCTTTGTTTCAGTTTTTATCTTAGGATATTTCCTTTATCACCTTAGCCCTCTATGGGTTTCCAAATATCACTTTTTAAATTCCACAAGAACAGTCTTAGTGAAAGGCTTTTGAGGGAAAAGCTGTAACTCTATGAGATGAATTAACAGAACACAAAGCATTTTCTCAGAAAGCTTCTTTCCAGTTCTTAACTGAATATATTTCCATTTTCTCCATAGCCCTCTATGGGCTTCGAAATATCTCTTTGCAAATTCCACAAGAACAGTCTTAGCGAAAGGCTTCTTGAGGTGAAAGCTGTAACTCTGTGAGATGAATTAACAAAACACAATGCAATTTTCAAAAAACTTCTTTCCAGTTTTTATCTGAAGATATTTACTTTTTCACCATAGCCCTCTATGGGCTTCGAAATATCATTTTGCAAATTCCACAAGACCAGCCTTAGCAAAAGGCTTCTTGAGGGGAAAGCTGTAACTGTGTGAGATGAATTAATAGAATACAAAGCAGTTTCTCAGAAAGCTTCTTTCCAATTTTTAACTGAAGATATTTCCTTTTTCACCATAGCCCTCTAAGGGCTTCCAAATATCACTTTGCGAATTCCACAAGAACAGTCTTAGCGAAATGCTTCTTGAGGGGAAAGCTGTAACCCTGTGAGATGAATTAAAAGAACACAAAGCCGTTTCACAGAAAGCTTCTTTCCAGTTTTTAACGGAAGAGATTTACTTTTTCACCATAGCCCTCTATGGGCTTCCAAATATCACTATGCAAATCCCACTAGAACAGTCTTAGCGAAAGGCTTCTTGAGTGTAATGCTGTAACTCTGTGAGATGAAATAAGAGAACACAAATCCGTTTCTCAGAAAGCTTCTTTCCACTTTTTAACGAAAGAGATTTCCTTTTTCAGCATAGCCCTCTATGGGCTTCCAAATATGACTTTGCCAATTCCACAAGAACAGTCTTAGCGAAAGCCTTCTTGAGGGGAAAGTTGCAACTCTGTGAGATGTATTAACAGAACCGAAAGCAGTTTCTCAGAAATCTTCTTTCCAGTTTTCAACTGAAGATATTTCCTTTTTTACCATAACCCTCTATGGGCTTCCAAATATCACTTTGCAAATTCCACAAGAACTGTCTCAGCGAAAGGCTTCTTGAGGAGAAAGCTGTAACACTGTGAGATGAATTAAAAGAACACAAAGCCGTTTCACAGAAAGCTTCTTTCCAGTTTTTAACGGAAGAGATTTACTTTTTCACCATAGCCCTCTATGGGCTTCCAAATATCACTATGCAAATCCCACTAGAACAGTCTTAGCGAAAGGCTTCTTGAGTGTAATGCTGTAACTCTGTGAGATGAAATAAGAGAACACAAATCCGTTTCTCAGAAAGCTTCTTTCCACTTTTTAACGAAAGAGATTTCCTTTTTCAGCCTAGCCCTCTATGGGCTTCCAAATATGACTTTGCCAATTCCACAAGAACAGTCTTAGCGAAAGGCTTCCTGAGGGGAAAGGTGTAACTCTGTGAGATGAATTAACAGAACCCAAAGCCGTTTCACAGAAAGCTTCTTTCCAGTTTTTAACTGAAGATATTTTCTTTTTCACCATAGCCCTCTATGGACTTCCAAATATTACTTTGCAAATTCCACAAGAACAGTCGTAGCGAAAAGGTTCTTGATAGGAAAGCTATAACTCTATGAGATGAATTAACAGAACACAAAACAGTTTCTCAGAAAGCTTCTTTCCAGTTTTTAACTGAAGATATTTTCTTTTTGACCATAACCCTCTATGGGCTTCCAAATATCATTTTGCATGCTCCACAAGAACAGTCTTAGCAAAAGGCTTCTTGAGGGGAAAGCTGTAACCCTCTGAGGTGAATTAACAGAACACAAAGCAGTTTCTCAAAAAAGCTTCTTTCCCCTTTTAACAAAAGAGATTTCCTTTTTCACCATACCACTCTATGGGTTTCCAAATATCACTGTGCAAATTCCACAAGAACAGTCTTATCCAAAGTCTTCTTGAGGGGAAAGCTGTAACTCTGTGAGATGAATTAAGAGAACACAAAGCCGTTTCTCAGAAAGCTTCTTTCCAGTTTTTAACGGAAGAGTTTTACTTTTTCACCATAGCCCTCTACGGGCTTCCAAATATCACTTTGCAAATTCCAAAAGAAGAGTCTTAGCGAAATTCTTCTTGAGGGGAAAGCTGTAACTCTGCGAGATGAATTAACAGAACACAAAGCAGTTTCTCAGAAAGATTCTTTTCAGATTTTATCTTAGGATATTTCCTAATTCACCATAGCGCACTGTGGGCTTACAAATATCACTTTGCAAATTCCACAAGAATAATCATAGCGAAATTCTTCTTGATGGGAAAGATGTAACTCTGTGAGATGAATTAACAGAACAAAAAGCAGGTTCTCAGAAGCATTCTTTCCAGTTTTTAACGGAAGATATTTCCTTTTTCACCATAGCCCTCTATGGGCTTTCAAATATCTCTTTGCAAATTCCTCAAGAACAGTCTTAGGAAATGGCTTCTTGAGGGGAAAGCTCTAACTCTGTGAGATGAATTAACAGAACACAAAGCAGTTTCTCAGAAAGCTTCTTTCCAGTTTTTAACAGTAGATATTTCCTTTTTTACCAAAGACCTCTATCGGTTTCCAAATATCACTTTGCATATTCCACAAGAACTGTCTTAGCGAAAGGCTTCTTGAGGGGAAAGCTGTAACTCTTTGAGATGAATTAACAAAAAACAAAGCAGTTTCTCAGAAAGCTTGTTTTCAGTTTTTATCTCAGGATATTTCCTTTTTCACTATAGCCCTCTATGGGCTTCCAAATATCACTTTGCACATACCACAAGAACAGTCTTAGCGAAAGGCTTCCTGAGGGAAAAGCTGTAACTCTGTGAGATGAATTAACGGAACACAAAGCAGTCTCTCAGAAAGCTTCTTTCCAGTTTATAAAGGAAGATATTTCCTTTTTCACCATAGCCCACTAAGGACTTTCAGATATCTCTTTGCAAATTCCACAAGAACAGTCTTAGCGAAAGGCTTCTTGAGGAAGAGACTGTAACTGTGTGAGATGAATTAACAGAAAAGCAAGCAGTTTCTCAGAAAGCTTCTTTTCGGTTTTTATCTTAGGATATCTCCATTTTCACCATAGCCCTCTATGGGCCTCCGAATAACACCTTGAAAATTCCACAAAAACAATCTTAGCAAAAGGCTTCTTGACGGGAAAGCTGTAACTCTGTGAGATGAATTAATAGAACACGAAGCAGTTTCTCAGAAAGCTTCTTTCAAGTAGTTAATTGAAGATATTTCCATTTACACCATAGACCTCTACAGGCTTCCAAATATCCCTTTGCAAATTCCACAAGAACAGCCTTAGCGAAAGGCTTCTTGACGGGAAAGCTGTAACTGTGTGAGATGAATTAATAGAATACAAAGCAGTTTCTCAGAAAGCTTCTTTCCAATTTTTAACTGAAGATATTTCCTTTTTCACCATAGCCCTCTAAGGGCTTCCAAATATCACTTTGCGAATTCCACAAGAACAGTCTTAGCGAAATGCTTCTTGAGGGGAAAGCTGTAACCCTGTGAGATGAATTAAAAGAACACAAAGCCGTTTCACAGAAAGCTTCTTTCCAGTTTTTAACGGAAGAGATTTACTTTTTCACCATAGCCCTCTATGGGCTTCCAAATATCACTATGCAAATCCCACTAGAACAGTCTTAGCGAAAGGCTTCTTGAGTGTAATGCTGTAACTCTGTGAGATGAAATAAGAGAACACAAATCCGTTTCTCAGAAAGCTTCTTTCCACTTTTTAACGAAAGAGATTTCCTTTTTCAGCATAGCCCTCTATGGGCTTCCAAATATGACTTTGCCAATTCCACAAGAACAGTCTTAGCGAAAGCCTTCTTGAGGGGAAAGTTGCAACTCTGTGAGATGTATTAACAGAACCGAAAGCAGTTTCTCAGAAATCTTCTTTCCAGTTTTCAACTGAAGATATTTCCTTTTTTACCATAACCCTCTATGGGCTTCCAAATATCACTTTGCGAATTCCACAAGAACAGTCTTAGCGAAATGCTTCTTGAGGGGAAAGCTGTAACCCTGTGAGATGAATTAAAAGAACACAAAGCCGTTTCACAGAAAGCTTCTTTCCAGTTTTTAACGGAAGAGATTTACTTTTTCACCATAGCCCTCTATGGGCTTCCAAATATCACTATGCAAATCCCACTAGAACAGTCTTAGCGAAAGGCTTCTTGAGTGTAATGCTGTAACTCTGTGAGATGAAATAAGAGAACACAAATCCGTTTCTCAGAAAGCTTCTTTCCACTTTTTAACGAAAGAGATTTCCTTTTTCAGCATAGCCCTCTATGGGCTTCCAAATATGACTTTGCCAATTCCACAAGAACAGTCTTAGCGAAAGGCTTCCTGAGGGGAAAGGTGTAACTCTGTGAGATGAATTAACAGAACCCAAAGCCGTTTCACAGAAAGCTTCTTTCCAGTTTTTAACTGAAGATATTTTCTTTTTCACCGTAGCCCTCTATGGACTTCCAAATATTACTTTGCAAATTCCACAAGAACAGTCGTAGCGAAAAGGTTCTTGATAGGAAAGCTATAACTCTATGAGATGAATTAACAGAACACAAAACAGTTTCTCAGAATGCTTCTTTCCAGTTTTTAACTGAAGATAATTTCTTTTTGACCATAACCCTCTATGGGCTTCCAAATATCATTTTGCATGTTCCACAAGAACAGTCTTAGCAAAAGGCTTCTTGAGGGGAAAGCTGTAACCCTCTGAGGTGAATTAACAGAACACAAAGCAGTTTCTCAAAAAAGCTTCTTTCCCCTTTTAACAAAAGAGATTTCCTTTTTCACCATACCACTCTATGGGCTTCCAAATATCACTGTGCAAATTCCACAAGAACAGTCTTATCCAAAGTCTTCTTGAGGGGAAAGCTGTAACTCTGTGAGATGAATTAAGAGAACACAAAGCCGTTTCTCAGAAAGCTTCTTTCCAGTTTTTAACGGAAGAGTTTTACTTTTTCACCATAGCCCTCTACGGGCTTCCAAATATCACTTTGCAAATTCCAAAAGAAGAGTCTTAGCGAAATTCTTCTTGAGGGGAAAGCTGTAACTCTGCGAGATGAATTAACAGAACACAAAGCAGTTTCTCAGAAAGATTCTTTTCAGATTTTATCTTAGGATATTTCCTAATTCACCATAGCGCACTGTGGGCTTACAAATATCACTTTGCAAATTCCACAAGAATAATCATAGCGAAATTCTTCTTGATGGGAAAGATGTAACTCTGTGAGATGAATTAACAGAACAAAAAGCAGGTTCTCAGAAGCATTCTTTCCAGTTTTTAACGGAAGATATTTCCTTTTTCACCATAGCCCTCTATGGGCTTTCAAATATCTCTTTGCAAATTCCTCAAGAACAGTCTTAGGAAATGGCTTCTTGAGGGGAAAGCTCTAACTCTGTGAGATGAATTAACAGAACACAAAGCAGTTTCTCAGAAAGCTTCTTTCCAGTTTTTAACAGTAGATATTTCCTTTTTTACCAAAGACCTCTATCGGTTTCCAAATATCACTTTGCATATTCCACAAGAACTGTCTTAGCGAAAGGCTTCTTGAGGGGAAAGCTGTAACTCTTTGAGATGAATTAACAAAAAACAAAGCAGTTTCTCAGAAAGCTTGTTTTCAGTTTTTATCTCAGGATATTTCCTTTTTCACTATAGCCCTCTATGGGCTTCCAAATATCACTTTGCACATACCACAAGAACAGTCTTAGCGAAAGGCTTCCTGAGGGAAAAGCTGTAACTCTGTGAGATGAATTAACGGAACACAAAGCAGTCTCTCAGAAAGCTTCTTTCCAGTTTATAAAGGAAGATATTTCCTTTTTCACCATAGCCCACTAAGGACTTTCAGATATCTCTTTGCAAATTCCACAAGAACAGTCTTAGCGAAAGGCTTCTTGAGGAAGAGACTGTAACTGTGTGAGATGAATTAACAGAAAAGCAAGCAGTTTCTCAGAAAGCTTCTTTTCGGTTTTTATCTTAGGATATCTCCATTTTCACCATAGCCCTCTATGGGCCTCCGAATAACACCTTGAAAATTCCACAAAAACAATCTTAGCAAAAGGCTTCTTGACGGGAAAGCTGTAACTCTGTGAGATGAATTAATAGAACACGAAGCAGTTTCTCAGAAAGCTTCTTTCAAGTAGTTAATTGAAGATATTTCCATTTACACCATAGACCTCTACAGGCTTCCAAATATCCCTTTGCAAATTCCACAAGAACAGCCTTAGCGAAAGGCTTCTTGACGGGAAAGCTGTAACTGTGTGAGATGAATTAATAGAATACAAAGCAGTTTCTCAGAAAGCTTCTTTCCAATTTTTAACTGAAGATATTTCCTTTTTCACCATAGCCCTCTAAGGGCTTCCAAATATCACTTTGCGAATTCCACAAGAACAGTCTTAGCGAAATGCTTCTTGAGGGGAAAGCTGTAACCCTGTGAGATGAATTAAAAGAACACAAAGCCGTTTCACAGAAAGCTTCTTTCCAGTTTTTAACGGAAGAGATTTACTTTTTCACCATAGCCCTCTATGGGCTTCCAAATATCACTATGCAAATCCCACTAGAACAGTCTTAGCGAAAGGCTTCTTGAGTGTAATGCTGTAACTCTGTGAGATGAAATAAGAGAACACAAATCCGTTTCTCAGAAAGCTTCTTTCCACTTTTTAACGAAAGAGATTTCCTTTTTCAGCATAGCCCTCTATGGGCTTCCAAATATGACTTTGCCAATTCCACAAGAACAGTCTTAGCGAAAGCCTTCTTGAGGGGAAAGTTGCAACTCTGTGAGATGTATTAACAGAACCGAAAGCAGTTTCTCAGAAATCTTCTTTCCAGTTTTCAACTGAAGATATTTCCTTTTTTACCATAACCCTCTATGGGCTTCCAAATATCACTTTGCGAATTCCACAAGAACAGTCTTAGCGAAATGCTTCTTGAGGGGAAAGCTGTAACCCTGTGAGATGAATTAAAAGAACACAAAGCCGTTTCACAGAAAGCTTCTTTCCAGTTTTTAACGGAAGAGATTTACTTTTTCACCATAGCCCTCTATGGGCTTCCAAATATCACTATGCAAATCCCACTAGAACAGTCTTAGCGAAAGGCTTCTTGAGTGTAATGCTGTAACTCTGTGAGATGAAATAAGAGAACACAAATCCGTTTCTCAGAAAGCTTCTTTCCACTTTTTAACGAAAGAGATTTCCTTTTTCAGCATAGCCCTCTATGGGCTTCCAAATATGACTTTGCCAATTCCACAAGAACAGTCTTAGCGAAAGGCTTCCTGAGGGGAAAGGTGTAACTCTGTGAGATGAATTAACAGAACCCAAAGCCGTTTCACAGAAAGCTTCTTTCCAGTTTTTAACTGAAGATATTTTCTTTTTCACCGTAGCCCTCTATGGACTTCCAAATATTACTTTGCAAATTCCACAAGAACAGTCGTAGCGAAAAGGTTCTTGATAGGAAAGCTATAACTCTATGAGATGAATTAACAGAACACAAAACAGTTTCTCAGAATGCTTCTTTCCAGTTTTTAACTGAAGATAATTTCTTTTTGACCATAACCCTCTATGGGCTTCCAAATATCATTTTGCATGTTCCACAAGAACAGTCTTAGCAAAAGGCTTCTTGAGGGGAAAGCTGTAACCCTCTGAGGTGAATTAACAGAACACAAAGCAGTTTCTCAAAAAAGCTTCTTTCCCCTTTTAACAAAAGAGATTTCCTTTTTCACCATACCACTCTATGGGCTTCCAAATATCACTGTGCAAATTCCACAAGAACAGTCTTATCCAAAGTCTTCTTGAGGGGAAAGCTGTAACTCTGTGAGATGAATTAAGAGAACACAAAGCCGTTTCTCAGAAAGCTTCTTTCCAGTTTTTAACGGAAGAGTTTTACTTTTTCACCATAGCCCTCTACGGGCTTCCAAATATCACTTTGCAAATTCCAAAAGAAGAGTCTTAGCGAAATTCTTCTTGAGGGGAAAGCTGTAACTCTGCGAGATGAATTAACAGAACACAAAGCAGTTTCTCAGAAAGATTCTTTCCAGTTTTTAACTGAAGATATTTCCTTTTTCACCATAGCCCTGTAAGGGCTTCCAAATATCACTTTCCAAATTCCAGAAGAACAGACTTCGCGAAAGTCTTCTTGATGGGAAAGCTGTAAATCTGTGATTGAATTAACAGAACACAAAGCAGTTTCTCAGAAAGCTTCTTTTCAGATTTTATCTTAGGATATTTCCTAATTCACCATAGCGCACTGTGGGCTTACAAATATCACTTTGCAAATTCCACAAGAATAATCTTAGCGAAATTCTTCTTGATGGGAAAGATGTAACTCTGTGAGATGAATTAACAGAACAAAAAGCAGGTTCTCAGAAGCATTCTTTCCAGTTTTTAACGGAAGATATTTCCTTTTTCACCATAGCCCTCTATGGGCTTTCAAATATCTCTTTGCAAATTCCTCAAGAACAGTCTTAGGAAATGGCTTCTTGAGGGGAAAGCTGTAACTCTTTGAGATGAATTAACAGAACACCAAGCCGTTTCTCAGAAAGCTTCTTTCCAGTTTTTAACTGAAGATATTTCCTTTTTCAGCATAGCCCACTCTGGGCTTCCTAATATCACTTTGCAAATTCCACAATAACAGTATTAGCGAAAGGCTTCTTGAGAGCAAAGCTATAACTCTGAGAAATGAATTAACAGAACACAAAGCAGGTTCTCAGAAAGCTTATTTCCAGTTTTTAACTGAAGATATTTTCTTTTTCACATTAACCCTCTACGGGCTTCCAAATATCACTTTGTAACTTCCACAAGAAACGTCTTAGCCAAATGCTTCTTGAGGGAAAAGCTGTAAATCGGTGAGATGAACTAACAGAACACCAAGCAGTGTCTCAAAAAGCTTATTTCCACTTGTTAACTGTAGATATTTCCTTTTTCACCCTAGCCCTCTATGGGCTTCCAAATATCACCTTGCAAATTCCACAAGAACAGACTTAGCTAAAGGCTTCTGGAGGGGAAAGCTTAACTCTGTGAGATGAATTAACAGAACACTAAGCCGTTTCTCAGAAAGCTTCTTTCCAGTTTTTAACGGAAGACATTTCCTTTTTCACCATAGCCCTCATTGGGCTTCCAAATATCACTTTGCAAATTCCACCAGAAAAGTCATAGGGAAAGGCTTCTAGAGGGAAATCCTGTAACTCTGTGTGATGAGTTAACAGAACACAAAGCAGTTTCTCAGAGAGCTTCTTCCCAATTTTTAACGGAAGATATTTACTTTTTCGTCATAGCCCTGTATGGGCTTCCAAATATCACTTTTTAAATTCCACAAGAACAGTCTTAGCGAAAGGCTTCTTGAGGGCAAAGCTGTAACTCTGTGAGATGAATTAAGAGAACACAAAGCCGTTTCTCAGAAAGTTTCTTTCCAGTTTTTAACGGAATTGATTTCCTTTTTCACCTTAGCCCTCTATGGGCTTTCATATATCTCTTTGCAAATTCCACAAGAACAGGTTTAGCGAAATGCTTCTTGAGGGGAAAGCTGTTACTCTGTGGGATGATTTAACAGAGCAAAAAGCAGTTTCTCACAAAGCTTCTTTCCAGTTTTTAACGGAAGAGATTTCCTTTTTCACCTTAGCCCTCTAAGGGCTTCCAAATATCACTTTGCAAATTCCACAAGAACAATCTTAGCGAAAGGCTTCTTGAGGATAATGCTCTAACTCTGTGAGATGAATTGACAGAACACAAAGCCGTTTCTCAGAAAACTTCTTTCCAGTTTTTAACGGAAGAGTTTTACTTTTTCACCATAGCCCTCTAGGGGCTTCCAAATATCACTTTGCAAATTCCAAAAGAAGAGTCTTAGCGAAATTCTTCTTGAGGGGAAAGCTGTAACTCTGCGAGATGAATTAACAGAACACAAAGCAGTTTCTCAGAAAGATTCTTTCCAGTTTTTAACTGAAGATATTTCCTTTTTCACCATAGCCCTGTAAGGGCTTCCAAATATCACTTTCCAAATTCCAGAAGAACAGACTTCGCGAAAGTCTTCTTGATGGGAAAGCTGTAAATCTGTGATTGAATTAACAGAACACAAAGCAGTTTCTCAGAAAGCTTCTTTTCAGATTTTATCTTAGGATATTTCCTAATTCACCATAGCGCACTGTGGGCTTACAAATATCACTTTGCAAATTCCACAAGAATAATCTTAGCGAAATTCTTCTTGATGGGAAAGATGTAACTCTGTGAGATGAATTAACAGAACAAAAAGCAGGTTCTCAGAAGCATTCTTTCCAGTTTTTAACGGAAGATATTTCCTTTTTCACCATAGCCCTCTATGGGCTTTCAAATATCTCTTTGCAAATTCCTCAAGAACAGTCTTAGGAAATGGCTTCTTGAGGGGAAAGCTCTAACTCTGTGAGATGAATTAACAGAACACAAAGCAGTTTCTCAGAAAGCTTCTTTCCAGTTTTTAACAGAAGATATTTCCTTTTTTACCAAAGACCTCTATCGGTTTCCAAATATCACTTTGCATATTCCACAAGAACTGTCTTAGCGAAAGGCTTCTTGAGGGGAAAGCTGTAACTCTTTGAGATGAATTAACAAAAAACAAAGCAGTTTCTCAGAAAGCTTGTTTTCAGTTTTTATCTCAGGATATTTCCTTTTTCACTATAGCCCTCTATGGGCTTCCAAATATCACTTTGCACATACCACAAGAACAGTCTTAGCGAAAGGCTTCCTGAGGGAAAAGCTGTAACTCTGTGAGATGAATTAACGGAACACAAAGCAGTCTCTCAGAAAGCTTCTTTCCAGTTTATAAAGGAAGATATTTCCTTTTTCACCATAGCCCACTAAGGACTTTCAGATATCTCTTTGCAAATTCCACAAGAACAGTCTTAGCGAAAGGCTTCTTGAGGAAGAGACTGTAACTGTGTGAGATGAATTAACAGAAAAGCAAGCAGTTTCTCAGAAAGCTTCTTTTCGGTTTTTATCTTAGGATATCTCCATTTTCACCATAGCCCTCTATGGGCCTCCGAATAACACCTTGAAAATTCCACAAAAACAATCTTAGCAAAAGGCTTCTTGACGGGAAAGCTGTAACTCTGTGAGATGAATTAATAGAACACAAAGCAGTTTCTCAGAAAGCTTCTTTCAAGTAGTTAATTGAAGATATTTCCATTTACACCATAGACCTCTACAGGCTTCCAAATATCCCTTTGCAAATTCCACAAGAACAGCCTTAGCGAAAGGCTTCTTGAGGGGAAAGCTGTAACTGTGTGAGATGAATTAATAGAATACAAAGCAGTTTCTCAGAAAGCTTCTTTCCAATTTTTAACTGAAGATATTTCCTTTTTCACCGTAGCCCTCTAAGGGCTTCCAAATATCACTTTGCGAATTCCACAAGAACAGTCTTAGCGAAATGCTTCTTGAGGGGAAAGCTGTAACCCTGTGAGATGAATTAAAAGAACACAAAGCCGTTTCACAGAAAGCTTCTTTCCAGTTTTTAACGGAAGAGATTTACTTTTTCACCCTAGCCCTCTATGGGCTTCCAAATATCACTATGCAAATCCCACTAGAACAGTCTTAGCGAAAGGCTTCTTGAGTGTAATGCTGTAACTCTGTGAGATGAAATAAGAGAACACAAATCCGTTTCTCAGAAAGCTTCTTTCCACTTTTTAACGAAAGAGATTTCCTTTTTCAGCATAGCCCTCTATGGGCTTCGAAATATCATTTTGCAAATTCCACAAGACCAGCCTTAGCAAAAGGCTTCTTGAGGGGAAAGCTGTAACTGTGTGAGATGAATTAATAGAATACAAAGCAGTTTCTCAGAAAGCTTCTTTCCAATTTTTAACTGAAGATATTTCCTTTTTCACCATAGCCCTCTAAGGGCTTCCAAATATCACTTTGCGAATTCCACAAGAACAGTCTTAGCGAAATGCTTCTTGAGGGGAAAGCTGTAACCCTGTGAGATGAATTAAAAGAACACAAAGCCGTTTCACAGAAAGCTTCTTTCCAGTTTTTAACGGAAGAGATTTACTTTTTCACCATAGCCCTCTATGGGCTTCCAAATATCACTATGCAAATCCCACTAGAACAGTCTTAGCGAAAGGCTTCTTGAGTGTAATGCTGTAACTCTGTGAGATGAAATAAGAGAACACAAATCCGTTTCTCAGAAAGCTTCTTTCCACTTTTTAACGAAAGAGATTTCCTTTTTCAGCCTAGCCCTCTATGGGCTTCCAAATATGACTTTGCCAATTCCACAAGAACAGTCTTAGCGAAAGGCTTCCTGAGGGGAAAGGTGTAACTCTGTGAGATGAATTAACAGAACCCAAAGCCGTTTCACAGAAAGCTTCTTTCCAGTTTTTAACTGAAGATATTTTCTTTTTCACCGTAGCCCTCTATGGACTTCCAAATATTACTTTGCAAATTCCACAAGAACAGTCGTAGCGAAAAGGTTCTTGATAGGAAAGCTATAACTCTATGAGATGAATTAACAGAACACAAAACAGTTTCTCAGAAAGCTTCTTTCCAGTTTTTAACTGAAGATATTTTCTTTTTGACCATAACCCTCTATGGGCTTCCAAATATCATTTTGCATGTTCCACAAGAACAGTCTTAGCAAAAGGCTTCTTGAGGGGAAATCTGTAACCCTCTGTGGTGAATTAACAGAACACAAAGCAGTTTCTCAAAAAAGCTTCTTTCCCCTTTTAACAAAAGAGATTTCCTTTTTCACCATACCACTCTATGGGCTTCCAAATATCACTGTGCAAATTCCACAAGAACAGTCTTATCCAAAGTCTTCTTGAGGGGAAAGCTGTAACTCTGTGAGATGAATTAAGAGAACACAAAGCCGTTTCTCAGAAAGCTTCTTTCCAGTTTTTAACGGAAGAGTTTTACTTTTTCACCATAGCCCTCTACGGGCTTCCAAATATCACTTTGCAAATTCCAAAAGAAGAGTCTTAGCGAAATTCTTCTTGAGGGGAAAGCTGTAACTCTGCGAGATGAATTAACAGAACACAAAGCAGTTTCTCAGAAAGATTCTTTCCAGTTTTTAACTGAAGATATTTCCTTTTTCACCATAGCCCTGTAAGGGCTTCCAAATATCACTTTCCAAATTCCAGAAGAACAGACTTCGCGAAAGTCTTCTTGATGGGAAAGCTGTAAATCTGTGATTGAATTAACAGAACACAAAGCAGTTTCTCAGAAAGCTTCTTTTCAGATTTTATCTTAGGATATTTCCTAATTCACCATAGCGCACTGTGGGCTTACAAATATCACTTTGCAAATTCCACAAGAATAATCTTAGCGAAATTCTTCTTGATGGGAAAGATGTAACTCTGTGAGATGAATTAACAGAACAAAAAGCAGGTTCTCAGAAGCATTCTTTCCAGTTTTTAACGGAAGATATTTCCTTTTTCACCATAGCCCTCTATGGGCTTTCAAATATCTCTTTGCAAATTCCTCAAGAACAGTCTTAGGAAATGGCTTCTTGAGGGGAAAGCTGTAACTCTTTGAGATGAATTAACAGAACACCAAGCCGTTTCTCAGAAAGCTTCTTTCCAGTTTTTAACTGAAGATATTTCCTTTTTCAGCATAGCCCACTCTGGGCTTCCTAATATCACTTTGCAAATTCCACAATAACAGTATTAGCGAAAGGCTTCTTGAGAGCAAAGCTATAACTCTGAGAAATGAATTAACAGAACACAAAGCAGGTTCTCAGAAAGCTTATTTCCAGTTTTTAACTGAAGATATTTTCTTTTTCACATTAACCCTCTACGGGCTTCCAAATATCACTTTGTAACTTCCACAAGAAACGTCTTAGCCAAATGCTTCTTGAGGGAAAAGCTGTAAATCGGTGAGATGAACTAACAGAACACCAAGCAGTGTCTCAAAAAGCTTATTTCCACTTGTTAACTGTAGATATTTCCTTTTTCACCCTAGCCCTCTATGGGCTTCCAAATATCACCTTGCAAATTCCACAAGAACAGTCTTAGCTAAAGGCTTCTGGAGGGGAAAGCTTAACTCTGTGAGATGAATTAACAGAACACTAAGCCGTTTCTCAGAAAGCTTCTTTCCAGTTTTTAACGGAAGACATTTCCTTTTTCACCATAGCCCTCATTGGGCTTCCAAATATCACTTTGCAAATTCCACCAGAAAAGTCATAGGGAAAGGCTTCTTGAGGGAAATCCTGTAACTCTGTGTGATGAGTTAACAGAACACAAAGCAGTTTCTCAGAAAGCTTCTTCCCAGTTTTTAACGGAAGATATTTACTTTTTCGTCATAGCCCTGTATGGGCTTCCAAATATCACTTTGCAAATTCCACAAGAACAGTCTTAGCCAAAGGCTTCTTGAGGGGAAAGCTGTAACTCTCGCAGATGAATTAACAGACCACAAAGCCGTTTCTCAGAAAGCTTTTTTCCAGTTTTTTACGGAAGATATTTCCTTTGTCACCATAGCCCTCATTGGGCTTCCAAATATCACTTTGCAAATTCCACCAGAAAAGTCATAGGGAAAGGCTTCTTGAGGGAAATCCTGTAACTCTGTGTGATGAGTTAACAGAACACAAAGCAGTTTCTCAGAAAGCTTCTTCCCAGTTTTTAACGGAAGATATTTACTTTTTCGTCATAGCCCTGTATGGGCTTCCAAATATCACTTTGCAAATTCCACAAGAACAGTCTTAGCCAAAGGCTTCTTGAGGGGAAAGCTGTAACTCTCTCAGATGAATTAACAGACCACAAAGCCGTTTCTCAGAAAGCTTTTTTCCAGTTTTTTACGGAAGATATTTCCTTTGTCACCATAGCCCTCATTGGGCTTCCAAATATCACTTTGGAAATTTCACAAGAACAGTCTTAGCGAAAGGCTTCTTGAGGGGAAAGCTGTAATTCTGTGAGATGAATTAAGAGAACACAAAGCCGTTTCTCAGAAAGCTTCTTTGCAGTTCTTAACTGAAGATATTTCCTTTTTCAACATCGCCCTCTATGGGCTTCAAAATATCACTTTTTAAATTCCACCAGAGCAGTCTTAACGAAAGACTTCTTCAGGTGAAAGCAGTAACTATGTGAGATGTATTCACAGATCACAAAGCAGTTTCTCAAAAAGCTTCTTTCCACTTTTTAACTGAAGACATTTCCTTTTTCACCATAGCCGTCTATGGGGTTCCAAATATCACTTTGCAAGTTCCACAAGAACAGTCTTAGCGAAAGGTTTCTTGAGGGGAAAGTTGTAACTCTGTGACATGAATTAACAGAACAAAAAGGAGTTTCTCAGAAAGCTTCTTTCCAGTTTTTAACGGAAGAGATTTTCTTTTTCACCATAGCCCTCTGTGGACTTCCAAATATCACTTTGCAAATTCCACAAGAACAATCTTAGAGAAAGGCTTCCTGAGGGGAAAGATTTAACTCTGTGAGATGAATTAACAGAACACAAAGAAGTTTCTCAGAAAGCTTCTTTCCAGTTTGGAACTGAAGATATTTCCTTTTTCACCATAGCCCTCTATGGGCTTCCAAATATCCCTTTGCCAATTCCACAAGAACAGCCTTAGCGAAAGGCTTCTTGAGGGGAAAGTTGTAACTCTGTGAGATGAATTAACAGAACACAAAGCAGCTTCTCAAAAAGCTTCTTTCCAGTTTTTAACTGAAGATATTTCCTTTTTCACCATAGCCCTCTATGGGCTTCCAAATATCACTTTGCAAATTCCACAAGAACAGCCTTACAGAAAGGCTTCTTGAGGGGAAAGCTGTAACTCTGAGAGATGAATTAACAGAACACAAAGCAGTTTCTCTTAAAGCTTCTTTCCAGTTTTTAACTGAAGATATTTCCTTTTTCACCATAGCCCTCTATGGGCTTCCAAATATCACTTTTTAAATTCCACAAGAACAGTCTTAGCGAAAGGCTTCTTGAGGGCAAAGCTGTAACTCTGTGAGATGAATTAAGAGAACACAAAGCCGTTTCTCAGAAAGTTTCTTTCCAGTTTTTAACGGAATTGATTTCCTTTTTCACCTTAGCCCTCTATGGGCTTTCATATATCTCTTTGCAAATTCCACAAGAACAGGTTTAGCGAAATGCTTCTTGAGGGGAAAGCTGTTACTCTGTGGGATGATTTAACAGAGCAAAAAGCAGTTTCTCACAAAGCTTCTTTCCAGTTTTTAACGGAAGAGATTTCCTTTTTCACCTTAGCCCTCTAAGGGCTTCCAAATATCACTTTGCAAATTCCACAAGAACAATCTTAGCGAAAGGCTTCTTGAGGATAATGCTCTAACTCTGTGAGATGAATTGACAGAACACAAAGCAGTTTCTCAGAAAGCTTCTTACCAGTTTTGAACTGAAGGTATTTCCTTTTTCACCATAGCCCTCTCTGGGCTTCCAAATATCACTTTGGAAATTCCACAACAACAGTCATAGAGAAACGCTTCTTGAGGGGAAAGCTGTATCCCTGTGAGATGAATTAAGGGAACACAAAGCCGTTTCTCAGAAAGCTTCTTTCCAGTTTTTAACGGAAGATATTTCCTTTCTCACCATACCCTCTATCGGCTTCCAAATATCACTTTTTAAATTCCACAAGAACAGTCTTAGAGAAAGGCTTCTTGTTTGGATTGTTGTAACTCTGTGAGATGAATTAACAGAACACAAAGCAGTTTCTCCAAAAGCTTCTTTCCAGTTTTTAACTGAAGATATTTCCTTTTTCACTTTAGCCTTCTATGGGCCTCCAAATATCACTTTTTAAATTCCACAAGAACAGTCTAAGCGAAAGGCTTCTTGAGAGGAAAGCTATAACTCTCTGAGTTGAATTAGCAGAACACAAAGCAATTTCTCAATAATCTTTGTTTCAGTTTTTATCTTAGGATATTTCCTTTATCACCTTAGCCCTCTATGGGTTTCCAAATATCACTTTTTAAATTCCACAAGAACAGTCTTAGTGAAAGGCTTTTGAGGGAAAAGCTGTAACTCTATGAGATGAATTAACAGAACACAAAGCATTTTCTCAGAAAGCTTCTTTCCAGTTCTTAACTGAATATATTTCCATTTTCTCCATAGCCCTCTATGGGCTTCGAAATATCTCTTTGCAAATTCCACAAGAACAGTCTTAGCGAAAGGCTTCTTGAGGTGAAAGCTGTAACTCTGTGAGATGAATTAACAAAACACAATGCAATTTTCAAAAAACTTCTTTCCAGTTTTTATCTGAAGATATTTACTTTTTCACCATAGCCCTCTATGGGCTTCGAAATATCATTTTGCAAATTCCACAAGACCAGCCTTAGCAAAAGGCTTCTTGAGGGGAAAGCTGTAACTGTGTGAGATGAATTAATAGAATACAAAGCAGTTTCTCAGAAAGCTTCTTTCCAATTTTTAACTGAAGATATTTCCTTTTTCACCATAGCCCTCTAAGGGCTTCCAAATATCACTTTGCGAATTCCACAAGAACAGTCTTAGCGAAATGCTTCTTGAGGGGAAAGCTGTAACCCTGTGAGATGAATTAAAAGAACACAAAGCCGTTTCACAGAAAGCTTCTTTCCAGTTTTTAACGGAAGAGATTTACTTTTTCACCATAGCCCTCTATGGGCTTCCAAATATCACTATGCAAATCCCACTAGAACAGTCTTAGCGAAAGGCTTCTTGAGTGTAATGCTGTAACTCTGTGAGATGAAATAAGAGAACACAAATCCGTTTCTCAGAAAGCTTCTTTCCACTTTTTAACGAAAGAGATTTCCTTTTTCAGCATAGCCCTCTATGGGCTTCCAAATATGACTTTGCCAATTCCACAAGAACAGTCTTAGCGAAAGCCTTCTTGAGGGGAAAGTTGCAACTCTGTGAGATGTATTAACAGAACCGAAAGCAGTTTCTCAGAAATCTTCTTTCCAGTTTTCAACTGAAGATATTTCCTTTTTTACCATAACCCTCTATGGGCTTCCAAATATCACTTTGCAAATTCCACAAGAACTGTCTCAGCGAAAGGCTTCTTGAGGAGAAAGCTGTAACACTGTGAGATGAATTAAAAGAACACAAAGCCGTTTCACAGAAAGCTTCTTTCCAGTTTTTAACGGAAGAGATTTACTTTTTCACCATAGCCCTCTATGGGCTTCCAAATATCACTATGCAAATCCCACTAGAACAGTCTTAGCGAAAGGCTTCTTGAGTGTAATGCTGTAACTCTGTGAGATGAAATAAGAGAACACAAATCCGTTTCTCAGAAAGCTTCTTTCCACTTTTTAACGAAAGAGATTTCCTTTTTCAGCCTAGCCCTCTATGGGCTTCCAAATATGACTTTGCCAATTCCACAAGAACAGTCTTAGCGAAAGGCTTCCTGAGGGGAAAGGTGTAACTCTGTGAGATGAATTAACAGAACCCAAAGCCGTTTCACAGAAAGCTTCTTTCCAGTTTTTAACTGAAGATATTTTCTTTTTCACCATAGCCCTCTATGGACTTCCAAATATTACTTTGCAAATTCCACAAGAACAGTCGTAGCGAAAAGGTTCTTGATAGGAAAGCTATAACTCTATGAGATGAATTAACAGAACACAAAACAGTTTCTCAGAAAGCTTCTTTCCAGTTTTTAACTGAAGATATTTTCTTTTTGACCATAACCCTCTATGGGCTTCCAAATATCATTTTGCATGCTCCACAAGAACAGTCTTAGCAAAAGGCTTCTTGAGGGGAAAGCTGTAACCCTCTGAGGTGAATTAACAGAACACAAAGCAGTTTCTCAAAAAAGCTTCTTTCCCCTTTTAACAAAAGAGATTTCCTTTTTCACCATACCACTCTATGGGTTTCCAAATATCACTGTGCAAATTCCACAAGAACAGTCTTATCCAAAGTCTTCTTGAGGGGAAAGCTGTAACTCTGTGAGATGAATTAAGAGAACACAAAGCCGTTTCTCAGAAAGCTTCTTTCCAGTTTTTAACGGAAGAGTTTTACTTTTTCACCATAGCCCTCTACGGGCTTCCAAATATCACTTTGCAAATTCCAAAAGAAGAGTCTTAGCGAAATTCTTCTTGAGGGGAAAGCTGTAACTCTGCGAGATGAATTAACAGAACACAAAGCAGTTTCTCAGAAAGATTCTTTTCAGATTTTATCTTAGGATATTTCCTAATTCACCATAGCGCACTGTGGGCTTACAAATATCACTTTGCAAATTCCACAAGAATAATCATAGCGAAATTCTTCTTGATGGGAAAGATGTAACTCTGTGAGATGAATTAACAGAACAAAAAGCAGGTTCTCAGAAGCATTCTTTCCAGTTTTTAACGGAAGATATTTCCTTTTTCACCATAGCCCTCTATGGGCTTTCAAATATCTCTTTGCAAATTCCTCAAGAACAGTCTTAGGAAATGGCTTCTTGAGGGGAAAGCTCTAACTCTGTGAGATGAATTAACAGAACACAAAGCAGTTTCTCAGAAAGCTTCTTTCCAGTTTTTAACAGTAGATATTTCCTTTTTTACCAAAGACCTCTATCGGTTTCCAAATATCACTTTGCATATTCCACAAGAACTGTCTTAGCGAAAGGCTTCTTGAGGGGAAAGCTGTAACTCTTTGAGATGAATTAACAAAAAACAAAGCAGTTTCTCAGAAAGCTTGTTTTCAGTTTTTATCTCAGGATATTTCCTTTTTCACTATAGCCCTCTATGGGCTTCCAAATATCACTTTGCACATACCACAAGAACAGTCTTAGCGAAAGGCTTCCTGAGGGAAAAGCTGTAACTCTGTGAGATGAATTAACGGAACACAAAGCAGTCTCTCAGAAAGCTTCTTTCCAGTTTATAAAGGAAGATATTTCCTTTTTCACCATAGCCCACTAAGGACTTTCAGATATCTCTTTGCAAATTCCACAAGAACAGTCTTAGCGAAAGGCTTCTTGAGGAAGAGACTGTAACTGTGTGAGATGAATTAACAGAAAAGCAAGCAGTTTCTCAGAAAGCTTCTTTTCGGTTTTTATCTTAGGATATCTCCATTTTCACCATAGCCCTCTATGGGCCTCCGAATAACACCTTGAAAATTCCACAAAAACAATCTTAGCAAAAGGCTTCTTGACGGGAAAGCTGTAACTCTGTGAGATGAATTAATAGAACACGAAGCAGTTTCTCAGAAAGCTTCTTTCAAGTAGTTAATTGAAGATATTTCCATTTACACCATAGACCTCTACAGGCTTCCAAATATCCCTTTGCAAATTCCACAAGAACAGCCTTAGCGAAAGGCTTCTTGACGGGAAAGCTGTAACTGTGTGAGATGAATTAATAGAATACAAAGCAGTTTCTCAGAAAGCTTCTTTCCAATTTTTAACTGAAGATATTTCCTTTTTCACCATAGCCCTCTAAGGGCTTCCAAATATCACTTTGCGAATTCCACAAGAACAGTCTTAGCGAAATGCTTCTTGAGGGGAAAGCTGTAACCCTGTGAGATGAATTAAAAGAACACAAAGCCGTTTCACAGAAAGCTTCTTTCCAGTTTTTAACGGAAGAGATTTACTTTTTCACCATAGCCCTCTATGGGCTTCCAAATATCACTATGCAAATCCCACTAGAACAGTCTTAGCGAAAGGCTTCTTGAGTGTAATGCTGTAACTCTGTGAGATGAAATAAGAGAACACAAATCCGTTTCTCAGAAAGCTTCTTTCCACTTTTTAACGAAAGAGATTTCCTTTTTCAGCATAGCCCTCTATGGGCTTCCAAATATGACTTTGCCAATTCCACAAGAACAGTCTTAGCGAAAGCCTTCTTGAGGGGAAAGTTGCAACTCTGTGAGATGTATTAACAGAACCGAAAGCAGTTTCTCAGAAATCTTCTTTCCAGTTTTCAACTGAAGATATTTCCTTTTTTACCATAACCCTCTATGGGCTTCCAAATATCACTTTGCAAATTCCACAAGAACTGTCTCAGCGAAAGGCTTCTTGAGGAGAAAGCTGTAACACTGTGAGATGAATTAAAAGAACACAAAGCCGTTTCACAGAAAGCTTCTTTCCAGTTTTTGACGGAAGAGATTTACTTTTTCACCATAGCCCTCTATGGGCTTCCAAATATCACTATGCAAATCCCACTAGAACAGTCTTAGCGAAAGGCTTCTTGAGTGTAATGCTGTAACTCTGTGAGATGAAATAAGAGAACACAAATCCGTTTCTCAGAAAGCTTCTTTCCACTTTTTAACGAAAGAGATTTCCTTTTTCAGCATAGCCCTCTATGGGCTTCCAAATATGACTTTGCCAATTCCACAAGAACAGTCTTAGCGAAAGGCTTCCTGAGGGGAAAGGTGTAACTCTGTGAGATGAATTAACAGAACCCAAAGCCGTTTCACAGAAAGCTTCTTTCCAGTTTTTAACTGAAGATATTTTCTTTTTCACCGTAGCCCTCTATGGACTTCCAAATATTACTTTGCAAATTCCACAAGTACAGTCGTAGCGAAAAGGTTCTTGATAGGAAAGCTATAACTCTATGAGATGAATTAACAGAACACAAAACAGTTTCTCAGAAAGCTTCTTTCCAGTTTTTAACTGAAGATATTTTCTTTTTGACCATAACCCTCTATGGGCTTCCAAATATCATTTTGCATGTTCCACAAGAACAGTCTTAGCAAAAGGCTTCTTGAGGGGAAAGCTGTAACCCTCTGAGGTGAATTAACAGAACACAAAGCAGTTTCTCAAAAAAGCTTCTTTCCCCTTTTAACAAAAGAGATTTCCTTTTTCACCATACCACTCTATGGGCTTCCAAATATCACTGTGCAAATTCCACAAGAACAGTCTTATCCAAAGTCTTCTTGAGGGGAAAGCTGTAACTCTGTGAGATGAATTAAGAGAACACAAAGCCGTTCTCAGAAAGCTTCTTTCCAGTTTTTAACGGAAGAGTTTTACTTTTTCACCATAGCCCTCTACGGGCTTCCAAATATCACTTTGCAAATTCCAAAAGAAGAGTCTTAGCGAAATTCTTCTTGAGGGGAAAGCTGTAACTCTGCGAGATGAATTAACAGAACACAAAGCAGTTTCTCAGAAAGATTCTTTCCAGTTTTTAACTGAAGATATTTCCTTTTTCACCATAGCCCTGTAAGGGCTTCCAAATATCACTTTCCAAATTCCAGAAGAACAGACTTCGCGAAAGTCTTCTTGATGGGAAAGCTGTAAATCTGTGATTGAATTAACAGAACACAAAGCAGTTTCTCAGAAAGCTTCTTTTCAGATTTTATCTTAGGATATTTCCTAATTCACCATAGCGCACTGTGGGCTTACAAATATCACTTTGCAAATTCCACAAGAATAATCTTAGCGAAATTCTTCTTGATGGGAAAGATGTAACTCTGTGAGATGAATTAACAGAACAAAAAGCAGGTTCTCAGAAGCATTCTTTCCAGTTTTTAACGGAAGATATTTCCTTTTTCACCATAGCCCTCTATGGGCTTTCAAATATCTCTTTGCAAATTCCTCAAGAACAGTCTTAGGAAATGGCTTCTTGAGGGGAAAGCTGTAACTCTTTGAGATGAATTAACAGAACACCAAGCCGTTTCTCAGAAAGCTTCTTTCCAGTTTTTAACTGAAGATATTTCCTTTTTCAGCATAGCCCACTCTGGGCTTCCTAATATCACTTTGCAAATTCCACAATAACAGTATTAGCGAAAGGCTTCTTGAGAGCAAAGCTATAACTCTGAGAAATGAATTAACAGAACACAAAGCAGGTTCTCAGAAAGCTTATTTCCAGTTTTTAACTGAAGATATTTTCTTTTTCACATTAACCCTCTACGGGCTTCCAAATATCACTTTGTAACTTCCACAAGAAACGTCTTAGCCAAATGCTTCTTGAGGGAAAAGCTGTAAATCGGTGAGATGAACTAACAGAACACCAAGCAGTGTCTCAAAAAGCTTATTTCCACTTGTTAACTGTAGATATTTCCTTTTTCACCCTAGCCCTCTATGGGCTTCCAAATATCACCTTGCAAATTCCACAAGAACAGTCTTAGCTAAAGGCTTCTGGAGGGGAAAGCTTAACTCTGTGAGATGAATTAACAGAACACTAAGCCGTTTCTCAGAAAGCTTCTTTCCAGTTTTTAACGGAAGACATTTCCTTTTTCACCATAGCCCTCATTGGGCTTCCAAATATCACTTTGCAAATTCCACCAGAAAAGTCATAGGGAAAGGCTTCTTGAGGGAAATCCTGTAACTCTGTGTGATGAGTTAACAGAACACAAAGCAGTTTCTCAGAAAGCTTCTTCCCAGTTTTTAACGGAAGATATTTACTTTTTCGTCATAGCCCTGTATGGGCTTCCAAATATCACTTTGCAAATTCCACAAGAACAGTCTTAGCCAAAGGCTTCTTGAGGGGAAAGCTGTAACTCTCGCAGATGAATTAACAGACCACAAAGCCGTTTCTCAGAAAGCTTTTTTCCAGTTTTTTACGGAAGATATTTCCTTTGTCACCATAGCCCTCATTGGGCTTCCAAATATCACTTTGCAAATTCCACCAGAAAAGTCATAGGGAAAGGCTTCTTGAGGGAAATCCTGTAACTCTGTGTGATGAGTTAACAGAACACAAAGCAGTTTCTCAGAAAGCTTCTTCCCAGTTTTTAACGGAAGATATTTACTTTTTCGTCATAGCCCTGTATGGGCTTCCAAATATCACTTTGCAAATTCCACAAGAACAGTCTTAGCCAAAGGCTTCTTGAGGGGAAAGCTGTAACTCTCTCAGATGAATTAACAGACCACAAAGCCGTTTCTCAGAAAGCTTTTTTCCAGTTTTTTACGGAAGATATTTCCTTTGTCACCATAGCCCTCATTGGGCTTCCAAATATCACTTTGGAAATTTCACAAGAACAGTCTTAGCGAAAGGCTTCTTGAGGGGAAAGCTGTAATTCTGTGAGATGAATTAAGAGAACACAAAGCCGTTTCTCAGAAAGCTTCTTTGCAGTTCTTAACTGAAGATATTTCCTTTTTCAACATCGCCCTCTATGGGCTTCAAAATATCACTTTTTAAATTCCACCAGAGCAGTCTTAACGAAAGACTTCTTCAGGTGAAAGCAGTAACTATGTGAGATGTATTCACAGATCACAAAGCAGTTTCTCAAAAAGCTTCTTTCCACTTTTTAACTGAAGACATTTCCTTTTTCACCATAGCCGTCTATGGGGTTCCAAATATCACTTTGCAAGTTCCACAAGAACAGTCTTAGCGAAAGGTTTCTTGAGGGGAAAGTTGTAACTCTGTGACATGAATTAACAGAACAAAAAGGAGTTTCTCAGAAAGCTTCTTTCCAGTTTTTAACGGAAGAGATTTTCTTTTTCACCATAGCCCTCTGTGGACTTCCAAATATCACTTTGCAAATTCCACAAGAACAATCTTAGAGAAAGGCTTCCTGAGGGGAAAGATTTAACTCTGTGAGATGAATTAACAGAACACAAAGAAGTTTCTCAGAAAGCTTCTTTCCAGTTTGGAACTGAAGATATTTCCTTTTTCACCATAGCCCTCTATGGGCTTCCAAATATCCCTTTGCCAATTCCACAAGAACAGCCTTAGCGAAAGGCTTCTTGAGGGGAAAGTTGTAACTCTGTGAGATGAATTAACAGAACACAAAGCAGCTTCTCAAAAAGCTTCTTTCCAGTTTTTAACTGAAGATATTTCCTTTTTCACCATAGCCCTCTATGGGCTTCCAAATATCACTTTGCAAATTCCACAAGAACAGCCTTACAGAAAGGCTTCTTGAGGGGAAAGCTGTAACTCTGAGAGATGAATTAACAGAACACAAAGCAGTTTCTCTTAAAGCTTCTTTCCAGTTTTTAACTGAAGATATTTCCTTTTTCACCATAGCCCTCTATGGGCTTCCAAATATCACTTTTTAAATTCCACAAGAACAGTCTTAGCGAAAGGCTTCTTGAGGGCAAAGCTGTAACTCTGTGAGATGAATTAAGAGAACACAAAGCCGTTTCTCAGAAAGTTTCTTTCCAGTTTTTAACGGAATTGATTTCCTTTTTCACCTTAGCCCTCTATGGGCTTTCATATATCTCTTTGCAAATTCCACAAGAACAGGTTTAGCGAAATGCTTCTTGAGGGGAAAGCTGTTACTCTGTGGGATGATTTAACAGAGCAAAAAGCAGTTTCTCACAAAGCTTCTTTCCAGTTTTTAACGGAAGAGATTTCCTTTTTCACCTTAGCCCTCTAAGGGCTTCCAAATATCACTTTGCAAATTCCACAAGAACAATCTTAGCGAAAGGCTTCTTGAGGATAATGCTCTAACTCTGTGAGATGAATTGACAGAACACAAAGCAGTTTCTCAGAAAGCTTCTTACCAGTTTTGAACTGAAGGTATTTCCTTTTTCACCATAGCCCTCTCTGGGCTTCCAAATATCACTTTGGAAATTCCACAACAACAGTCATAGAGAAACGCTTCTTGAGGGGAAAGCTGTATCCCTGTGAGATGAATTAAGGGAACACAAAGCCGTTTCTCAGAAAGCTTCTTTCCAGTTTTTAACGGAAGATATTTCCTTTCTCACCATACCCTCTATCGGCTTCCAAATATCACTTTTTAAATTCCACAAGAACAGTCTTAGAGAAAGGCTTCTTGTTTGGATTGTTGTAACTCTGTGAGATGAATTAACAGAACACAAAGCAGTTTCTCCAAAAGCTTCTTTCCAGTTTTTAACTGAAGATATTTCCTTTTTCACTTTAGCCTTCTATGGGCCTCCAAATATCACTTTTTAAATTCCACAAGAACAGTCTAAGCGAAAGGCTTCTTGAGAGGAAAGCTATAACTCTCTGAGTTGAATTAGCAGAACACAAAGCAATTTCTCAATAATCTTTGTTTCAGTTTTTATCTTAGGATATTTCCTTTATCACCTTAGCCCTCTATGGGTTTCCAAATATCACTTTTTAAATTCCACAAGAACAGTCTTAGTGAAAGGCTTTTGAGGGAAAAGCTGTAACTCTATGAGATGAATTAACAGAACACAAAGCATTTTCTCAGAAAGCTTCTTTCCAGTTCTTAACTGAATATATTTCCATTTTCTCCATAGCCCTCTATGGGCTTCGAAATATCTCTTTGCAAATTCCACAAGAACAGTCTTAGCGAAAGGCTTCTTGAGGTGAAAGCTGCAATTCTGTGAGATGAATTAACAAAACACAATGCAATTTTCAAAAAACTTCTTTCCAGTTTTTATCTGAAGATATTTACTTTTTCACCATAGCCCTCTATGGGCTTCGAAATATCATTTTGCAAATTCCACAAGAACAGCCTTAGCAAAAGGCTTCTTGAGGGGAAAGCTGTAACTGTGTGAGATGAATTAATAGAATACAAAGCAGTTTCTCAGAAAGCTTCTTTCCAATTTTTAACTGAAGATATTTCCTTTTTCACCATAGCCCTCTAAGGGCTTCCAAATATCACTTTGCGAATTCCACAAGAACAGTCTTAGCGAAATGCTTCTTGAGGGGAAAGCTGTAACCCTGTGAGATGAATTAAAAGAACACAAAGCCGTTTCACAGAAAGCTTCTTTCCAGTTTTTAACGGAAGAGATTTACTTTTTCACCATAGCCCTCTATGGGCTTCCAAATATCACTATGCAAATCCCACTAGAACAGTCTTAGCGAAAGGCTTCTTGAGTGTAATGCTGTAACTCTGTGAGATGAAATAAGAGAACACAAATCCGTTTCTCAGAAAGCTTCTTTCCACTTTTTAACGAAAGAGATTTCCTTTTTCAGCATAGCCCTCTATGGGCTTCCAAATATGACTTTGCCAATTCCACAAGAACAGTCTTAGCGAAAGCCTTCTTGAGGGGAAAGTTGCAACTCTGTGAGATGTATTAACAGAACCGAAAGCAGTTTCTCAGAAATCTTCTTTCCAGTTTTCAACTGAAGATATTTCCTTTTTTACCATAACCCTCTATGGGCTTCCAAATATCACTTTGCAAATTCCACAAGAACTGTCTCAGCGAAAGGCTTCTTGAGGAGAAAGCTGTAACACTGTGAGATGAATTAAAAGAACACAAAGCCGTTTCACAGAAAGCTTCTTTCCAGTTTTTAACGGAAGAGATTTACTTTTTCACCATAGCCCTCTATGGGCTTCCAAATATCACTATGCAAATCCCACTAGAACAGTCTTAGCGAAAGGCTTCTTGAGTGTAATGCTGTAACTCTGTGAGATGAAATAAGAGAACACAAATCCGTTTCTCAGAAAGCTTCTTTCCACTTTTTAACGAAAGAGATTTCCTTTTTCAGCATAGCCCTCTATGGGCTTCCAAATATGACTTTGCCAATTCCACAAGAACAGTCTTAGCGAAAGGCTTCCTGAGGGGAAAGGTGTAACTCTGTGAGATGAATTAACAGAACCCAAAGCCGTTTCACAGAAAGCTTCTTTCCAGTTTTTAACTGAAGATATTTTCTTTTTCACCATAGCCCTCTATGGACTTCCAAATATTACTTTGCAAATTCCACAAGAACAGTCGTAGCGAAAAGGTTCTTGATAGGAAAGCTATAACTCTATGAGATGAATTAACAGAACACAAAACAGTTTCTCAGAAAGCTTCTTTCCAGTTTTTAACTGAAGATATTTTCTTTTTGACCATAACCCTCTATGGGCTTCCAAATATCATTTTGCATGTTCCACAAGAACAGTCTTAGCAAAAGGCTTCTTGAGGGGAAAGCTGTAACCCTCTGAGGTGAATTAACAGAACACAAAGCAGTTTCTCAAAAAAGCTTCTTTCCCCTTTTAACAAAAGAGATTTCCTTTTTCACCATACCACTCTATGGGTTTCCAAATATCACTGTGCAAATTCCACAAGAACAGTCTTATCCAAAGTCTTCTTGAGGGGAAAGCTGTAACTCTGTGAGATGAATTAAGAGAACACAAAGCCGTTTCTCAGAAAGCTTCTTTCCAGTTTTTAACGGAAGAGTTTTACTTTTTCACCATAGCCCTCTACGGGCTTCCAAATATCACTTTGCAAATTCCAAAAGAAGAGTCTTAGCGAAATTCTTCTTGAGGGGAAAGCTGTAACTCTCCGAGATGAATTAACAGAACACAAAGCAGTTTCTCAGAAAGATTCTTTTCAGATTTTATCTTAGGATATTTCCTAATTCACCATAGCGCACTGTGGGCTTACAAATATCACTTTGCAAATTCCACAAGAATAATCATAGCGAAATTCTTCTTGATGGGAAAGATGTAACTCTGTGAGATGAATTAACAGAACAAAAAGCAGGTTCTCAGAAGCATTCTTTCCAGTTTTTAACGGAAGATATTTCCTTTTTCACCATAGCCCTCTATGGGCTTTCAAATATCTCTTTGCAAATTCCTCAAGAACAGTCTTAGGAAATGGCTTCTTGAGGGGAAAGCTCTAACTCTGTGAGATGAATTAACAGAACACAAAGCAGTTTCTCAGAAAGCTTCTTTCCAGTTTTTAACAGTAGATATTTCCTTTTTTACCAAAGACCTCTATCGGTTTCCAAATATCACTTTGCATATTCCACAAGAACTGTCTTAGCGAAAGGCTTCTTGAGGGGAAAGCTGTAACTCTTTGAGATGAATTAACAAAAAACAAAGCAGTTTCTCAGAAAGCTTGTTTTCAGTTTTTATCTCAGGATATTTCCTTTTTCACTATAGCCCTCTATGGGCTTCCAAATATCACTTTGCACATACCACAAGAACAGTCTTAGCGAAAGGCTTCCTGAGGGAAAAGCTGTAACTCTGTGAGATGAATTAACGGAACACAAAGCAGTCTCTCAGAAAGCTTCTTTCCAGTTTATAAAGGAAGATATTTCCTTTTTCACCATAGCCCACTAAGGACTTTCAGATATCTCTTTGCAAATTCCACAAGAACAGTCTTAGCGAAAGGCTTCTTGAGGAAGAGACTGTAACTGTGTGAGATGAATTAACAGAAAAGCAAGCAGTTTCTCAGAAAGCTTCTTTTCGGTTTTTATCTTAGGATATCTCCATTTTCACCATAGCCCTCTATGGGCCTCCGAATAACACCTTGAAAATTCCACAAAAACAATCTTAGCAAAAGGCTTCTTGACGGGAAAGCTGTAACTCTGTGAGATGAATTAATAGAACACGAAGCAGTTTCTCAGAAAGCTTCTTTCAAGTAGTTAATTGAAGATATTTCCATTTACACCATAGACCTCTACAGGCTTCCAAATATCCCTTTGCAAATTCCACAAGAACAGCCTTAGCGAAAGGCTTCTTGACGGGAAAGCTGTAACTGTGTGAGATGAATTAATAGAATACAAAGCAGTTTCTCAGAAAGCTTCTTTCCAATTTTTAACTGAAGATATTTCCTTTTTCACCATAGCCCTCTAAGGGCTTCCAAATATCACTTTGCGAATTCCACAAGAACAGTCTTAGCGAAATGCTTCTTGAGGGGAAAGCTGTAACCCTGTGAGATGAATTAAAAGAACACAAAGCCGTTTCACAGAAAGCTTCTTTCCAGTTTTTAACGGAAGAGATTTACTTTTTCACCATAGCCCTCTATGGGCTTCCAAATATCACTATGCAAATCCCACTAGAACAGTCTTAGCGAAAGGCTTCTTGAGTGTAATGCTGTAACTCTGTGAGATGAAATAAGAGAACACAAATCCGTTTCTCAGAAAGCTTCTTTCCACTTTTTAACGAAAGAGATTTCCTTTTTCAGCATAGCCCTCTATGGGCTTCCAAATATGACTTTGCCAATTCCACAAGAACAGTCTTAGCGAAAGCCTTCTTGAGGGGAAAGTTGCAACTCTGTGAGATGTATTAACAGAACCGAAAGCAGTTTCTCAGAAATCTTCTTTCCAGTTTTCAACTGAAGATATTTCCTTTTTTACCATAACCCTCTATGGGCTTCCAAATATCACTTTGCAAATTCCACAAGAACTGTCTCAGCGAAAGGCTTCTTGAGGAGAAAGCTGTAACACTGTGAGATGAATTAAAAGAACACAAAGCCGTTTCACAGAAAGCTTCTTTCCAGTTTTTAACGGAAGAGATTTACTTTTTCACCATAGCCCTCTATGGGCTTCCAAATATCACTATGCAAATCCCACTAGAACAGTCTTAGCGAAAGGCTTCTTGAGTGTAATGCTGTAACTCTGTGAGATGAAATAAGAGAACACAAATCCGTTTCTCAGAAAGCTTCTTTCCACTTTTTAACGAAAGAGATTTCCTTTTTCAGCATAGCCCTCTATGGGCTTCCAAATATGACTTTGCCAATTCCACAAGAACAGTCTTAGCGAAAGGCTTCCTGAGGGGAAAGGTGTAACTCTGTGAGATGAATTAACAGAACCCAAAGCCGTTTCACAGAAAGCTTCTTTCCAGTTTTTAACTGAAGATATTTTCTTTTTCACCGTAGCCCTCTATGGACTTCCAAATATTACTTTGCAAATTCCACAAGAACAGTCGTAGCGAAAAGGTTCTTGATAGGAAAGCTATAACTCTATGAGATGAATTAACAGAACACAAAACAGTTTCTCAGAAAGCTTCTTTCCAGTTTTTAACTGAAGATATTTTCTTTTTGACCATAACCCTCTATGGGCTTCCAAATATCATTTTGCATGTTCCACAAGAACAGTCTTAGCAAAAGGCTTCTTGAGGGGAAAGCTGTAACCCTCTGAGGTGAATTAACAGAACACAAAGCAGTTTCTCAAAAAAGCTTCTTTCCCCTTTTAACAAAAGAGATTTCCTTTTTCACCATACCACTCTATGGGCTTCCAAATATCACTGTGCAAATTCCACAAGAACAGTCTTATCCAAAGTCTTCTTGAGGGGAAAGCTGTAACTCTGTGAGATGAATTAAGAGAACACAAAGCCGTTTCTCAGAAAGCTTCTTTCCAGTTTTTAACGGAAGAGTTTTACTTTTTCACCATAGCCCTCTACGGGCTTCCAAATATCACTTTGCAAATTCCAAAAGAAGAGTCTTAGCGAAATTCTTCTTGAGGGGAAAGCTGTAACTCTGCGAGATGAATTAACAGAACACAAAGCAGTTTCTCAGAAAGATTCTTTCCAGTTTTTAACTGAAGATATTTCCTTTTTCACCATAGCCCTGTAAGGGCTTCCAAATATCACTTTCCAAATTCCAGAAGAACAGACTTCGCGAAAGTCTTCTTGATGGGAAAGCTGTAAATCTGTGATTGAATTAACAGAACACAAAGCAGTTTCTCAGAAAGCTTCTTTTCAGATTTTATCTTAGGATGTTTCCTAATTCACCATAGCGCACTGTGGGCTTACAAATATCACTTTGCAAATTCCACAAGAATAATCTTAGCGAAATTCTTCTTGATGGGAAAGATGTAACTCTGTGAGATGAATTAACAGAACAAAAAGCAGGTTCTCAGAAGCATTCTTTCCAGTTTTTAACGGAAGATATTTCCTTTTTCACCATAGCCCTCTATGGGCTTTCAAATATCTCTTTGCAAATTCCTCAAGAACAGTCTTAGGAAATGGCTTCTTGAGGGGAAAGCTGTAACTCTTTGAGATGAATTAACAGAACACCAAGCCGTTTCTCAGAAAGCTTCTTTCCAGTTTTTAACTGAAGATATTTCCTTTTTCAGCATAGCCCACTCTGGGCTTCCTAATATCACTTTGCAAATTCCACAATAACAGTATTAGCGAAAGGCTTCTTGAGAGCAAAGCTATAACTCTGAGAAATGAATTAACAGAACACAAAGCAGGTTCTCAGAAAGCTTATTTCCAGTTTTTAACTGAAGATATTTTCTTTTTCACATTAACCCTCTACGGGCTTCCAAATATCACTTTGTAACTTCCACAAGAACAGCCTTACAGAAAGGCTTCTTGAGGGGAAAGCTGTAACTCTGAGAGATGAATTAACAGAACACAAAGCAGTTTCTCTTAAAGCTTCTTTCCAGTTTTTAACTGAAGATATTTCCTTTTTCACCATAGCCCTCTATGGGCTTCCAAATATCACTTTTTAAATTCCACAAGAACAGTCTTAGCGAAAGGCTTCTTGAGGGCAAAGCTGTAACTCTGTGAGATGAATTAAGAGAACACAAAGCCGTTTCTCAGAAAGTTTCTTTCCAGTTTTTAACGGAATTGATTTCCTTTTTCACCTTAGCCCTCTATGGGCTTTCATATATCTCTTTGCAAATTCCACAAGAACAGGTTTAGCGAAATGCTTCTTGAGGGGAAAGCTGTTACTCTGTGGGATGATTTAACAGAGCAAAAAGCAGTTTCTCACAAAGCTTCTTTCCAGTTTTTAACGGAAGAGATTTCCTTTTTCACCTTAGCCCTCTAAGGGCTTCCAAATATCACTTTGCAAATTCCACAAGAACAATCTTAGCGAAAGGCTTCTTGAGGATAATGCTCTAACTCTGTGAGATGAATTGACAGAACACAAAGCAGTTTCTCAGAAAGCTTCTTACCAGTTTTGAACGGAAGGTATTTCCTTTTTTACCATAGCCCTCTCTGGGCTTCCAAATATCACTTTGGAAATTCCACAACAACAGTCATAGAGAAACGCTTCTTGAGGGGAAAGCTGTATCCCTGTGAGATGAATTAAGGGAACACAAAGCCGTTTCTCAGAAAGCTTCTTTCCAGTTTCTAACGGAAGATATTTCCTTTCTCACCATACCCTCTATCGGCTTCCAAATATCACTTTTTAAATTCCACAAGAACAGTCTTAGAGAAAGGCTTCTTGTTTGGATTGTTGTAACTCTGTGAGATGAATTAACAGAACACAAAGCAGTTTCTCCAAAAGCTTCTTTCCAGTTTTTAACTGAAGATATTTCCTTTTTCACTTTCGCCTTCTATGGGCCTCCAAATATCACTTTTTAAATTCCACAAGAACAGTCTAAGCGAAAGGCTTCTTGAGAGGAAAGCTATAACTCTCTGAGTTGAATTAGCAGAACACAAAGCAATTTCTCAATAATCTTTGTTTCAGTTTTTATCTTAGGATATTTCCTTTATCACCTTAGCCCTCTATGGGTTTCCAAATATCACTTTTTAAATTCCACAAGAACAGTCTTAGAGAAAGGCGTTTGAGGGAAAAGCTGTAACTCTATGAGATGAATTAACAGAACACAAAGCATTTTCTCAGAAAGCTTCTTTCCAGTTCTTAACTGAATATATTTCCATTTTCTCCATAGCCCTCTATGGGCTTCGAAATATCTCTTTGCAAATTCCACAAGAACAGTCTTAGCGAAAGGCTTCTTGAGGTGAAAGCTGTAACTCTGTGAGATGAATTAACAAAACACAATGCAATTTTCAAAAAACTTCTTTCCAGTTTTTATCTGAAGATATTTACTTTTTCACCATAGCCCTCTATGGGCTTCGAAATATCATTTTGCAAATTCCACAAGACCAGCCTTAGCAAAAGGCTTCTTGAGGGGAAAGCTGTAACTGTGTGAGATGAATTAATAGAATACAAAGCAGTTTCTCAGAAAGCTTCTTTCCAATTTTTAACTGAAGATATTTCCTTTTTCACCATAGCCCTCTAAGGGCTTCCAAATATCACTTTGCGAATTCCACAAGAACAGTCTTAGCGAAATGCTTCTTGAGGGGAAAGCTGTAACCCTGTGAGATGAATTAAAAGAACACAAAGCCGTTTCACAGAAAGCTTCTTTCCAGTTTTTAACGGAAGAGATTTACTTTTTCACCATAGCCCTCTATGGGCTTCCAAATATCACTATGCAAATCCCACTAGAACAGTCTTAGCGAAAGGCTTCTTGAGTGTAATGCTGTAACTCTGTGAGATGAAATAAGAGAACACAAATCCGTTTCTCAGAAAGCTTCTTTCCACTTTTTAACGAAAGAGATTTCCTTTTTCAGCCTAGCCCTCTATGGGCTTCCAAATATGACTTTGCCAATTCCACAAGAACAGTCTTAGCGAAAGGCTTCCTGAGGGGAAAGGTGTAACTCTGTGAGATGAATTAACAGAACCCAAAGCCGTTTCACAGAAAGCTTCTTTCCAGTTTTTAACTGAAGATATTTTCTTTTTCACCGTAGCCCTCTATGGACTTCCAAATATTACTTTGCAAATTCCACAAGAACAGTCGTAGCGAAAAGGTTCTTGATAGGAAAGCTATAACTCTATGAGATGAATTAACAGAACACAAAACAGTTTCTCAGAAAGCTTCTTTCCAGTTTTTAACTGAAGATATTTTCTTTTTGACCATAACCCTCTATGGGCTTCCAAATATCATTTTGCATGTTCCACAAGAACAGTCTTAGCAAAAGGCTTCTTGAGGGGAAAGCTGTAACCCTCTGAGGTGAATTAACAGAACACAAAGCAGTTTCTCAAAAAAGCTTCTTTCCCCTTTTAACAAAAGAGATTTCCTTTTTCACCATACCACTCTATGGGCTTCCAAATATCACTGTGCAAATTCCACAAGAACAGTCTTATCCAAAGTCTTCTTGAGGGGAAAGCTGTAACTCTGTGAGATGAATTAAGAGAACACAAAGCCGTTTCTCAGAAAGCTTCTTTCCAGTTTTTAACGGAAGAGTTTTACTTTTTCACCATAGCCCTCTACGGGCTTCCAAATATCACTTTGCAAATTCCAAAAGAAGAGTCTTAGCGAAATTCTTCTTGAGGGGAAAGCTGTAACTCTGCGAGATGAATTAACAGAACACAAAGCAGTTTCTCAGAAAGATTCTTTCCAGTTTTTAACTGAAGATATTTCCTTTTTCACCATAGCCCTGTAAGGGCTTCCAAATATCACTTTCCAAATTCCAGAAGAACAGACTTCGCGAAAGTCTTCTTGATGGGAAAGCTGTAAATCTGTGATTGAATTAACAGAACACAAAGCAGTTTCTCAGAAAGCTTCTTTTCAGATTTTATCTTAGGATATTTCCTAATTCACCATAGCGCACTGTGGGCTTACAAATATCACTTTGCAAATTCCACAAGAATAATCTTAGCGAAATTCTTCTTGATGGGAAAGATGTAACTCTGTGAGATGAATTAACAGAACAAAAAGCAGGTTCTCAGAAGCATTCTTTCCAGTTTTTAACGGAAGATATTTCCTTTTTCACCATAGCCCTCTATGGGCTTTCAAATATCTCTTTGCAAATTCCTCAAGAACAGTCTTAGGAAATGGCTTCTTGAGGGGAAAGCTGTAACTCTTTGAGATGAATTAACAGAACACCAAGCCGTTTCTCAGAAAGCTTCTTTCCAGTTTTTAACTGAAGATATTTCCTTTTTCAGCATAGCCCACTCTGGGCTTCCTAATATCACTTTGCAAATTCCACAATAACAGTATTAGCGAAAGGCTTCTTGAGAGCAAAGCTATAACTCTGAGAAATGAATTAACAGAACACAAAGCAGGTTCTCAGAAAGCTTATTTCCAGTTTTTAACTGAAGATATTTTCTTTTTCACATTAACCCTCTACGGGCTTCCAAATATCACTTTGTAACTTCCACAAGAAACGTCTTAGCCAAATGCTTCTTGAGGGAAAAGCTGTAAATCGGTGAGATGAACTAACAGAACACCAAGCAGTGTCTCAAAAAGCTTATTTCCACTTGTTAACTGTAGATATTTCCTTTTTCACCCTAGCCCTCTATGGGCTTCCAAATATCACCTTGCAAATTCCACAAGAACAGTCTTAGCTAAAGGCTTCTGGAGGGGAAAGCTTAACTCTGTGAGATGAATTAACAGAACACTAAGCCGTTTCTCAGAAAGCTTCTTTCCAGTTTTTAACGGAAGACATTTCCTTTTTCACCATAGCCCTCATTGGGCTTCCAAATATCACTTTGCAAATTCCACCAGAAAAGTCATAGGGAAAGGCTTCTTGAGGGAAATCCTGTAACTCTGTGTGATGAGTTAACAGAACACAAAGCAGTTTCTCAGAAAGCTTCTTCCCAGTTTTTAACGGAAGATATTTACTTTTTCGTCATAGCCCTGTATGGGCTTCCAAATATCACTTTGCAAATTCCACAAGAACAGTCTTAGCCAAAGGCTTCTTGAGGGGAAAGCTGTAACTCTCGCAGATGAATTAACAGACCACAAAGCCGTTTCTCAGAAAGCTTTTTTCCAGTTTTTTACGGAAGATATTTCCTTTGTCACCATAGCCCTCATTGGGCTTCCAAATATCACTTTGCAAATTCCACCAGAAAAGTCATAGGGAAAGGCTTCTTGAGGGAAATCCTGTAACTCTGTGTGATGAGTTAACAGAACACAAAGCAGTTTCTCAGAAAGCTTCTTCCCAGTTTTTAACGGAAGATATTTACTTTTTCGTCATAGCCCTGTATGGGCTTCCAAATATCACTTTGCAAATTCCACAAGAACAGTCTTAGCTAAAGGCTTCTGGAGGGGAAAGCTTAACTCTGTGAGATGAATTAACAGAACACTAAGCCGTTTCTCAGAAAGCTTCTTTCCAGTTTTTAACGGAAGACATTTCCTTTTTCACCATAGCCCTCATTGGGCTTCCAAATATCACTTTGCAAATTCCACCAGAAAAGTCATAGGGAAAGGCTTCTTGAGGGAAATCCTGTAACTCTGTGTGATGAGTTAACAGAACACAAAGCAGTTTCTCAGAAAGCTTCTTCCCAGTTTTTAACGGAAGATATTTACTTTTTCGTCATAGCCCTGTATGGGCTTCCAAATATCACTTTGCAAATTCCACAAGAACAGTCTTAGCCAAAGGCTTCTTGAGGGGAAAGCTGTAACTCTCGCAGATGAATTAACAGACCACAAAGCCGTTTCTCAGAAAGCTTTTTTCCAGTTTTTTACGGAAGATATTTCCTTTGTCACCATAGCCCTCATTGGGCTTCCAAATATCACTTTGCAAATTCCACCAGAAAAGTCA
This sequence comes from Chlorocebus sabaeus, assembly GCF_047675955.1. Classification (NCBI taxonomy): domain Eukaryota; kingdom Metazoa; phylum Chordata; class Mammalia; order Primates; family Cercopithecidae; genus Chlorocebus; species Chlorocebus sabaeus. Next base: position 211,764 of record NW_027327520.1, read on the forward strand.
TAGGGAAAGGCTTCTTGAGGGAAATCCTGTAACTCTGTGTGATGAGTTAACAGAACACAAAGCAGTTTCTCAGAAAGCTTCTTCCCAGTTTTTAACGGAAGATATTTACTTTTTCGTCATAGCCCTGTATGGGCTTCCAAATATCACTTTGCAAATTCCACAAGAACAGTCTTAGCCAAAGGCTTCTTGAGGGGAAAGCTGTAACTCTCTCAGATGAATTAACAGACCACAAAGCCGTTTCTCAGAAAGCTTTTTTCCAGTTTTTTACGGAAGATATTTCCTTTGTCACCATAGCCCTCATTGGGCTTCCAAATATCACTTTGGAAATTTCACAAGAACAGTCTTAGCGAAAGGCTTCTTGAGGGGAAAGCTGTAATTCTGTGAGATGAATTAAGAGAACACAAAGCCGTTTCTCAGAAAGCTTCTTTGCAGTTCTTAACTGAAGATATTTCCTTTTTCAACATCGCCCTCTATGGGCTTCAAAATATCACTTTTTAAATTCCACCAGAGCAGTCTTAACGAAAGACTTCTTCAGGTGAAAGCAGTAACTATGTGAGATGTATTCACAGATCACAAAGCAGTTTCTCAAAAAGCTTCTTTCCACTTTTTAACTGAAGACATTTCCTTTTTCACCATAGCCGTCTATGGGGTTCCAAATATCACTTTGCAAGTTCCACAAGAACAGTCTTAGCGAAAGGTTTCTTGAGGGGAAAGTTGTAACTCTGTGACATGAATTAACAGAACAAAAAGGAGTTTCTCAGAAAGCTTCTTTCCAGTTTTTAACGGAAGAGATTTTCTTTTTCACCATAGCCCTCTGTGGACTTCCAAATATCACTTTGCAAATTCCACAAGAACAATCTTAGAGAAAGGCTTCCTGAGGGGAAAGATTTAACTCTGTGAGATGAATTAACAGAACACAAAGAAGTTTCTCAGAAAGCTTCTTTCCAGTTTGGAACTGAAGATATTTCCTTTTTCACCATAGCCCTCTATGGGCTTCCAAATATCCCTTTGCCAATTCCACAAGAACAGCCTTAGCGAAAGGCTTCTTGAGGGGAAAGTTGTAACTCTGTGAGATGAATTAACAGAACACAAAGCAGCTTCTCAAAAAGCTTCTTTCCAGTTTTTAACTGAAGATATTTCCTTTTTCACCATAGCCCTCTATGGGCTTCCAAATATCACTTTGCAAATTCCACAAGAACAGCCTTACAGAAAGGCTTCTTGAGGGGAAAGCTGTAACTCTGAGAGATGAATTAACAGAACACAAAGCAGTTTCTCTTAAAGCTTCTTTCCAGTTTTTAACTGAAGATATTTCCTTTTTCACCATAGCCCTCTATGGGCTTCCAAATATCACTTTTTAAATTCCACAAGAACAGTCTTAGCGAAAGGCTTCTTGAGGGCAAAGCTGTAACTCTGTGAGATGAATTAAGAGAACACAAAGCCGTTTCTCAGAAAGTTTCTTTCCAGTTTTTAACGGAATTGATTTCCTTTTTCACCTTAGCCCTCTATGGGCTTTCATATATCTCTTTGCAAATTCCACAAGAACAGGTTTAGCGAAATGCTTCTTGAGGGGAAAGCTGTTACTCTGTGGGATGATTTAACAGAGCAAAAAGCAGTTTCTCACAAAGCTTCTTTCCAGTTTTTAACGGAAGAGATTTCCTTTTTCACCTTAGCCATCTAAGGGCTTCCAAATATCACTTTGCAAATTCCACAAGAACCGTCTTAGATAAAGGCTTCTTGAGGGGAAAGCTGAAACTCTCTGCGATGAATTAACAGAACACAAAACAGTTTCTCAGAAAGCCTCTTTTCAGTTTTTATCTTAGGATATTTTCTTTTTCACCATAGCCTCTAAGGGTTTCCAAAAATCACTTTCAAATTCCACAAAAACAGTCTTGGGGAAAGGATTCTTGAGGTGAAAGCTGTAACTCTGAGAGATGAATTAACAAACGCAAAGCAGTTTCTCAGAAATCTTCTTTTCAGTTTTTAACGGAAGATATTTTCTTTTTTGCCACAGCTCTCTATGGACTTCCAAATATCACTTTGCAAATTCCACAAGAACAGTCTTAGGGAAAGGCTTCTTGAGTGTAAAGCTGTAACTATGTGAGATCATTCAAGAAAACATAAAGTAGATTCTCAGAAATCTTCTCTCAAGTTTTTAACGGAAGATATTTTCTTTTTCACCAGAGCCCTCTAAGGACTTCCAAATATCACATTTGAAATTCCACAAGAACAGTCTTAGGGAAAGGCTTTTTGAGGAGAACGATGTAAATCTGTAAGATGAATTAACAGACACAAAACAGTTTCTCAGAAATCTTCTTTTCAGTTTTTAACAGAAGATTTTTTTCTTTTTCACCATAGCCTTCTATGGGCTTTCAAATATCACTGTGAAAATTCCACAAGAACAGCCTTAGCGAAAATCTTCCTGGGGAGAAAGCTGTAACTCTTTGAGATGAATTAACAGAACACAAAGCAGTTTCTCAGAAAGTTTCTTTCCAGTTTTTAACGGAAGATATTTCCTTTTTCACCATAAACCTCTATGGGCTTCAAAATATCACTTTGCAAACTCCTCAAGAACAGTCTTAGCGAAAGGCTTCTTGAGGGGAAACTGTAACTCTGTGAGTTGTATTAACAGAACACAAAGCACTTTCTCAGAAAGCTTATTTTCAGTTTTTATCCTAGGATATTTTCTTTTTCACCATAGCCCTCTATGGGCTTCCAAATATCACTTTGCTAATTTCACAAAAACAGTCTTAGTGAACAGCTTCTTGAGGGGAAAGCTGTAACTCTGTGAGTTGAACTAACAGAACACAAAGCAGTTTCTCAGAAATCTTCTTTCCAGCTTTTAACGAAAGTTATTTCCTTTTTCACCTTAGCCCTCTATGGGTTTCCAAACATCACTTTGCAAATTTCACAAGAACAGTCTTAGAGAAAGGCTTCTTGAGGAGAAAGCTGTAATTCTCTGAGATGAATTAACAGAACACAAAGCAGTTTCTCAGAAAGCTTCTTCTCGGTTTTTATCTTATGATATTTCCATTTTCATCATAGCCCCATATGGACTTGCAAATATCACTTTGCAAATTCCACAAGAACAGTCTTAGCGAAAGGCTTCTTGAGGGGAAAGCTGTAACTCTGTGAGATGAATTAACATAACACAAAGCAGTTTCTCAGAAAGCTTCTTTTCAGTTTTAATCTTAGGATATTTCCTTTGTCAGCATAGCCCTGTATGGGCTTACAAATGTCACTTTGCAAATTCATCAAGAACAGTCTTAGCGAAAGGCTTCTTGAGGGGAAACTGTAGCTCTGTGAGATGAATTAACAGACCACAAAGCAGTTTCTCAGAAAGCTGCTTTCCAGTTTTTAACGGAAAATATTTCCTTTTTCACCATATCCCTCTATGGGACTGCAAATATCACTTTGAAACTTCCACAAGAACAGTCTTAGCGAAAGCCTTCTTGAGGGGAAATCTGTAGCTTTGTTAGATGAACTAACAGACCACAAAGCAGTTAATCAGAAAGTTTCTTCCCAGTTTTTAACGGAAGATATTTTCTTTTCACCATATCCCTCTATGGGTTTCCAAATATCACTTGCAAATTCCACAAGAACAGTTTCAGTGAACGGCTTCTTGAGGGGAAAGCTATAACTCTGTGAGATGATTTAAGAGAACACAGTGCAGTTTCTCAGGAAGCTTCCTTTAGGTTTTTATCTTAGGATATTTTCTTTTTCGCCAGAGCCCCCTATGGGCTTCGAAATATCACTTTGCAAATTCCACAAGAACAGTCTTAGGGAAAGACTTCTTGAGGGGAAATCTGTAACTCTCTGAGATCAATTAACAAAAAAAAAAAAAAAAAAATTGCAGTTTCTCAGAAATCTTCTTTCAAGTTTTTAACGGAAGATATTTCCTTTTTCACCATAGCCCTCTATGGGTTTCCAAATATCACATTTCAAGTTCCACAAGAACAGTCTTAGCGAAAGGCTTTTGGAGGAGAAAGCTTAAATTGTAATATGAATTAACAGACACAAAACTGTTTTTCAGAAAGCTTCTATCCACTTTTTAACGGAAGATATTTCCTTTTTCACCATTGCCATCTAAGGGCTTCCAAATATCACTTTGCAAATATCACAAGAACAGTCTTACTGAACGGCTTCTTGAGAGGAAAGCTGTAACTCTGTGAGATGAACTAACAGAACACAAAGCAGTTTCTCAGAAAGCTACTTTCCAGTTTTTAACGGAAGATATTTCCTTTTCCACCATAGCCCTCTATGGGCTTCCGAATATCACTTTGCAAATACCACAGAACAGTCTTAGCAAAAGGCTTCTTAAAGGGAAAGCTGTAACTCTGTGAGATGAATTATCAGAAACCACAGCAATTTCTCAGAAATGTTCTTTCCAGTTTTTAACGGAAGATATTTCCTTTTTCAGCATAGCCCTCTATGGGCTTCCAAATATCACTTTGCAAATTCCACAAGAACTGTCTTAGGGAAAGGCTTCTTGAAGGGAAAGCTGTAACTCTGTGAGATGAATTAATAGAACACAAAGCAGTTTCTCAGAAAGCTTCTTTCCAGTTTATATCGGAAGATATTTTCTTTTTCACCATATCCCTCTATGGGCTTCCAAATATCACTTTGCAAATTCCACAAGAACAGCCTTAGCGAAGGGCTACTTGAGAAAGACTTTTTAGGGGAAAGCTGTAACTCCGTGAGTTGAATTAACAGAACACAAACAGTTCATCATAAAGCTTGTCTCCAGTTTTTAACGGAAGATATTTCCTTTTTCACCGTATCCGTCTATGGGCTTCCAAATATCACTTTGCAACTTCCACAAGAACAGTCTTAGCGAAAGGCTTCTTGAGGGGAAAGCTGTAGCTCTGTGGGATTAATTAACAGAGAACAAAGCCGTTACTCAGAAAGCTTCTTTCCAGTTTTTAACGGAAGAGATTTCCTTTTTCACCATATCCCTCTATGGGCTTCGAAATATCACTTTGCAAATTCCAGAAGAACAGTCTTAGTGAACGGCTTCTTGAGGGGAAAGCTATAACATGTGAGATGAATTAAGAGAACACAGTGCAGTTTTTCAGAATGCATCATTTCGGTTTTTATGTTACGATATTTTCTTTTTCACCATACCTCTCTAAGGGCTTCCAAATATCACTTTGCAACTTCCACAAGAAGAGTCTTAGGGGAAGGCTACCTGAAGGGAAAGCTGTAACAGTGTGAGATAAATTAAGAGAACACAGAGTAGTTTCTCAGAAAGCTTCTTTCCAGTTTTTAACGGAAGTTATTTCCTTCATTACCATAGCCTTCTATGGGCTTCCATATATCAGTTTGCAAATTTCACAAGAACAGTCTTAGCAAAGGGCTTCTTGAGGAGAAAGCTGTAACTCTCTGAGATGAATTAACAGAACACAAAGCAGTTTCTCAGAAAGCTTCTTTTCGGTTTTTATCTTAGCATATTTCCGTATGCACCATAGTGCTCTATGGCCTTCCAAATATCTCTTTGCCAATTCCAAAAGAACAGTCTTTGAGAAAGGCTTCTTGAACGGAAAGCTGTAAATCTCTGAGTTGAATTAACAGAACGGAAAGCAGTTCCTCAGAAAGCTTCTTTTCAGTTGTTATCTTAGGATATTTCCTTTTTCACCCTAGCACTCTAAGGGCTTCCAAATATCACTTTGCAAATTCCACAAAGCAGTCTTAGCGAAAGGCTTATTGAGGGGAAGGGTGTAACTCTGTGAGATGAATTAACAGAACACAAAGCATTTTCTCAGAAAACTTCTTTCCAGTTTTTAACTGAAGATATTTCCTTTTTCACCATAGACTTCTTTAGGCTTTCAAATATCACTTGGCAAATTCCACAACAACATTCTTAGCGAAAGGCTTCTTGCGGAGACTGCTGAAACTCTGTGAGATGAAAGAACAGAACACAAAAAAGTTTCTCCGAAATCTTCTTTCCAGTTTTTAACTAGAGATATTTCCTTTTTCACCATAGCACTCTATGGGCTTCCAAATATTACTTTGCAAATTCCGCAAGAACAGTCCTAGCGAAAGGCTTCTTGAGGAGAAAGATGTAACTCTCTGAGATGAATTAACAGAACAAAGAGCAGTTTCTCAGAAAGATTCTTTTCAGTTTTTAACTGAGGATATTTCATATTTCACCATAGCCCTCTATGGGCTTCCAAATATAACTTTGAAAATTTAACAAGAACAGCCTTCGCGAAAGACTTCTTGAGAGGAAAGCTGTAACTCTGTGAGATGAATTAACAGAACACAAAACAGTTTCTCAGAAAGATTCTTTCCAGTTTTTAAGGAGGATATTTCCTGTTTCACCTTAGCCCTCTGTGGAATTCCAAATATCACTTTTCAAATTCCACAATAACAGTCTTAGGGAAAGGCTTCTTAACGGGAAAAGTGTAACACTGTGAGATGAATTAAAAGAACCCAAAGCAGTTTCTCAGAAATCTTCTATTCATTTTTTAACGGAAAATATTTCCTTTTTCACCTTAGCCCTCTATGGGCTTCCAAATATCACTTTGTAAATTCCACAAGAAGAGTCTTAGCGAAAGGCTTCTTGAGGAGAAGGCTGTAACTCTGTGTGATGAATTAACAGAACACAAAACAGTTTCCAGAAAGCTTCTTTACAGTTTTTAACGAAAGATAATTCCTTTTTCACCATAGACATCTATGGGCTTCCAAATATCACTTTGCAAATTCCACAAGAACAGTCTTAGCGAAAGGCTTCTTGAGGTGAAAGCTGTAACCCTGTGAAAAGAAATAACAGAATAAAAAGCAGTTTCTCAGAAAGCTTCCTTTCTGTTATTTTCTCAGAATATTTCTTTTTTCACCATAGCCCTCAATGGGCTTCCAAATATCAATTTGCAAATTACACAAGAACAGTCTTAGTGAACGGCTTCTTCAGAGGAAAGCTGTAACTCTGTGAGATGAATTAACAGAACACTAAGAAGTTTCTCAGAAAACGTCTTTTCAGTTTTTGTCTTAGGATATTTCCTTTTTCACCATAGCCCTCTATGGGCTTCCAAATATCACTTTACAAATTCCACAAGGACAGTCTTAGGGAAAGGCTTCTTGAGGGGAAGGGTGTAACTCTGTGAGATGAATTAAAAGAACCCAAGGCAGTTTTTCAGAAATCTTGTTTTCATTTTTTAACGGAAATTATTTCCTTTTTCACGATAGACTTCTATGGGTTTCCTAATATCACTGCAAATTCCACAAGAACAGTCTTAGCGAAAGTTTTCTTGAGGAGAAAGCTGTGACTGTGTGAGATGAATTAGCAGAACACAAAGCAGTTTCTCAGAAAGCTTCTTTCCAGTTTTTAACTGAAGGTATTTTATTTTTCACCATAGCCCTCTATGGGCTTCCAAATATCACTTTGCAAATTCCACAAGAAGAGTCTTAGCGAAAGGCTTATTGAAGGGAAAGCTGTAACTCTGTGAGATCAATTAACAGAACGCAAGGCAGTTTCTCAGAGAGCTTCTTTTCAGTTTCTATCTTAGCATATTTCCTTTTTCACCATAGCCCTCTATGGGCTTCCAAATATCACTTTACAAATTCCACAAGAACAGTCTTAGTGAACGGCTTCTTGAGGTAAAAGCTGTAACTCTGTGAGATGAATTAACAGAAGACAAATCAGTTTCTCAGAAAGCTTCTATCCAGTTTTTAACGGAAGATATTTCCTTTTTCTGCATAGACTTCTAACGGCTTCCAAATATCACCTTACAAATTCCACAGGAACAGTCTTATTGAATGGCTTCCTGTGGCGAAAGCTATAAGTATGTGAGCTGAATTAAGAGAATACAATGCAGTTTCTCAGAAAGCTTCTTTTCTTTTTTTATCTTAGGCAATTACCTTTTTCACCATAATCCCCTATGGGCTTCCAATATCACTTTGCAAATTAAACAAGAACAGTCTCAGTGAACGGCTTCTTTAGGGGAAAGCTGTAACTCTGTGAGATGAATTAACAGAACACAAAACAATTTATCAGAAAGTTTCTTTTCAGTTTTTCACAGAAGATATTTCCTTTTTCACCATAGCCCTCTATGGGCTTCCAAATATCACTTTGCAAATCCCACAAGAACAGTCTTACCGAAAGGCTTCTTGAAGTGAAAGCTGTAACTCGGTGAGATATAATAACAGAACACATGGCAGATTCCCAGAATGCTTCTTTCCAGTTTTTAAGCGAAGATATTTCCTTTTTCACCATAGCCCTCTACGGGCTTCCATATATCACTTTGCAAATTTCACAAGAACAGTCCTAGTGAACGGCTTCTTGAGGGGAAAGCTGTAACTCTGTGAAATGAATTAACAGAACACAAAGCAGTTTCTCAGAAAGCTTCTTTTCAGTTTTTTTCTAAGGAGATTTCCTCTTTCATCATAGCCCTCTATGAGCTTCTAAATATCACTTTGCAATTTCCACAAGAATAGTCTTAGTGAAAGGCTTCTTGACGTAAAGCTGTATCTCGATGAGATGTATTACACGAACACACGGCAGTTTCTCAGAAAGCTTCTTTCCAGTTTTTAACGGAAGACATTTTCTTTTTCGCCATAACCTTGTAGGGGCTTCCAAATATCACTTTGCAAATTCCACAACAACATTCTTAGCGATTGGCTTCTTGAGGTTAAAACTTTAACTCGTTAAGATGTATTAACAGAACACACGGCAGGTTCTCAAAAAACTTCTTTCCAGTTTTTAACGGAAGGTATTTCCTTTTTCACCATAGCCCTCTATGGGTTTCGAAATATCACTTTGAAAATTTCACAAAAATAGTGTCAGTGAACGGCTCCTTGAGGGGAAAGTTGAAACTCTGTGAGATGAACTAACAGAACAGAAACCAGTTTCTCAGAAAGCTTCTTTTCGGTTTTTAACGGAAGACAATTCCTTTTTCACCATAGCCCTCTATGGGCTTCCAAATATCACATTGCAAATGCCACAACAACAGTCTTAGCGAAAGGCTTCTAGAGGGGAAAGCTGTAACTCGGTTAGATGTATTAGGAGAACACACGGCAGTATCTCAGAATGCTTCTTTCAGTTTTTAACGGAAGATACTTCCTTTTTCACCATAGCCCTCTAAGGGCTTCCAAATATCACTTTACAAATTCCAAAAGAGCAGTCTTAGCGAAAGACTTCTGGAGCGGAAAGCTGTAACTCTCTGAAATGAATTAACAGAACACAGAGCTGTTTCTCAGAAAGCTTCTTTCCAGTTTTCAACCGAAGTTAATTTCTTTTTCCCATAGCCCTCTATGGGCTTCCAAATATCACTTAGAAAATCCCACAAGAACAGCCTTTGCGAAAGGCTTCTGGAGGGGAAACCTGTAACTGGGTGAGGTCTATTATCAGAACACATGGCAATTTCTCAGAAAGCTTCTTTCCAGTTTTTAACTGAAGACATTTCCTTTTTCACCATAGCCCTCTATGGGCTTCCAAATATCACTTTGCAAATTCGACAACAACAGCCTTAGCGAAAGGCTTTTAGAGGGAAATGTAACTCTGTGGGATGAATTAACAGAACACAAAGCAGTTTCTCAGAAAGCTTCCTTCCAGTTTTTAACGGAAAATAACTCCTTTTTCACCATAGCCCTCTATAGGATTCTAAATATCACTTTCCAAATTTCAGAAGAACAGTTTTATTGAACGGCCTCTTGAGGGGAAATCTGTAACTCTCTGAGATGAATTAACAGAACACAAAACAGTTTCTCAGAAACCTTCTTTCTAGTTTTTAACGGAAGATATGTCCTTTTTCACCATAGCCCTCTATGGGCTTCCAAATATCACTTTGAAAATTCCACAAGAACAGTCTTAGCGAAAGGCTTCTGCAGGGGAAACTTGTAACTCTGTGTGATGAATTAACAGAACACAAAGCAGCTTCTCAGAAAGCTTCTTTCCAGTTTTTAACTGAAGATATTTCCTTTTTCACCATAGCCCTCTATGGGCTTCCAAATATCACTTTGCCAATTCCAGAAGAACAGCCTTAGCGAAAGGAATCTTGAAGGGAAAGCTGTAACCCTGTGAGATGAATTAACAAACATAAAACAGTTTCTCAGAATGCTTCCTTTCAGTATTTGTCTTAGGATATTTCCTTTTTCACTATTGCCCTCTATGGGCTTCCAAATATCACTTTTCAAATTTCACAAGAACAGTCTTAGTGAACGACTTCTTGAGGGGAAAGCTGTAACTCTGTGAGATGAATTAACACAACACAAACAGTTTCTCAGAAAGCTTCTTTTCAGTTTTTATCTTAGGATTTTCCTTTTTCACCATAGCCCTCTATGGGCTTCCAAATATCACTTTGCAAATTCCACAAGAACAGTCTTAGTGAACGGCTTCATGAGAGGAAAGCTGTAACTCTGTGAGGTTAACTAACAGAACACAACGTAGTTTCTCAGAAAGATTCTTTGCAGTTTTTAACGGAAGATATTTTCTTTTTCACCATAGCCCTATACGGGCTTCCAAATATCACTTTGCAAATTCCACAAGAACAGTGTTAGCGAAAGGCTTCTGGAGAGGAAAGCTGTAACCCTGTGAGATGAATTAACAGAACACAATGCAGTTTCTCAGAAATCTTCTTTCCAGTTTTTAACGAAAGATATTTCCTTTTTCAGCACAGCCCTCTTTGAGCTTACTAATATCACTTTCCAAATCCCACAAGAACAGTCTTAGCGAAAGGCTTCTTGAGGTGAAAGCTGTAACACGGTGAGATGTTTTAACAGAACACACGTCAGTTTCTCAGAAAGCTTCTTTCCAATTTTTAACGTAAGTTATTTCCTTTTTCCCCATAGCCCTCTATGGGCTTCTAAGATCACTTTGCAAATTCCACAAGAACAATCTTAGCGAAAGGCTTCTGGGAGCAAAGCTGTAATTGTGTGAGATGAACTAACAAAACACGAAGCAGTTTTTCAGAAATCTTCTTTTCGGTTTTTAATGAAAGAAATTTCCTTTTTCATCATAGCCCTCAATGGGCTTCCAAATTTCACTTTGCAAATTCCACAAGAACAGTCTTAGCGAAAGGCTTTTTGAGGGGAAAACTGTAACTCTGGTGACGAACTAACAGAACACAAAGCAGTTTCTCAGAAAGCTTCTTTTCAGTTTTTGTCTTAGGATATTTCCTTTTTCACCGTAGCCCTCTATGGGCTTCCAACTATCACTTTGCATATTCCAAAAGAAAAGTCTTAGTTATCGGCTTCACGATAGGAAAGCTGTAACTCTGTGAGATTAATTAATGGAACACAAAGCAGTTTCTCAGAAAGGTTCTTTCCAGTTTTTAGCGGAAGATATTTCCTTTTTCACCATAGTCCACTATGGGCTTCAAAATATCACTTTCCAAATTCCACAAGAACAGTGTCAGCGAAAAACTTCTGGAGGGAAAAACTGTAACTCTGTGAGATGAATTAACAGAACACAAAGCAGTTTCTCAGAAATCTTCTTTCCAGTTTTTAACGAAAGATATTTCCTTTTTCACCAAAGTCCTCTATGGGATTACAAATATCACTTTGCAAATTTCACAAGAACAGTCTTAGTGAAGGGCTTCTTGAGGGGAAAGCTGTAACACTGTGAGATGAACTAACACAACACAAAGCAGTTTCTCAGACAGCTTCTTTTCGGTTTTTACCTTAGGTTATTTCCATGTTCAAAATAGCCCTCTCTGGGCTTCCAAGTATCACTTCGCAAATTCCACAAGAACAGTCTTATAGAAAGGCTTCTTGAGGGGAAAGCTGTAACTCGGTGAGATGTATTAACAGAACACACGGCAGTTTCTCAGAAAACTTCTTTCCAGTTTTTAACGGAAGTTATTACCCTTTTCACCATAGCCCTCCATGGGCTTGCAAATATCACTTTGCAAATTCCAGAAGAACAGTCTTAGCGAAAGGCTTCTGAAGGGGAAATCTGTAACTCTGTGAGTTGAATTAACAAAACACAAAGCAGTTTCTCACAAATCTTCTTTCCAGTTTTTAACGGAAGATAGTTCCTTTTTCACCATAGTCCTCTATGGGCTTCCAAATATGACTTTGCAAACGCCACAAGAACAGTCTTAGCGAAAGGCTTCTTGAGGGGGGAAGCTGTAATTCTGTGAGATGAATTAACAGAACACAAAGCACTCTCTCAGAAAGCTTCTTTCCAGCATTTAACTGAAGATATTTCCTTTTTCACTATAGCCCTCTATGGGCTTCCAAATATCACTTTGGAAATCCCACAAGAACCGTCTTAGCGAAAGGCTTCTTGAGAGGAAAGCTGTACCTCGGTGATATGTACTAACAGAACACACCGCATTTTCTCAGAATGGTTCTTTCCAGTTTTTAACGGAAGATATTACCTTTTTCTCCTTAGCCCTTTATGTGCTTCCAAATATCACTTTACAAATTTCACAAAACAGTCTTAGTGAATGGCTTCTTGAGGGGAAAGCTGTAACTCTGTGAGTGAACTAACAAAACACAAAGCAGCTTTTCATACAGCTTCTTTTCGGTTTTTATCTTACGATATTTCCATTTTCACCATAGCCTACTATGGGCATCGAAATATCACTTTGGAAATTCCACAAAAACAGTCTTAGTGGAAGGATTCCTGAGGCAAAAGCAGTAACTCTTTGAGATGAATTAACAGAACACAAAGCAGTTTCTCAGAAAGCTTCTTTTCAGTTTTTAACTGAAGATATTTCCTTTTTCACCATAGCCCTCTATGGGCTTCAAAATATCACTTTGTAAATTCCACAACAACAGCCTTAGCGAAAGTCTTCCCGAGGTAAAAGAGTAACTCTGTAACTTGAATTAACAGAACACATAGCAGTTTCTCAGAAAGCTTCTTTTCAGTTTTTATCTTAGGATGTTTCCTTTTTCACCATTGCCCTCTATGTGCCTCCAAATATCACTTTGCAATTCCACAAGAACAGTCTTAGTGAATGGCTTCCTGAGGGGAAAGCTGTAGCTCGGTGATATGTACTAACAGAACACACCGCATTTTCTCAGAATGGTTCTTTCCAGTTTTTAACGGAAGATATTTCCTTTTTCACCTTAGCCCTCTATGGACTTCCAAATATCACTTTGCAAATTTCACAAAACAGTCTTAGTGAACGGCTTCTTGAGGGAAAAGCTGTAGCTCTGTGAGATGAACTAACAGAACACAAAGCAGTTTTTCAGACAGCTTCTCTTCGGTAAGTATCTTACGATATTTCCATTTTCACCATAGCCCTCTATGGGCTTCCACATACCACTTTGGAAATTCCTCAAAAACAGTTTTAGCGGAAGGCTTCTTGAGGGGAAAGCTGTAACTCTTTGAGATGAATTAACAGAACACAAAGCAGTTTCTCGGAAAGCTTCTTTTCATTTTTAAACTGAAGTTATTTCCATTTTCACCATAGCCCTCTATGGGATTCCAAATATCACTATGCAAATTCCACAAGAACAGTGGAAGCGAAAGACTTCTGGAGGGGAAAACTAACGCTGTGAGATGAATTAACAGAACACAAAGCAGTTTCTCAGATATCTTCTTTCCAGTTTTTAACGAAAGATATTTCCTTTTTCACCATATCCCTCTATGGGCTTCCAAATATCACTTTGCAAATCCCACAAGAACAGTCTTAGCGAAAGCCTTCTTGAGGGGAAAGCTGTAACTCGGTCAGATGCTTTAACAGAACACACGGCAGTTTCTCAAAAAGCTTCTTTCAAGTTTTTAACGGAAGATATTTCCTTTTTCACCATAGCCCTCTAGGAGTTTTCTGATATCACTTTGCAAATTTCACAAGAATAGTCTCAGTGAACTGCTTCTTGAAGGGAAAGCTGTAACTCTGTGAGATGAGCTAACAGAACACAAAGCAGTTTATCAGAAAGCTTCTTTACAGTTTTTATCGGAAAATATTTCCTTTTTCACCATTGCCCTCTATGAGATTCTAAATATCACTTTCCAAATTTCAGAAGAACAGTCTTAGTGAACGGCCTCATGAGGGGAAATCTGTGACACTTTGAGATGAATTAACAGAACACAAAGCAGTTTCTCAGAAAGCTTCTTTTCGGATTTTATCTTACTATATTTCCTTTTTCAACATAGCCCTCTATGGTCTTCCAAATATCACTTTGCAAATTACACATGAACAGTCTTTGTGAAAGACTTCTTGAGGGGAAAGCTGTAACTCTCTGAGATGAATTAACAGAACACAAAGCAGTTTCTCAGAAAGCTTCTTTTCAGTTTTTATCTTAGGATATTTCCTTTTTCAGCATAGCCCTCTATGGGCTTCCAAAAACATTTTGCAAATTCCACAAGAACAGTCTTAGCGAAAGGATTCTGGAGATAAAAGCTGTAAATCTGTAAGATGAATTAAAAGAATTCAAAGCAGTTTCTCAGAAACCTTCTTTTCGTTTTTTATCTTATGATATTTCCATTTTAACCATAGGGCTATAGGGTTTCCAAATATCACTTTGCAAATTCCAGAAGAAAATTCTTAGCGAAAGGCTTCTTGAGGGTAAAGCTGTAACTCTGTAAGATGAATTAACAGAACACAAAACATTTTCTCAGAAACCTACTTTTCAGTTTTTACCTTAGGATGTTTCCTTTTTCACCATAGCCCTCTATGGGATTCCAATTATCACTTTGAAAATTCCACATGAACAGACTTAGCGAAAGTCTTCTTGAGGGGAAAGCTGTAACTCTGTGAGAGGAACTAACTGAACACAAAGCAGTTTTTCAGAAAGCTTCTTTCCAGTTTTTAACTGAGGATATTTCCTTTTTCACCATAGCCCTTTTGGGCTTCCAAATATCACTTTGCAAATTCCACAAGAACAGTCTTAGCGAAAGGCTTCTTGAGGGGAAAGCTCTAACACTGTGAGATGAATTAACAGAACACAAAGCATTTTCTCACAAATCTTCTTTCCAGTTTTTAACGGAGAATATTTCCTTTCTCACCATAGTCCTCTATGGGCTTCCAAATATCACTTTGCAAATCCCACAAAAACAGTCTTAGCGAAAGGCTTCTTGAGAGGAAAGCTGTAACTCAGTGAGACGTATTAACAGAAGACACGGCATTTTCTCAGAATGCTTCTTTCCAGTTTTTAACGGAAGATATTTCCTTTTTCACCATAGTCCTCTGTGGGTTTCCAAATATCACTTTCCAAATTTCACAAAACAGTCTTAATGAACGGCTTCTTGAGGGAAAAGCTGTAGCTCTGTGAGATGAACTAACAGAACACAAAGCAGTTTTTCAGACAGCTTCTCTTCGGTAAGTATCTTTGGATATTTCCATTTTAACCATAGCCCTCTACGGGCTTCCATATATCACTTTGGAAATTCCTCAAAAACAGTCTTAGCAGAAGGCTTCTAGAGGGGAAAGCTGTAATTCTTTGAGATGAATTAACAGAACACAAAGCAGTTTCTCGGAAAACTTCTTTTCATTTTTTAATTGAAGGTATTTCCATTTTCACCATAGCCCTCTATGGGATTCCAAATATCACTATGCAAATTCCACAAGAACAGTGGAAGCGAAAGACTTCTGGAGGGGAAAACTGTAACGCTGTGAGATGAATTAACAGAACACAAAGCAGTTTCTCAGATATCTTCTTTCCAGTTTTTAACGAAAGATATTTCCTTTTTCACCATAGTCCTCTATGGGTTTCCAAATATCACTTTGCAAATCCCACAAGAACAGTCTTAGCGAAAGCCTTCTTGAGGGGAAAGCTGTAACTCGGTGAGATGCTTTAACAGAACACACGGCAGTTTCTCAAAAAGCTTCTTTCCGGTTTTTAACGGAAGATATGTCCTTTTTCACCATAGCCCTCTATGGGCTTCCAAATATCACTTTGCAAATTCCACAAGAAGAGTTTTACCTTTCCCCATTTCTTGTTTCTCTCAGGTTTGTCAAAGATCAGATGGCTGTAGATGTGTGGTATTATTTCTGAGGACTCTGTTCTGTTCCATTGGTCTATATCTCTGTTTTGGTACCAGTACCATGCTGTTTTGGTTACTGTAGCCTTGTAGTATAGTTTGAAGTCAGGTAGCGTGATGCCTCCAGCTTTGTTCTTTTGACTTAGGATTGTCTTGGAGATGCGGGCTCTTTTTTGGTTCCATATGAACTTTAAAGCAGTTTTTTCCAATTCCGTGAAGAAGCTCATAAATGGTGCTGGTAAAATTGGCTAGCCATAAGTAGATAGCTGAAACTGGATCCTTTCCTTACTCCTTATACGAAAATTAATTCAAGATGGATTAGAGTCTTAAATATCAGACCTAATACCATAAAAATCCTAGAGGAAAACCTAGGTAGTACCATTCAGGACATAGGCATGGGCAAAGACTTCATGTCTAAAACACCAAAAGCAACGGCAGCAAAAGCCAAAATTGACAAATGGGATCCCATTAAACTAAAGAGCTTCTGCACAGCAAAAGAAACTACCATCAGAGTGAACAGGCAACCTACAGAATGGCAGAAAATTTTTGCAATCTACTCATCTGACAAAGGGCTAATATCCAGAACCTACAAAGAACTCAAACAAATTTACAAGAAAAAAACAAACAACCCCATCAAAAAGTGGGCAAAGGTTATGAACAGACATTTCTCAAAAGAAGACTTTAATACAGCCAACAGACACATGAAAAAATGCTCATCATCACTGGCCATCAGAGAAATGCAAATCAAAACCACACTGAGATACCATCTCACACCAGTTAGAATGGCAATCATTCAAAAGTCAGGAAACAACAGGTGCTGGAGAGGATGTGGAGAAATAGGAACACTTTTACACTGTTGGTGGGATTGTAAACTAGTTCAACCATTATGGAAAACAGTATGGCGATTCCTCAAGGATCTAGAACTAGATGTACCATATGACCCAGCCATCCCATTACTAGGTATATACCCAAAGGATTATAAATTATGCTGCTATAAAGACACATGCACACGTATGTTTATTGCAGCACTATTCACAATAGCAAAGACTTGGAATCAACCCAAATGTCCATCAGTGACAGATTGGATTAAGAAAATGTGGCACATATACACCATGGACTACTATGCAGCCATAAGAAAGGATGAGTTTGTGTCCTTTGTAGGGACATGGATGTAGCTGGAAACCATCATTCTTAGCAAACTATCACAAGAACAGAAAACCAAACACCGCATGTTCTCACTCATAGGCGGTAATTGAACAATGAGATCACTTGGACTCGGGAAGGGGAACATCACACACCGGGGCCTATCATGGGGAGGGGGGAGGGGGGAGGGATTGCATTGGGAGTAATACCTGATGTAAATGACGAGTTGATGGGTGCCGCACACCAACATGGCACAAGTATACATATGTAGCAAACCTGCACGTTGTGCACATGTACCCTACATCTTGAAGTTTAATAATAATAATAAAATTAAAAAAAAAAAAAAGAACAGTTTTACCGAAAGGCTTCTTGAGAAGAAAGCTGTAAAGCTGTGAGATGAATTAACAGAACACAAAGCAGTTTCACAGAAAGCTTCATTTCAGTTTTTATCTTTGGATGTTTTCTTTTTCATCATAGCCCTCTATGTGCCTTCAAATATCACTTTGCAAATTCCACAAGAAAAGTCTTAATGAACGGCTTCTTGAGGGGAAAACTGTAACTCTGTGAGATGAATTAACAGAACACAAAGCAGTTTCTCAAAAAGCTTCTTTTCAGTTTTTAACGGAAGATATTTCCTTTTTCAACATAAACCTGTATGGGCTTCCAAATGTCACTTTGCAAATTCCACAAGAACAGTCTTAGCGAAAGGCTTTTAGAGGGAAATGTTGTAACTATGTGAGATGAATTAACAGAACACAAAGAAATTTCTCAGAAAGCTTTTTTTCAGTTTTTATCTTACGATATTGCCTTTTTCACCATAGACCTCTATGGGCTTCCAAATCTCACTTTGCAAATTCCACAAGAACAGTCTTAGCGAAAGAATTATTGAGTGGAAAGCTGTAACTCTTTGAGGTGAATTAACAGAACAAAAAGGAGTTTCTCAGAAAGCTTCTTTCCGCTTTTTAACAGAAGATATTTCCTTTTTCACCATAGCGCTCTATGGGATTCCAAATATCATTTTGCAAATCCCACAACAACAGTCTTAGCGAAAGGCTTCTTGAAGGGAAAGCTGTAACTGGGTGAGGTCTATTATCAGAACACATGGCAGTTTCTGAGAAAGCTTCTTTCCAGTTTTTAACTGAAGATATTTCCTTTTTCACCATAGCCCTCTATGGGCTTCCAAATATCACTTTGCAAATTCGACAACAAGAGCCTTAGCGAAAGGCTTTTAGAGGGAAATGTAACTCTGTGAGATGAATTAACAGAACACAAAGCAGTTTTTCAGAAAGCTTCTTTCCAGTTTTTAACGGAAAATAATTCCTTTTTCACCATAGCCCTCTATGGGATTCTAAATATCACTTTCCAAAATTCAGAAGAACAGTCTTAGTGAACGGCCTCTTGAGGGGAAATCTGTAACCCTCTGAGATGAATTAACAGAACACAAAGCAGTTTTTCAGAAATCTTCTTTCCAGTTTTTAACGGAAGATATGTCCTTCTTCACCATAGCCCTCTATGGGCTTGCAAATTTCACTTTGCAAATTCCACAAGAACAGTCTTACCAAAAGGCTTCTTGAGAAGAAAGCTGTAACACTGTGAGATGAATTAACAGAAAACAAAGCAGTTTCTCAGAAAATTTCTTTCCAGTTTTTAATGGAAGATATGTCCTTTTTTAGCATAGGCCTCTATGGGCTTCCAAATATCACTTTGCAAATTCCACAAGAACAGTCTTAGCGAAAGGCTTCTAGAGGGGAAAGCTGTAACTCGGTTAGATGTATTAACAGAACACAACGCAGTATCTCAGAATGCTTCTTTCCAGTTTTTAATGGAAGATACTTCCTTTTTCACCATAGCCCTCTAAGGGCTTCCAAATATCACTTTGCAAATTCCAAAAGAGCAGTATTAGCGAAAGACTTCTGGAGCGGAAAGCTGTAACTCTCTGAAATGAATTAACAGAACACAGAGCTGTTTCTCAGAAAGCTTCTTTCCAGTTTTCAACCGAAGATATTTTCTTTTTCCCATAGCCCTCTATGGGCTTCCAAATATCACTTAGAAAATCCCACAAGAACAGTCTTTGCGAAAGGCTTCTGCAGGGGAAAGCTGTAACTGGGTGAGGTCTATTATCAGAACACATGGCAGTTTCTCAGAAAGCTTCTTTCCAGTTTTTCACTGAAGATATTTAATTTTTCACCATAGCCCTCTATGGGCTTCCAAATATCACTTTGCAAATTCGACAACAACAGCCTTAGCGAAAGGCTTATAGAGGGAAATGTAACTCTGTGGGATGAATTAACGGAACACAAAGCAGTTTCTCAGAAAGCTTCTTTCCAGTTTTTAACGGAAAATAACTCCTTTTTCACCATAGCCCACTATAGGATTCTAAATATCACTTTCCAAATTTCAGAAGAACAGTTTTAGTGAACGGCCTCTTGAGGGGAAATCTGTAACTTTCTGAGATGAATTAACAGAACACAAAGCAGTTTCTCAGAAACCTTCTTTCTAGTTTTTAACGGAAGATATGTCCTTTTTCACCGTAGCCCTCTATGGGCTTCCAAATATCACTTTGAAAATTCAACAAGAACAGTCTTAGCGAAAGGCTTCTTGAGGGGAAAGCTGTAACTCGGTTAGATGTATTAACAGAACACACGGCAGTATCTCAGAATGCTTCTTTCCAGTTTTTAACGGAAGATATTTCCTTTTTCACAACAGCCCTCTAAGGGCTTCCAAATATCACTTTGCAAATTCCAAAAGAGCAGACATAGCGAAAGGATTCTGGAGCGGAAAGCTGTACTCTCTGAAATGAATTAACAAAACACAGAGCTGTTTCTCAGAAAGCTTCTTTCCAGTTTTCTACCGAAGATATTTTCTATTTACCCATAGCCCTCTAATGGCTTCCAAATATCACTTTGCAAATTCCACAAGAAGTGTCTTAGTGAAAGGCTTCTTGAGGGGGAAGCTGTAACTCCGTGATGTGAATTAACAGAACACAAAGCAGTTTCTCAGAAAGCTTGTTTCCAGTTTTTAACTGAGGATATTTCCTTTTTCACCATAGCCCTCTATGGGCATCCTAATATCACTTTGCAAATTACACAAAAACAGTCTTCGCGAAAGGCCTCTTGAGGGGAAAGCTGTAACTCTGTGAGATGAATTAACAGATCACAAAGCAGTTTTTCAGAAATCTTCTTTAAAGTTTTTAACTGAAGATATTTCCTTTTTCACCATATCCCTCTATGGGCTTCCAAATAGCACTTTGCAAATTACACAAGAACAGCCTTACAGAAAGGCTTATTGAAGGGTAAGCTTTAACTCTGTAAGATAAATTAACAGTACACAAAGCAGTTTCTCAGAAAGCTTCTTTCCAGTTTTTAACAGAAGATGTTTCTTCTTTCACCATAGCCCTCTACGGCCTTCCAAATACCACTTAGCAAATTCTACAAGAAAAGTCTTAACGAAAGTCTTCTTGAGGGGAAAGCTGTAACTCTGTGAGATGAATTAACAGAACACAAAGCAGTTTCTCAGAAGGCTCCTTGATAGTTTTCAACGGAAGACATTTCCTTTTTCACCATAGCCCTCTATGGGCTTCCAAATATCACTTTGCAAATTCCACAAGAACAGTCTTATCGAAAGGCTTTTTGAGGGGAAAGCTGTAACTCTGTGAGACGAATTAAAAGAACACAACGCAGTTTCTCAGAAAGCTTCTTTCCCGTTTCTAAGTGAAGATATTTCCTTTTTCACCATAACCCGCTATGGGCTTCAAAATATCACTTTACAAATTCCACAAGAACAGTCTTAGCGAAAGGTTTCTTGAGGGGAAAGCTGTAAGTTTTTGAGAACAATTAACAGAACACAAAGCATTTCTCAGAAAGCTTCTTTCCAGTTTTTAAAGGAAGATATTTCCTTTTTCACCATAGCCCTCTATGGGCTTCCAAGTATCACTTTCCAAATTCCACAAGAACAGTCTTAGAAAAAGGCTTCTTGAGGGGAAAGTTGTAACTCTGTGAGATGAATTAACAAAACACAAAGCAGTTTCTCAGAATGCTTCTTTCCAGTTTTTCATTTCAGATATTCCCTTTTTCTCCAGAGCCCTCTTTGGGCTTCCAAATATCTCTTTGCAAATTCCACAAGAACAGTCTTATCGAATGGCTTCTTGAGTGGAAAGCTGTAACTCTGTGAGATGAATTAGCAGAACACAATGCAGTTTCTCAGAAAGCTTCTTTCCAGTTTTAAACGGAAGATATTTCTCTTTTCACCATAGCCTTCTGTAGGCTTCCAAATATCCCTTTGCAATCTCCACAAGAACAGTCATAGCGAAAGGCTTCTTGAAGGGAAAGTTGTAATTCTGTGAGATGAATTAACAGAACACAAAGCAGTTTCTCAGAAAGCTTCTTTCCATTTTTTAAAGGAAGATATTTCCTTTTTCACCATAGCCCTCTATGGGCTTCCAAATATCACTTTCCAATTCCCACAAGAACAGTCTTAGCAAAAGGCTTCTTGAGGGGAAAGCTGTAACTCTGTGAGATGAATTAACAAAACACAAAGCAGTTTCTCAGAATGCTTCTTTCCAGTTTTTCAATTCAGATATTCCCTTTTTCACCAGAGCCCTCTTTGGGCTTCCTAATATCCCTTTGCAAATTCCACAAGAACGGTCTTATCGAAAGGCTTCTTGAGTGGAAAGCTGTAACTCTGTGAGATGAATTAGCAGAACACAATGCAGTTTCTCAGAAAGCTTCTTTCCAGTTTTAAACGGAAGATATTTCTCTTCTCACCATAGCCTTCTGTGGGCTTCCAAATATCACTTTGCAATCTCCACAAGAACAGTCGTAGCGAAAGGCTTCTTGAAGGGAAAGCTGTAATTCTGTTAGAAGCATTAACAGAACACAAAGCCGTTTCGCAGAAAGCTTCTTTCCAGTTTTTAACTGAAGATATTTCCTTTTTCAAAATTGCCCTCTATGGGCTTCCAAATATCACTTTGCAAATTTCACAGGAACAGTCTTAGCGTAAGGATTCTTGAGGGGAAAGCTGTAACTCTGTGAGATGACTTAACAGAACACAAAGGAGTCTCTCAAAAAGCTTCTTTTCATTTTTTATCTTAGGAAATTTCCTTTTTCACCACAGCTCCCTATGGGCTTCCAAATATCACTTTTTAAATTCCACAAGAACACTCTTAGTAAAAGGCTTCCAGAGGGGAAAGCTGTAAATCTGTGAGATGAATTAACTGAACACAAAGCAGTTTCTCAGAAAGCTTCTTTCCAGTTTTTAACTGAAGATACTTTCCTTTTCACCATATCCCTCTATGGGCTTTCAAATATCACCTTGCAAATACCACAAGAACAGTCTTAGCGAAAGTCTTCTTCACGAGAAAGCTGTAACTCTCTGAGGTGAATGAACAGAACACAAAGCAGTTTCTCAAAAAGCTTCCTTCCAGTTTTTAACTGAAGACGTTTCCTTTTTCACTGTAGCCCTCTTTGGGCTTCCAAATATCACCTTGCAAATTCGACAAGAAATGTCTTAGTGAAAGGCTTCTTAAGGGGAAAGGTGTAACTCTGTGGGCTGAATTAACCGAACACAAAGCCATTTCTCAGAAAGCTTCTTTCCAGTTTTTAATGAGGAGACTTCTTTTTCACCGTAGACCTCTATGGGCTTCCAAATGTCACTTTGAAAATTCCACAAGAACAGTCTTAGCGAAAGGCGTCTTGAGGGGTAAGCTGTAACTCTGTGAGATGAATTAAGGAACACAAAGCCGTTTCTCAGAAAGCTTCTTTCCAGTTTTTAACTGAAGATATTTTCTTTTTCAGCAAATCCCTCTACGGGCTTCCAAATATCACTTTGCAAATTCCACAAGAACAGTCTTAGCGAAAGGCTTCGTGAGGGGAAAGCAGTAACTCTGTCAGATGAATTAACAGAACACCAAACAGTTTCTCAGAAAGTTTCTTTCCAGTTTTTAACGGAAGATATTTCCTTTTACACCATGGCGCTCTATGGGCTTCCAAATATCACTTTGCCAATTCCACAGGAACAGTCTTAGCGAAAGGCTTGTTTAGGGGAAATCTGTAACTCTGCGAGATGAATTAACAGAACACATAGTCGTTTCTCAGAAAGCTTCTTTCCCGTTTTTAACGGAAGATATTTCTTTTTTCACTGTAGCCCTCTATGGGCTACAAATATAACTTTGCAAACTCCACAAGAACAGTCTTAGCGAAAGGCTTCTTTAGGGGATAACTGTAAATCAGTGAGATGAATTAAGAGAACACAAAGCAGTTTCTCAGAAAGCTTCTTTCCAGTTTTTAACGGAAGATATTTCCTTTTCCACCAGAGCCCTCTAAGGGCTTACAAATATCACTTTGTAAATTCCACAAGAACTGCCTTAGCGAAAGGTTTCTTGAAGGGAAAGTTGTAACTCTGTTAGATGAATTAACAGAAAACAAAGCAGTGTCTCAGAAAGCTTCTTTCCCTGTTTTAATGGAAGATATTTCCTTTTTCACCACTGCCCTCTAGGGGCTTACAAATATCACTTTGCAAATTCCTCAAGAACAGTCTTAGCGAAAGGCTTCCTGAGGGCAAAGCTGTAATTCTGTGAGATGAATTAACAGAACACAAATCAGTTTCTCAGACAGCTTTTTTCCAGTTTTTAATGAAGATATTTCCTTTTTCTCCATAGCCCTCTATGGGCTTCAGAATATCACTTTGCAAATTCCACAAGAACAGCCTTAGCGAAAGGCTTCTTGAGGAGAAAGCTGTAACTCTGTGAGGGGAATTTACAGAACAAAAAGCCGTTTCTCAGACCGCTTCTTTCCAGTTTTTAACTGAAGATATTACCTTTTTCACCAGAGCCCTCTATGGGCTTCCAAATATCACTTTGCAAATTCCACAGGAACAGCCTTAGCGAAAGGCTTCTTGAAGAGAAAGCTGTAACACTCTGAGATGAATTAAGAGAACACAAAGCAGTTTCTCAGAAAGCTTCTTTCCAGGTTTTAAAAGAAGATATTACCTTTTTCACCATATCCCTCTATGGGTTTTGAAATATCACTTTGCAAATTCAACAAGAACAGTCTTAGCGAAAGACATCTTGAGGGGAATGCTGTAACTCTGTGAGATGAATTAACAGAACACAAAGCAGTTTCTCAGAAAGCTTCTTTCCAGATTTTAAAAGAAGATATTACCTTTTTCACCATATGCCTCTATGGGTTTCGAAATATCACTTTGCAAATTCAACAAGAACAGTCTCAGCGAAAGACATCTTGAGGGGAATGCTGTAACTCTGTGAGATGAATTAACAGAACACAAAGCAGTTTCTCAGAAAGCTTCTTTCCATTTTTTAACTGAAGATATTTCCATTCTCTCCATAGCCCTCTCTGGGCTTCAAAATATCACTTTGTCAATTCCACAAGAAGAGGCTTAGCGAAAGGGTTCTTGAAGGGAAAGCTGTAACTCTGTGACATGAATTAACGAACACAAAGCAGTTTCTCAGAATGGTTCCTTCCAGTTTTTAACTTAGGATATTTCCTTTTTCACCGTAGCCCTCTATGGGCTTCCAACTATCACTTTGCAAATTCCACAAGAACAGTCTTAGCGAAATGCTTCTTGAGGGGAAAGCAGTAACTCAGAGAGATGAATTAACAGAACACAAAGCAGTTTCTCAGAAAGTTTCTTTCCAGTTTTTAACGGAAAATATTTCCTTTTTCACCGTAGCCCTTTATGGGGTTCCAAATATCACTTTGCAAATTCCACAAGAACAGTCGTAGCGAAAGGCTTCTTGAGGGGATAGCTGTACCTCTGTGAGATGAACTAACAGAACAAAATGTAGTTTCAAAGAAAGCTTCTTTCCGGTTTTTAACGGAAGATATTTCCTTTTTCACCATAGCCCTCTGTGGGCTTCCAAATATAACTTTGCAAATTTCACAAGAACCGTCTCAGCGAAACGCTTCTTGAGGGGAAAGCAGTAACTCTGAGAGATGAATTAACAGAACACAAAGCAGTTTCTCAGAAAGTTTCTTTCCAGATTTTAATGGAAGATTTTTCCTTTTTCACCATAGCCCTCTATGGGCTTCCAAATATCACTTTGTAAATTCAACTAGAACAGCCTTACGAACGGCTTCTAAAAGGGAAAGCTGTAACTCTGTTAGATGAATTAACAGAAAACAAAGCAGTTTCTCAGTCAGCTTCTTCCCCGTTTTTAACAGAAGATATTTCCTTTTTCACCATAACCCTGTATGGGCTTCCGAATATCACTTTGCAAATTCCACAAGAACAGCCTTAGAGAAAGGCTTCTTGAAGGGAAAGCTGTAACTCTGTGAGATGAATTAACAGAACACGAAGCGGTTTCTCAGAATGCTTCTTTTCAGTTTTTAACTTTGGATATTTCCCTTTTCACCGTAGCCTTCTATGGGCTTCCAAATATGACTTTGCAAATTCCCCAA
Organism: Chlorocebus sabaeus; assembly: GCF_047675955.1. Lineage (NCBI taxonomy): Eukaryota > Metazoa > Chordata > Mammalia > Primates > Cercopithecidae > Chlorocebus > Chlorocebus sabaeus. The sequence goes on from NW_027327520.1 coordinate 237,189, forward strand.
GAACAGTCTTAGCGAAAGACTTCTTGTAGGGAAAGCTGTAACTCTGTGAGACAAATTAACAGAACACAAAGTTGTTTCTCACAAAGCTTCTTTCCAGTTTTTAACGGAAGATATTTCTTTTTCACCATAGCCCTCTAGGGGCTTCCAAATATCACTTTGCATATTCCACAAGAACAGTCTCAGCGAAACGCTTCTTGAGGGGAAAGCAGTAACTCTGAGAGCTGAAATAACAGAACACAAAGCAGTTTCTCAGAAGGTTTCTTTCCAGATTTTAACGGAAGATATTTCCTTTTTCACCATAGCCCTCTATAAGCCTTACAAATATCACTTTGCAAATTCCACAAGAACAGTCTTACGGAAAGGCTTCTTGAGGGGAAACTGTACCTCTGTGAGATGAATTAACACAACAGAAAGCATTTTCTCAGACAGCCTCTTTCCAGTTTTTAACTGAACATATCCTTTTTCACCCTAGCCCACTATGGGCTTCCAAATATCACTTTGCCAATTCCACAAGCACAGTCTTAGCGAAAGGCTTCTTGAAGGGAAAGCTGTAACACTGTGAGATGAATTAACAGAACACAAAGCAGTTTCTCAGAATGCTTCCTTCCAGTTTTTAACATAGGATATTTCCTTTTTCACCGTAGCCCTCTATGGGCTTCCAAATATCACTTTGCAAATACCACAAAAACAGTCTTAGCGAAACGCTTCTTGAGGGGAAAGCAGTAACTCAGAGAGATGAATTAACAGAACACAAAGCATTTTCTCAGAAAGTTTCTTTCCAGTTTTTAACTGAAGTTATTTCCTTTTTCAACATAGCCCTCTAGGGGCTTCCAAATATCACTTTGCATATTCCACAAGAACAGTCTCAGCGAAACACTTCTTGAGGGGAAAGCAGTAACTCTGAGAGATGAATTAACAGAACACAAAGCAGTTTCTCAGAAAGTTTCTTTCCAGATTTTAACGGAAGATATTTCCTTTTTCACCATAGCCTTCTATAAGCCTTACAAATATCACTTTGCAAATTCCACAAGAACAGTCTTACGGAAAGGCTTCTTGAGGGGAAATTGTACCTCTGTGAGATGAATTAACACAACAGAAAGCAGTTTCTCAGACAGCTTCTTTCCAGTTTTTAACTGAAGATTTTTCCTTTTTCACCATAGCCCTCTATGGGCTTCCAAATATCACTTTGTAAATTCCACAAGAACAGCCTTAGCAAACGGCTTCTTGAAGGGAAAGCTGTAACTCTTTTTGATGAATAAACAGAAAAAAAAGCAGTTTCTCTGAAAGCTTCTTTCCAGTTTTTATTGGAAGATATTTCCTTTTTCACCATAGCCCTCTTAGGGCTTCCAAATATCACTTTGCAAATTCCACAAGGACAGTCGTAGCGAATGGCTTCTTGAGGGGAAATCTGTTACTCTATGAGATGAATTAACAGAACACCAAGCAGTTTCTCAGAAAGCTTCTTTCCGGTTTTTAACGGAAGATATTGCCTTTTTTACCATATCCCTCCATGGGTTTCAAAATATCACTTTGAAAATTCCACAAGAACAGTCTTAGCGAATCGCTTCTTCAGGGGAATGCTGTAACTCTTTGAGATGAATTAAAAAAACAAAAAGCAGTTTCTCAGAAAACTTCCTTCCAGTTTTTAAAGGAAAATATTTCCTTTTTCACCATACCCTCTATGGGCTTCGAAATATCACTTTCCAAATTCCACAAGAACAGCCTTAGCGAAAGGTTTCTTGGAGGGAAAGATGTAACTCTGTGAGATGAATTAAGAGAACACAAAGCAGTTTCTCAGAAAGCTTCTTTCCCGTTTTTAACGGAGGATATTTCCTTTTTCACCATAGCCCTCTTGGGGCTTCCAAATATCACTTTGAAATTCCACAAGAACAGTCTTAGTGAAACGCTTCTTGAGGGGAAAACTGTAACTCTGTAAGATGAATTAACAAAACACAAAGCAGTTTCTCACAAAGCTTTTTTCCAGTTTTTAACGGAAGATATTTCCTTTTTCACCATAGCCCTCTATGGGCTTCCAAATTATCTATCTAAATTACACAAGAACAGTCTTAGCGAAAGGCTTCTTGAGGGGAAAGCTGTAACTCTGTGACATGAATTAACAGAAAACAAAGCAGTTACCCAGAAGCTTGTTTCCAGTTTTTAACGGAAGATATTTCCTTTTTCACCCTAGCCCTCTATGGGCTTCCAAATATCACTTTGCCAAATCCACAAGAACAGTCTTAGCGAAAGGCTTCTTGAGGGGAAAGCTGTAACACTGTGAGATGAATTCACAGAACACAAAGCAGTTTCTCAGAAAGCTTCTTTCCAGTTTTTAACAGAAGTGGTTTCCTTTTTCACCTTAGAACGCTAAGGGCTTCCAAATCAAACTTTGCAAATTCCACAACAACAGCCTTAGGGAAAGACTTCTTGAAGGGACGCTGTAACTCTGTGAGATGAATTAAGAGAACACAAAGCTGTTTTTCAGAAAGCTTCTTTCAAGTTTTTAACGGAAGATATTTCCTTTTTCACCATATCCTTCTATGGGCTTCCAAATATCACTTTGCCAACTCCACAAGAACAGCCTTAGCGAAAGCTTCTTGAAGGTAAAGATGCAACACCGTGAGATGAATTAACAGAACACCAAGCAGTTTTTCAGAAAGCTTCCTTACAGTTTTTAACAGAAGATATTTCGTTTTTCACCATAGCCCTCTGTGGGCTTCAAAATATCACTTTCTAAATTCCACAAGAACAGCCTTAGCGAAAGGCTGCTTGAAGGGATAGCTGTATCTCTGTGAGATGAATTAACAGAACACAAAATAGTTTCTCGGAAATCTTCTTTCCAGTTTTTAACGGAAGATATTTCCTTTTTCACCATAGCCCTCTATGTGCTTCCAAATATCACTTTGCAAATTCCACAACAACAGTCTTAGCGAAAGGCTTCTTGAGGGGAAAGCTGTAATTCTGTCAGATGAATTAACAGAACACAAAGCAGTTTCTCAGAAAGCTTTTTTCCAGTTTTTAACGGACGATATTTCCTTTTTCTCCACAGCCCTCTATGGGCTTCCAAATATCACTTTGCAAATTAGACAAGAACAGCCTTAGCGAAAGGTTTCTTGAGGGGAGAGCTGTAACACTGTGAGATGAATTAAAAGAACACAAAGCAGTTGATCAGAGAGCTTCTATCCAGATTTTAATGGAAGATACTTCCTTTTTCACCATAGCCCTCTATGTGCTTCCAAATATCACTTTGTAAATTCCACAAGAACATTCTTTGCGAAAAGCTTCTTGAGGATAACGCAGTAACTCTGTGAAATGAATTAAGAGAACACAAAACAGTTTCTCAGAGAGATTCATTCCAGTTCTTAACTGGAGATATTTCCTTTTTCACCATAGCCCTGTATGGGCTTCCAAATATCACTTTGCCAATTCCACAAGAACAGTCTTAGCGAAAGGCTTCTTGAGGGGAAAGCTGTAACCCTGTTAGATGAATTAGCAGAACACAAAGCAGTTTCTCAGAAAGCTTCTTTCCAGTTTGTAACGGCAGATATTTCCTTTTTCACAGTAGCCCTCTATGGGCTTCCAAATATCCCTTTGCAAATCGCTCAAGAACAGTCTCAGTGAAAGGCTTCTTGAGGAGAAAGCTGTAACTCGGTGAGATGTATTACACGAACACACGTCAGTTTCTCAGAAAGCCCCTTTCCAGTTTTTAAAGGAAGATATTTCCTTTTTCACCATAGCCCTCTATGGGCTTCCAAATATCACTTTGCAAATCCCACAAGAACAGTCTTAGCGAAAGGCTTTTGGAGGGGAAAGCTGTAACCCTGTTAGATGAATTAGCAGAACACAAAGCAGTTTCTCAGAAAGCTTCTTTCCAGTTTTTAACGGTAGATATTTCCTTTTTCACCGTAGCGCTCTATGGGATTTCAAATATCTCTTTGCAAATCGCACAAGAACAGTCTCAATGAAAGGCTTCTTGTGCAGAAACCTGTAACTCGGTGAGATGTATTACACGAACACACGGCAGTTTCTCAGAAAGCTTCTTTGCAGTTACTAACGGAAGATATTTCCTTTTTCAGCATAGCGCTCTATGGGCTTCCAAATATCACTTTGAAAATTAAACAAAAACGGTCTTAGGGAAAGACTTCTGGAGGGGAAAGCTGTAACTCTGTGAGATGAATTAACAGAACACAAAGCAGTTTCTCAGAAATCTTCTTTCCAGTTTTTAACAGAACATATTTCCTTTTTCACCTTAGAACTCTATGGGATTCCAAATATCACATTGCAATTTCCAGAAGAACAGACTTTGCGGAGGGCTTCTGGAGGGGAAGGTTTTAACCCTGTGAGATGAATTAAGAGAACACAAAGCAGTTTCTCAGAAATCTTCTTTCCAGTTTTTAACGGAAGATATATGCTTTTTCACCGTAGCCCTCTTCGGGCTTCCAAATATCACTATGCAAATGCCACAAGAACAGTCCTTGCGAAACACATCTGGAGGGGAAAGCTGTAACTCTGTGAGATGAATTAACATAACACAAAGTAGTTTCTCAGAAAGCTTCTTTCCAGTTTTTAACGGAAGGTATTTCCTTTTTCACCATAGCCCTCTATGGGTTTCCAAATATCACTTTGCAAATTTCACAAGAACAGTCTTAGTGAACGGCTTCTTGAGGAGAAAGCTGAAACTCTGTGAGATGAACTAACAGAACACAAACCAGTTTCTCAGAGAGCTTCTTTTCGGTTTTTAGCGGAGGATATTTACTTTTTCACCATAGCCCTCTATGGGCTTCCAAATATGACTTTGCAAATTCCAAAAGAACAGTCTTAACGAATGGCTTCTGGAGGGGAAAGTTGTAACTCTGTGAGATAAATTAACAGAACAGAAAGCAGTTTCTCCGAAAGCTTCTTTCCAGTTTTTAACTGAAGATATTTCCTTCTTCACCATAGCCCTCTATGGGCTTACAAATATCACTTTGCAAATTCCACAAGAACAGTCTTAGCGAAAGGCTTCTTGACGGGAAAGTTGTAATTCTGTGAGATGAAGTAACAAAACACAAAGCAGTATCTCAGAAAGCTTCTTTTCAGTTTTTATCTTAGGATATTTCCTTCTTCACCGTAGTTCTCTATGGGCTTCCAAATATCATTTTGCAAATTCCACAAGAACAGTCTTAGCGAAAGGTTTCTGGAGGGGAAAGCTGTAACTCTGTGAGATGAATTAACAGAACACAAAGCGGTTTCTCAGAAATATTCTTTCCAGTTTTTAACGGAATATATTTCCTTTTTCACCGTAGCCCTCTATGGGCTTCTATATGTCACTTTGCAAATTCCACAAGAGCAGTCTTAGCGAACGGCTTCTTGAGGGGAAAGTTGTAACTCGGTGAGATGTATTAACAGAACACACGGCAGTATCTCAGAGAGCTTCTTTCCAGTTTTTAACTGAAGATATTTCCTTTTTTATCATAGCCCAATATGGGTTTCCAAAAATCACTTTGCAAATTTCACAAGAATAGTTTTAGTGAACGGCTTCTTGAGGGGATAGCTGTAATACTGTGAGATGAACTAACAGAACACAAAGCAGTTTCTCAGAAAGCTTCTTTATGCTTTTTAATGGAAGATATGGCGTTTTTCACCATTGCCCTCTATGGGCTTCCAAATTTCACTTTGCAAATTCAAAAAGAAATGTCTTAGCGAAAGGCTTCTTCAGGGTAAACTGTAACTGTGTGAGATGAATTAGCAGAACACAAAGCAGTTTCACAGAAAGCTTCTTTCCGGTTTTTAACTGAAGATATTTCATTTTTCACCATAGCCCTCTATGGGCTTCCAAATATCACTTTGCAATTTCCAGAAACACAGACTTTGCGGAGGTCTTCTGTAGGTGAAGGTTTTAACTATGTAAGATAAATTAAGAGAGCACAAAGCAGTTTCTCAGAAATCTTCTTTCCAGGTTTTAACGGAAGATATATCCTTTTCCACCATAGCCCTCTACGGGCTTCCAAATATCACTATGCAAATTCCACAAGAAGAGTCTTAGCGAAAGACTTCTGGAGGGGAAATTTGTAACTCTGTGAGATGAATTAACAGAACACAAAGCAGTTTCTCAGAAATCTTCTTTCCAGTTTTTAACGGAAGATATTTCCTTTTTCCCCATAGCCCTCTATGGGCTTCCAAAATTCACTTTGCAAATTCCACAAGAACAGTCTTAACGAAAGACATCTTGAGGCAAAAGCTGTAACTCTGTGAAATGAATTAACAAATACAAAGGAGTCTCTCAGAAAGCTTCTTTCCAGATTTTAATTGAAGATATTTCCTTTTTCACCATAGCCCTCTATGGGCTTCCAAATATCACATTGCAAATCCCACAAGAACCGTCTTAGGGAAAGGCTTCTTGAGGGGAAAGCTGTAACCCTGTGAAATGAACTAACAGAACACAAAGCAGTTTCTCAGAAAGGTTCTTTTTCTGTTTTTATCTTAGGATATTATCTTTTTCACCATAGCCCTCTATGTCCTTAAAAATATCACTTTGCAAATTCCACAAGAACAGTCTTAGTGAAAGGCTTCTTGAGGGGACAGCTGTAACTCGGTGAGATGTATTACACCAACACACGGCAGTTTCTCAGAAAGCTTCTTTCCAGTTTTTAACTGAAGATATTTCCTTTTTAACCACAGCCCTCTATGGGCTTCCAAGTATCACTTTGCAATACTCTGGTTTCTCTTAAGATCGTATAAATCTTTCGCCTTTTACCAAATATCACTTTGCAAATTCCACAAGAACAGTCTTAGGGAAAGACTTCTGGAGGGGAAAGTTGTAACTCTGTAAGGTAAATTAACAGAACACAAGGCAGTATCTCATACAGCTTCTTTCCAGTTTTTAACGGAAAATATTTCCTTTTTCACCATAGCCCTCTATGGGCTTCCAAATATCACATTGAAAATCCCACAAGAACAGTCATAGCGAAAGGCTTCTTGAGGGAAAAGCTGTAATCGGTGAGGTGTATTAAGAGAACACACGGCAGTTTCTCAGAAAGCTTCTTTCCGTTTTCAACGGAAGATATTTCCTTTTTCACCATAGCACTCTATGGGCTTCCAAATATCACTTTGCAGGTTACACTAGAACAGCCTTAGCGAACGGCTTCTTGAGGGGAAAGCTGTAACTCGGTGGATGTATTAACAGAACACACTGCAGTTCCTCAGAAAGCTTCTCTCCTGTTTTTAACGGAAGATATTTTCCTTTTCACCATAGCCCTCTATGGGTTTGCAAATATCAATTTGCAAATTTCACAAGAATAGTCTTAGTGGGGCACCTTGAGGGCAAAACTGAAATTCTGTGAGATGAACTAACAGAACACAAAGCAGTTTCGCAGAAAGATTCTTTACGATTTTATCTTAGGATATTTCCATTTTCACCACTGCCCTCTATGGGCATCCAAATATCACTTTGCAAATTCCACAAGAACAGTCTTATCGAAAGGCTTCATGAGGGAAAACCTATAACTCTTTGAGATGAATTAACAGAACACAAAGCAGTTTCTCAGAAAGCTTCTTTTCAGTTTTTAATGGAAGATATTTCCTTTTACACCATAGCCCTCTATGGGCTTACAAATATCACTTTGAAAATACCACAACAACAGCCTTAGCGATAGGCTTCTTGAGGGCAAAGCTGTAACTCAGTGAGATGAATTAAGGGAACACAAAGCAGTTTCTCAGAAGGCTTCTTTCCAGTTTTTAACGGAAGATATTTCCTTTTTCACCATAGCCCTCTATGGGCTTCCAAATATCACCTTGCAAATTCCACAAGAACAGTCTTAGCGAAAGTCTTCTGGAGGGGAAAGCTGTAACTCTGTTAGATGAATTAACAGAACACAAAGCAGGTTTTCAGAAAGCTTCTTTTCAGTATTTAACTGAAGTAATTTCCTTTTTCACCGTAGCCCTCTATAAGCTTCCAAATATCACTTTGAAATCTCACAAAAACAGTCTTAGCGAAAGGCGTCTTTAGGGGAAAGGTGTAACTCGGTGAGGTTTATTAACAGAACACACGACATTTTCTCAGAAAGCCTCTTTCCAGTTTTTAACCGAAGATTTTTTTTTATCACCATAGCCCCCTACCGGATTCCAAATATCACTTTGCAAATTCCACAAGAACAGTCTTAGCGAAAGGCTTCTTCAGGCGAAAGCTGAAACTCTGTGAGATGAACTAACAGAACACAAAGCAGTTTCTCAGAGAGCTTCTTTTCGGTTTTTAACGGAAGATATTTGCTTTTTCACCATAGCCCTCTATGGGCTTCAAAATTTCAATTTGCAAATTCCCCAAGAACAGTCTTAGTGAAAGGCTTTTTGAGGGGAAATCTGTAACCTTGGGAGATGAATTCACTGAACACAAACAGTTTCTTAGAAAGCTTATTTCCACTTTTTAACTGAACATATTTCCTATTTCACAATAGCCCTCTTCTGGCTTCCAAATATCACCTTGAAAATAGCACAAGAACAGTCTTAGAGAAAGGCTTCTTGAGGGGAAAGCTGTATCTCTTTGAGAAAAATTAACAGAACACAAAGCAGTTTCTCAGAAAGCTTCTTTCCAGTTTTTAACTTAAGATATTTCTTTTTTCACCGTAGCCCTCTATCGGCTCCCAAATATCAATTTGCAAATTGCACAAGAACAATCTTAGCGAAAGGCTTCTTGAGGGGAAAGCTGTAACTTTGTGAAATGAATTAACAGAACACCAAGCAGTTTCTCAGAAAGCGTTTTTCCAGTTTTTAATGGAAGATATTTTCTTTTTAACGTAGACCTCTTTGGGCTTCCAAATATCACTTCGCAAATTCCAAAAGAACAGTCTTACCGAAAGGCTTCTTGGGGGAAAGCTGTAACTCTGTGAGATGAATTAACAGAACACAAAGCAGTTTCTCAGAAAGCTTCTTTCCAGTTTTTAACTGAAGATATTTCCTTTTTCACCATAGCCCTGTATGGGCTCCAAATATCACTTTGCAAATTCCACAAGAACAGTCTTATCGAAAGGCTTCTTGATGGGAACGCTCTAACTCTGGGAGATGAAATAACAGAATACAAAACAGATTCTGAGAAAGCTTCTTTCCAATTTTTAAAAGAGAATATTTCCTTTTCACCATAGCCCTCTATGGCCATCCAAATACCACTTTGCAAATTCCACAAGAACAGTCTTAGCGAAAATCTTCTTGAGGTGAAAGCTGTAACTCTGTGAGATGACTTAACAGAATGCAAAGCAGTTTCTCAGAAAGCTTCTCTCCAATTTTTAACGGAAGGTATTTCCTTTTTCACCATAGCCCTCTTTGGGCTTCCAATTATCACTTCGCAAATTCCACGAGAACAGTGTTAGCGACAGGCTTCTTGAGTGGAGAGCTGTAAGTCTGTGAGATCAATTAACAGAACACAAAGTAGTTTCTCAGAAAGCTTCTTTCCTGTTTTTAAAGGAAGATATTTCCTTTTTCACCATAGCCCTCTATGGGCTTCCAAATATCACTTTCCAAATTCCCCAAGAACAGTGTTAGCAAAAGGCTTCTTGAGGGGAAAGGTGTAACTCTGTGAGATGAATTAACAGAACACAAAGCAGTTTCTCAGAATGCTTCTTTCCAGTTTTTCACTTAAGATATTCCGTTTTTCACCAGAGCCCTCTTTGGGCTTCCAAATATCCCTTTGCAAATTCCAAAAGAACAGCATTAGCGAAAGGCTTCTTGAGGGGAAAGCTGTAACTCTGTGAGATGAATTAGCATAACACAATGCAGTTTCTCAGAAAGCTTCTTTCCAGTTTTAAACGGAAGATATTTCTTTTTTCACCATAGCCCTCTATGGGCTTCAAAATATCACTTTGCAAATTCCACAAGAACAGTCTTAGCAAAAGGCTTCTTCCGGGGAAGGCTGTGATTCTGTGAGATGAACTAACAGAACACAAAGCAGTTTCTCAAAAAGCTTCTTTCCAGTTTTTAAATGAAGATATTTCCTTTTTCACCGTAGCACTCTATGGGCTTCCAAATATCACCTTGCAAATTCCACAAGCATAGTCTTAGCGAAAGGCTTCTTGAGGGGAAAGCTGTAAGTCTGTGAGATGATTTAACAGAACACAAAGCAGTTTCCCAGAAAGCTTCTTTCCAGTTTTTAATGAAGAGACTTCCTTTTTCAACCTAGACCTCTATGGACTTCCAAATATCACTTTGAAAATTCCAAAAGAACAGTCTTAGCAAATGGCTTCTTGAGGGGAAAGCTGTAACTCTGTGAGATGAATTAAGAGAATACAAAGACGTTTTTCAGAAAGCTTCTTTCCAGTTTTTAATGGAAGATATTTCCTTTGTCACCAGAGCCCCCTATGGGCTTCCTAATATCACTTTGCAAATTCCAAAAGAACAGTCTTAGCGAAAGGCTTCTTGAGGGAAAAGCTGTAACTCTGTGAGATGAATTAACAGAACACAATGCAGTTTCTCAAAAAGCTTCTTTCCAGATTTAACTGAAGATATTTCCTTTTTCACCATAGCCCTCTATGGGCTTCCAAATATCACTTTGCAAATTCCACAGGAACAGTCTTAGCATAAGGATTCTTGAGGGGAAAGCTGTAACTCTGTGAGATGAATTAACAGAACACAAAGTAGTTTCTCAAAAAGCTTCTTTTTAGTTTTTATCTTAGGATATTTCCATTTTCACCACAGCTCTCTATGGGCTTCCAAATATCACTTTTTAAATTCCACAAGAACTATCTTAGCAAAAGGCTTACAGAGGGGAAAGCTGTAAATCTGTGAGAGGAATTAACTGAACACAAAGCAGTTTCTAAGAAAGCTTCTTTCCAGTTTTTAACTGTAGATACTTCCCTTTTCACCATAGCCCTCTATGGGCTTTCAAATATCACTTAGCAAATTCCACATGAACAGTCTTAGCGAAAGTCTTATTCAGGGGAAAGCTGTAACTCTCTGAGGTGAATGAAGAGAACACAAAGCAGTTTCTACGAAAGCTTCTTTCCAGTTTATAACTGAAGATATTTCCTTTTTCACTGTAGCCCTCTTTGGGCTTCCAAATATCTCTTGCAAATTCCACAAGAATAGTCTTAACGAAAGGTTTCTTGAGGGGAAAGCTGTAACTCTGTGAGATGAATTAACCGAACACAAAGCCATTTCTCAGAAAGCTTCTTTCCAGTTTTTAAGGGAAGATACTTCCTTTTTCACAAAGGCCCTCTAAGGGCTTCCAAATATCACCTTGAAAACTCCACAGGAACAGTCTTAGTGAACAGCTCCTGGAGGGGAAAGCTATAACTCTGTAAGATGAATTAAGAGAACACAATGCAGTTTCTCAGAAAGCTTCTATTCGGTTTTTATCTTAGGATATTTTCTTTTTCGCCATAACGCTCTATGGGCTTCAACTATCACTTTGCTAATTCCACAAGAACAGTCTCAGTGAACGGCTTCTTGAGGGGAAATCTGTAACTCTGAGATGAATTAACAGAAAACAAAGCAGTTTCTCAGAAAGCTTCTTTCCAGTTTTTAAGAGAAGATATTTCCTTTTTCACCATAGCCCTCTATGGGCTTCAAAATATCACTGTGCAAATTCCACAAGAACAGTCTTAGCGAAAGGCTTTTTGAGGGGAAAGCTGTAACTCTGTGAGATGAATTAACGGAACACAAAGCAGTTTCTCAGAAAGCTTCTTTTCGGTTTTTATCTTAGGATACTTCCCTAATCACCATAGCCCTCTATGGGCTTCGAAATATCACTTTGCAAATTTCACAAGAACAGTCCTAGTGAATGGCTTCTGGAGGGGAAAACTGTAACTCTGTGAGATGAATTAACAGAACCAAAAGCAGTTTTTCAGAAATCTTCTTTCAAGTTTTCAACGGAATATATTACCTTTTTCACCATAGCCCTCTATGGGCTTCCAAATATCACTTTGCATATTCCACAAGAACTGTTTTAGGGAAAGGGTTCTTGAGAAGAAAGCTGTAACTCTGTGAGACAAATTAATAGAACACAAAGCAGTTTCTCAGAAAACTTCTTTCCTTTAATTAGCGGAAGATACTTCCCTTTTCACCATAGCCCTTTATGGGCTTCCAAATAACACTTTGCAAATTCCACAAGAACACTCTTAGCGAAATGTTTGTTGAGAAAGGCTTCTTGAGGGGAAAGATGTAACTCTCTCAGTTGAGTTAACAGAACACAAAGCAGTTTCTCAGAAAGGTTTTTTTCAGTTTTTATCCTAGGATATTTCCTTTTTCACCATAGCCCTCTATGGTCTCCCAAATACCACTTCTTAAATTCCACAAGAACACTTTTATCGAAAGGCTTCTTGAGGGGAAAGCTGTAACACTGTGAGATGAATTAGCAGAACACAATGCAGTATCTCAGAAAGCTTCTTTCCAGTTTTAAACGGAAGATATTTCCTTTTTCAACATAGCCACCTATGTGCTTCAAATATCACTTTGCAAACTCCACAAGAACAGTCGTAGCGAAAGGCTTCTTGAGGGGAAAGCTGTAATTCTGTGAGATGAATTGACAGAACACAAAGCAGTTTCTCAGAAAGCTTCTTTCCCGTTTTTAAAGGAAGATATTTACTTTTCACCGTAGCCCTCTATGGGCTTCCAAATATCACTTTGCAAATTTCACAAGAACAGTCTTAGCGAAAGGTTTCCTGAGGGGAAATCTGTAACTCTGTGAGATGAATTAACAGAACACAAAGCCGTTTCTTAGAAAGCTTCTTTTCAGTTTTTATCTTAGGATATTTCCTTACTCACAGTAGCCCTCTATAGGCTTCCAAATAATACTTTGCAAATTATACAAGAACAGTCTTAGTGAAAGGCTTCTTGAGGGGAAAGCTGTAACTCCGCGAGGTGAATTAACAGATAACAAAGCAGTTTCTCAAAAGACTTCTTTTTAGTTTTTATCATAGGATGTTTCCTTTTTCACCATAGCCATCCATGGGCTTCCAAATATCACTTTGCAAATTCCAAAAGAACAGTCTTAGCAAAAGGCTTCTTCAGGGGAAAGCTGTAATTCTGTGAGATGAATTAACAAAACACAAAGCAGTTTCTCAAAAAGTTTCTTTCCGTTTCTTAACTGAAGATATTTCCTTTTTCACCATAGCCCTCTATGGGCTTCCAAATATCACTTTCCAAATTTCCAAAGAAGAGTCTTAGCGAAAGGCTTCTTGAGGGGAAAGCTGTAAGTCGGTGAGATCAATTAACAGAACACAAAGCAGTTTCTCAGAAAGTTTCTTTCCAATTTTTAACGGAAGTTTCTTCCTTTTTCACCATAGCCCTCTATGGGCTTCCAAATATCACTTTACAAATTCCACAAGAACAGTCTTATCGAACGGCTTCTTGAGGTGAAAGATGTAACTGTGTGAGATGAATTAACGGAATACAACGCAGTTTCTCAGAAAGCTTCTTTCCAGTTTTTAACTGAAGATATTTCCTTTTTCACTATAGCCCTCTAAGGGCTTCGGTATCTCACTTGCAACTTCCAATAGAACAGGCTTAGCAAAAGGCTTCTTGAGGGGCAAGCTGTAACTCTGTGAGATGAATTAACAGAACACAAAGCAGTTTCTCAGAAGGCTCCTTTCCAGTTTTTAACGGAAGATATTTCCTTTTCCACCATAGCCCTCTATGGGTTTCAAATATCACTTTGCAAATTCCACAAGAACAGTCTTATCGAAAGGCTTTTTGAGGGGAAAGCTGTAACTCTGTGAGATAAATTAAGAGAACACAACTCTGTTTCTCAGAAAGCTTCTTTCCCGTTTTTAAGTGAAGATATTTCCTTTTTCACCATAACCCTCTAAGGGTTTCAAAATATCACTTTGCAAATTCCACAAGAACAGTCTTAGCGAAAGGATTCTTGAGGGGAAAGCTGTAACTCTGTGAGATCAATTAACAGAACACAAAGCAGTTTCTCAGAAAGCTTCTTTCCAGTTTTAAAAGGAAGATATTCCCTTTTTCACCATATCCCTCCATGGGCTTTCAAATATCCCTTTGCAAATTCCACAAGAACAGTCGTAGCGAAAGTCTTCTTGAGGGGAAAGCTGTAATTCTGTGGGATGAATTGACAGAACACAAAGCAGTTTCTCAGAATGCTTCTTTCCAGTTTTAAACGGAAGATATTTCTTTTTTCACCATAGCCCTCTATATTCTTCAAATATCACATTGCAAACTCCACAAGAACAGTCGTAGCGAAAGTCTTCTTGACGGGAAAGCTGTAATTCTGTGAGATGAATTGACAGAACACAAAGCAGTTTCTCAGAAAGCTTCTTTTCCGTTTTTAATGGAAGATAATTCCTTTTCACCGTAGCCCTCTATAGGGCTTCCAAATATCACTTTGCAAATTTCACAAGAACAGTCTTAGCGAAAGGCTTCTTGAGGGGCAAGCTGTAACTCTGTGAGATGAATTAACAGAACACAACGCCGTTTCATAGAAACCTTCTTTTCAGCTTTTATCTTAGGATATTTCCTTATTCACCATAGCCCTCTATGGGCTTCCAAATAATACTTTGCAAATTATACAAGAACAGTCTTAGCGAAAGACTTCTTGAGGGGAAAGCTGTAACTCTGCGAGGTGAATTAACAGATCACAAAGCAGTTTCTCAAAAGGCTTCTTTTTAATTTTTATCATAGGATATTTCCTTTTTCACCGTAGCCCTCCATGGGCTTCCAAATATCACTTTGCAAATTCCACAAGAACGGTCTTAGCAAAAGGCTTCTTCAGGGGAAAGCTGTAATTTTGTGAGATGAATTTACAGAACACAAAGCAGTTTCTCAAAAAGTTTCTTTCCAGTTCTTAACTGAAGATATTTCCTTTTTCACCGTAGCCCCCTATGGGCTTCCAAATATCACCTTGCAAATTCCACAAGAATAGTCTTAGCGAAAGCCTTCTTGAGGCGAAAGCTGTAAGTCTGTGAGATGAATTAATAGAACACAAAGTCGTTTCTCAGAAAGCTTCTTTCCAGTTTTTAAAGAGGAGAATTCCTTTTTCAACATAGACCTCTATGGGCTTCGAAATATCACTTTGAAAATTCCACAAGAACAGTCTTAGCAAATGGTTTCCTGAGGGGAAAGCTGTAACACTGTGAGAGGAATTAACAGAACACAAAGCCGTTTCTCAGAAAGCTTCTATCCAGTTTTTATTGGAAGATATTTCTTTTCTCACCATAACCCTCTATGGGCTTCCAAATATCACTTTGCAAATTCCACAAGAACAGTCTTAGTGAAAGGCTTCTTGAGGGCAAAGCTGAAACTCTGTGAGATGAATTAACAGAACACAATGCAGTTTCTCAAAAAGCTTCCTTCCTGTTTTTAACTGAAGATATTTCCTTTTTCACCGTAGCCCTCTATGGGCTTCCAAATATCACTTTTCAAATTCCACAGAAACAGTCTTAGCGTAAGGAGTCTTGAGGGGAAAGCTGTAACTCTGTGAGATGAATTAACGGAACACAAAGGAGTTTCTCAAAAAGCTTCTTTTCAGTTTTTATCTTAGGATATTTCCTTTTTCACCACTGCTCTCTATGGGCTTCCAAATATCACTTTTTAAATTCCACAAGAACACTCTTAGCAAAAGGCTTCCACAGGGGAAAGCTGTAAATCTGTGAGATGAATAAACTGAACACAAAGCAATTTCTCAGAAAGCTTCTTTCCAGTTTTTAACTGAATATACTTACCTTTTCAACACTGCCCTCTATGGGCTTTCAAATATCACTTTGCAAATTCCACAAGAACAGTCTTAGCAAAAGGCTTCTTGAGGGGAAAGCTATAACTCTGTGAGATGAATATACAGAACACAAAGCAGTTTTTCAGAAAGCTTCTTTCCAGTTTTTATCTTCCGTTATTTTCTTTTTCACCGTAGCCCTCTAACGGCTTCAAAATATCACTTTGTAAATTCCACAAGAAGAGTCTTAGCGAACGTCTTTTTGTGGGGAAAACTGTAACTCTGTGAGATGAATTAAGAGAACACCAAGCCGTTAATCAGAAAGCTTCTTTCCAGTTTTTAACGGAAGAGATTTCCTTTTTCACCATAGTCCTCTAAGAGCTATGAAATATCACTTCGCAATTCCGCAAGAACAGCCTTAGCGAAAGGCTTCTTGAGGGTAAAGCTGTAACTCTGTGAGATGAATTAACAGAACACAAAGCAGTTTCTCAGAAAGCTTCTTTCCACTTTTTACCTGAACATATTTCCTTTTTCACCATAGCCCTCTAAGGGCTTCCAAATATCACTAGGCAAATTACAACAGAACAGTCTTAGCGAAAGGATTCTTGAGGGGAAAGCAGTAACTCTGTGAGGTGAATTGACAGAACACAAAGCCGTTTCTCAGAAAGCTTCTTGCCAGTTTTTAACGGAAGATATTTCCTTTTTCACCGTAGCCCTCTATGGGCTTCCAAATATTACTTTGCATATTCCACAAGAACAGTCTTAGCGAAAGGCTTCTTGAGGGGAAAGCTGTAACTCTGTGAGATGAATTAACAGAACACAAAGCCTTTTATTAGAAAGCTTCTTTTCCGTTTTTATCTTAGGATATTTCCTTACTCACAGTAGCCCTCTATGGGCTTCCAAATAATACTTTGCAAATTATACAAGAACAGTCTTAGTGAAAGGCTTCTTGAGGGGAAAGCTGTAACTCCGCGAGGTGAATTAACAGATCACAAAGCAGTTTCTCAAAAGACTTCTTTTTAGTTTTTATCATAGGATATTTCCTTTTTCACCATAGCCAACCATGGGCTTCCAAATATCACTTTGCAAATTCCAAAAGAACAGTCTTAGCAAAAGGCTTCTTCAGGGGAAAGCTGTAATTCTGTGAGATGAATTAACAGAACACAAAGCAGTTTCTCAAAATGTTTCTTTCCATTTCTTAACTGAAGATATTTCCTTTTTCACCATTGCCCTCTATGGGCTTCCAAATATCACTTTCCAAATTGCCAAAGAAGAGTCTTAGCGAAAGGCTTCTTGAGGGGAAAGCTGTAAGTCGGTGAGATCAATTAACAGAACACAAAGCAGTTTCTCAGAAAGTTTCTTTCCAATTTTTAACGGAAGTTTCTTCCTTTTTCACCATAGCCCTCTATGGGCTTCCAAATATCACTTTGCCAATTCCACAAGAACAGTCTTAGCGAAAGACTTCTTGAGGGGAAAGCTGTAATTGTGTGAGATGAGTTAACAGAACACAAACCAGTTTCTCAGAAAACTTCCTTCCAGTTATTAACTGAAGATATTTCCTTTTTCACCATAGCCCTGCATGGGCTTCCAAATATCACTTTGCAAATTCCACAAAAACAGTCTTAGCGAAAGGCTTCCTGAGGGTAAAGGTGTAACTCTGTGAGATGAATTAACAGAACAGAAAGCAGTTTCTCAGACAGCTTCCTTCCAGTTTTTAACTGAAGATATTTCCTTTTTCACCATAGCCTTTTCTGGGCTTCGAAAGATCCCTTTGCAAATTCCAGAAGAACAGACTTAGCGAAAGGCTTCTTGAGGGGAAATATGTAACTGTGTGAGATGAATTAACAGAACCTAAAGCAGTTTCTCAGAAAGCTTCCTTCCAGTTTTTAACTAAAGATATTTCCTTTTTCATCGTAGCCCTCTATGGGCTTCGAAATATCACTTTGCAAATTCCACAAGAACAAACTTAGCGAAAGGCTTCTTGAGAGGAAAAATGTAACTCTGTGACATGAATTAACAAAAACTAAAGCAGTTTCTCAAACGGCTGCTTTCCAGTTTTTAACTGAAGATATTTCCTTTTTCAACTTAGACCTATATGGGCTTCCAAATATCACTTTGAAAATTCCACAAGAACAGATTTTGCGAAAAGCTTCTTCAAGGGAAAGCTGTAACTCTGTGAGATGAATTAACAGAACACAAAGCAGTTTCGCAGAAAGCTTCTTTCCAGTTTTTATAGGAAGATAACTCCTTTTTCACCATAACCCTCTATGGGCTTCCAAATATCACTTTGCAAATTCCACAAGAACTGTCTTCGCCAGAGGCTTTTTGAGGGGAAAGGTGTAACTCTGTTACATGAATTAACAGAACACAAAGCAGTTTCTCAGGAGCTTCTTTCCAGTTTTTAAGTGAAGATATTTCCTTTTTCCCCATAGGCCTCTATGGACTTCCAAATATCACTTTTCAAATTCCACCAGAACAGACTTAGCGAAAGGCTTCTTGAAAGGAAAGCTGTAAGTCTGTGAGATGAATTAACAGAACACAAAGCAGGTTCGCAGAAAGCTTCTTTCCAGTTTTCAACAGAAGATATTTCCTTTTTCACCATAGCCCTCTATGGGCTTCCAAATATCACTTTGCAAATTCCACAAGAAGAGTCTTACCGAAACATTTCTTCAGGGAAAAGCTGTAACTCTGTGAGAAGAATTAACAGAACACATAGCAGTTTCTCAGAAAGCTTCCTTCCAGTTTTTAACGGAAGATATTTCCTTTTTCACCATAGCCCGCTATGGGCTTCCAAATATCACTTTGCAAATTCCACATGAACAGTCTTACCGAAAGGTTTCTTGAGGGGAAAACTGTAACTCAGTGAGATGAATTAACAGAACACAAAGCAGTTTCTCAGAGAGCTTCTTTCCAGTTTTTAACTGAAGATATTTCCTTTCTCACCATAGACCCCTATGGCCTTCCAATTATCACTTTCCAAACTCCACAAGAACAGCCGTAGCGAAAGGCTTGTTGAGGTAAAGCTGTAACTCTGTGAGATGAATTAACAGTACACAAAGCAGTTTCTCAGAAAGATTCTTTCCAGTTTTTATCAGAAGATATTGCCTTTTTCACCATAGCCCCCTAAGGGCTTCCAAATATCACTTTGCCAATTCCACAGTAACAGCCTTAGCGAAAGACTTCTTGAAGGGAAAGCTGTAACTTTGTGAGATGAATTAACAGAACAAAAAGTAGTTTCTCAGAAATCTTTTTTCCAGTTTTTATCGGAAATTATTTCCTTTTTCACCATAGCCCTCTATGGGCTTCCAAATATCACTTTGCAAATTCCACAATAACTGTCTTAGCGAAAGGTTTCTTGAGGGGAAAGCTGTAACACTGTAACATGAATTAACAGAACACAAAGCAGTTTCTCAGAAAGCTTCTTTCCAGTTTGGAACTGAAGATATTTCCTTTTTCCCCATAGCCCTCTATGGGCTTCCAAATATCACTTTGTAAATTCCACAAGAACAGCCTTAGCGAACGGCTTCTTGAAGGGAAAGCTGTAACTCTGTTAGATGAATCAACAGAACACAAAGCAGTTTCTCAGACAGCTTCTTTCCAGTTTTTAAAGGAAGATATTTCCTTTTTCACCATAGCCCTCTAAGGGCTTCCAAATATTACTTTGCAAATTCCACAGGAACAGTCTTACCGAAAGGCTTCTTGAGGGGAAAGCAGTAACGCTGTGAGATGAATTAACAGAACACAAAGCAGTTTCTCAGAAGTTTCTTTCCACTTTTTAACTGAAGATATTTCCTTTTTCACCATAGCCCTCTAGGGGCTTCCAAATATCACTTTGCAAAATCAACGAGAACAGTCTTAGAGAAAGGCTTCTTGAGGGGAAAGTTCTAACTCTGTGAGATGGACTAACAGAACACAAAGCAGTTTCTCTGAAAGCTTCATTCCAGTTTTTAACTGGAGATATTTCCTTTTTCACCATAGACCTCTATGGGCTTCCAAATATCACTTTCCAAATTCAACAAGGACAGCCTTAGCGAAGGGCTTCTTGAAGGGAAAACTGTAATTCTGTGAGATGAATTAACAGAACACAATGCAGTTTCTCAGAAAGCTTCTTTCCAGTTTTTTACGGAAGATATTTCCGTTTTCACCTTTGCCCTCTAAAGTCTTCCAAATATCACTTTTCATATTCCACAAGAACAGTCTTAGCAAAAGACTTCTTGAGGGGAAAGCTGTAACTCTGTGAGATGAAATAACGGAACACAAAGCAATTTCTCAGATAGCATCTTTCCTGTTTTTAACGGAAGATATTTCCATTTTCAGCATAGCCCTCTATGAGCTTCCAAATATCACTTTCCAAATTCCACAAGAACAGTCTTAGTTAAAGGCTTCTTTAGGGTAATGCTGTAACTCTGTGAGATGAATTAACAGAACACATAGCAGTTTCTTAGACAGCTTCTTTCCACTTTTTAACTGAAGATATTTACTTTTTCACCATAACCCTCTACGGGCTTCCAAACATCACTTTGCAAATTCCAGAAAAACAGCCTTAGCGAAAAGCTTCTTGAGGGGAAAGCTCTAACTCTTTGAGATGAATTAACAGAACACAAACCAGTTTCACAGAAAACTTCTTTCCAGTTTTTAACGAAAGGAATTTCGTTTTTCACCATTTCCCTCTATGGGATTCCAAATATCACTTTGCAAATTCCACAAGAACAGTCTTAGCGAAAGGATTATTGAGGGGAAAGTTGTAACTCTGTGAGATGAATTAACAGAACACAAAGCAGTTTCTCAGAAAGCTTCTTTCCAGTTTTTAACTGAACATATTTACTTTTTCACTCTAGCGTTCCATGGGCTTCCAAATATTACTATGGCAATTTTACAAGAACAGCCTTAGAAAATGGCTTCTTGAAGGGAAAGCTGTAACACTGTGAGATGAATTAACAAAACACAAAGCCGTTTCAAAGAATGCTTCTTTTCAGTTTTTATCTTAGGATATTTTCTTTTTCACAATAGCCCTCTATGGGCTTCAAAATATCACTTTGCAAATACCTCAATAACAGTCTAAGCAAAAGAATTCTTTAGAACTAGATGTACCATATATCTTTAAATGTTAAAAATATATGAAACCTATATATTGATTATAGGCAATGTATTAATGATTTGTTTTTTTATAATTGTTTAAATGGTGAAATAACACAAAGTGTGTTGACGTATCTATTGATACCAAGTACTATCATAAGAAGGAAATATACTGCCTTGTTGAACAACTAAAAAAAAAAAAAAAAAAGAATTCTTGAGGGGAAAGCTGTAACTCTGTGAGAAGAAATCACAAAACACAAAGCAGTTTCACAGAAAGATTCTTTCCAGTTTTTAACGGAAGATGTTTCCTTGTTCACCATAGCCCTCTAGAGACTTCCAAATTTCACTTTGCAAATTCCACAAGGACAGTCGTAGTGAAAGGCTTCTTGAGGGGAAATCTGTTACTCTGTGAGATGAATTAAAAGAACACCAAGCAGTTTCTCAGAAAGCATCTTTCCAGTTTTTAACGGATGATATTGCCTTTTTCACTATATCCCTCTATGGGTTTCGAAATATCACTTTGAAAATTCCACAAGAACAGTCTTAGCGAATGGCTTCTTGAGGGGAATGCTGTAACTCTTTGAGATGAACTAACAAAACAAAAAACAGTTTCTCAGAAAGCTTCCTTCCAGTTTTTAACGGAAAATATTTCCTTTTTCACCATACCCTCTATGGTCTCCCAAATATCACTTTGCAAATTCCACAAGAACTGTCTTAGCGAAAGGCTTCTTGAGGGGAAAGTTGTAACCCTCTGAGATGAATTAACAGAAAACAAAGTAGTTTCTCAGAAAGCTTCTTGCCGGTTTTTAACGGAAGATATTTCCTTTTCCACCATAGCCCTCTATGGGCTTCGAAATATCACTTTCCAAATTCCACAAGAACAGCCTTAGCGAAACGTTTCTTGAAGGGAAAGATGTAACTCTGTTAGATGAATTAACAGAACACAAAGCAGTTTCTCAGAAAGCTTCTTTCCAGTTTTTAACGGAAAATAGATCCTTTTTCCCCCAAAACCCCTGTGGGCTTCGAAATATCACTTTCCAAACTCCTCAAGAACAGCCGTAGTGAAAGGCTTCTTGAGGGGAAAGCTGTAACTCTGTGAGATGAATTAACAGAACACAAAGCAGTTTCTCAGACAGCTTGTTTCCACTTTTTAACTGAAGATATTTCGTTTTTCAAAATAGCCCTCTAAGGGCTTCCAAATATCACTTCGCAAATTCCACAAGAACAACCTCAGCGATAGGCTTCTTGAGGGGAAAGATGTAACTCTGTGAGATGAATTAACAGAACACAAAGCAGTTTCTCATACGGCCTCTTTCCAGTTTTTAACTGAAGATATTTCCTTTTTCACCATAGTCCTGTATGGGCCTCCAAATATCACTTTGCAAATTCCACAAGAACAGCCTTAACGAAAAGCTTCTTGAAGTGATAGCTGTAACTCTGTGAGATGAATTAACAGAACACAAAGCAGTCTCAGAAAGCTTCTTTCCAGTTTTTAACGGAAGATATTGCCTTCTTCACCACAGCCCTCTACAGGCCTCCAAATATCACTTTGCCAATTCCACAGGAACAGTCTTAGTGAAAGACTTCTTGAAGGGAAAGGTGTAACTCTGTGACATGAATTAACAGAACACAAAGTAGTTTCTCAGAAATCTTGTTTCCAGTTTTTATCGGAATATATTTTCTTTTTCACCATTGCCCACTAAGGGCTTCCAAATATCACTTTGCAAATTCCATAAGAACAGTCATGGCGAAAGGCTTCTTGAGGGTAAAGCTGTAGCTCTGTGAGATGAATTAACAGAACACAAAGCAGCTTCTCAGAAAGCTTCTTTCCAGTTTTTAACGGAAGATATTTCCTTTTTCACCATAGCCCTATAGGGGCTTCCAAATATCACTTTGCAAATTCCGCAAGAACAGCCTTAATGAGAGTCTTCTTGAAGGTAAAGCTGTAACTCTGTGAGATGAATTAACAGAACACAAAGCAGCTTCTCAGAAAGATTCTTTCCAGTTTTTTACGGAAGATATTGTCTTTTTCACCATAACCATCTCTGGCCTTCCAAATATCACTTGCAAATTCCTCCAGAACTGTCTTAGCGAAAGGCTTCTTTAGGGGAGTGCTGTAACTCTGTGATTGAATTAACAGAACACAAAGCAGTTTTTTAGAAATCTTTTTTCCAGTTTTTTTACGGAAGAAATTCCCTTTTTCACCACAGCCCTCTATAGGCTTCCAAATATCACTTTGCAAATCCCACAAGAACAGTCCTATGGAAAGTCTTCTTGAGGGGAAAGCTGTAACTCAGTGAGGTGCATTAAGAGAACACATGGCAGTTTCTCAGAAAGCTTATTTCCAGTTTTTAAGAGAAAATATTTTCTTTTTCACCATAACCCTCTATGGGCTTCCAAATATGACTTTGCAAATTCCACAAGAAGAGTCTTAGTGATCGGCTTCTTGAGGGGAAAGCTGTAACTCTGTGAGATGAATTAACAGAACACAAAGCAGTTTCTCAGAAAGCGTCCTTCCAGTTTTCAACGGAAGATATTTTCTTTTACACCATAGCGCTCTATGGTCTTCTAAATATCACTTTCCAAATTCCACAAGAACAGTCTTAGCGAAAGGCTTCTTGAGGGCAAAGCTGTAACTCTGTGAGATGAATTAAGAGAACACAAAGCAGTTTCTCAGAACACTTCTTTCCAGTTTTTAACTGAACATATTTCCTTTTTCACCCTAGCCAACTATGGGCTTCCAAATATCACTTTGCCAATTCCACAAGCACAGCCTTAGCGAACGGCTTCTTGAAGGGAAAGCTGTAACTCTGTGACATGAATTAACAGAACACAAAGCAGTTTCTCAGAATGCTTCTTCCAGTTTTTAACTTAGGATATTTCCTTTTTCAGAGATGAATTAACAGAACACAAAGCAGTTTCTCAGAAAGTTTCTTTCCAGTTTTTAACTGAAGATATTTCCTTTTTCACCATAGCCCTCTAGGGGCTTCCAAATATCACTTTGCAAATTCCACAAGAACAGTCGTAGCGAAAGGCTTCTTGAGAAGATAGCAGTAACGCTGTGAGATGAATTAAC
The DNA here is from genome assembly GCF_047675955.1 of Chlorocebus sabaeus. Taxonomy (NCBI): domain Eukaryota; kingdom Metazoa; phylum Chordata; class Mammalia; order Primates; family Cercopithecidae; genus Chlorocebus; species Chlorocebus sabaeus. Next base: position 260,966 of record NW_027327520.1, read on the forward strand.
AGAACACAAAGCAGTTTCTCAGAAGTTTCTTTCCAGTTTTTAACTGAAGATATTTCCTTTTACACCATAGTCCTCTAGGGGCTTCCTAATATCACTTTGCAAATTCCACAAGAACAGTCTTAGCGAAAGGCATCTGAGGGGAAAGCTGTAACTCTGTGAGGTGAATTAACAGAACACAAAGCAGTTTCTCAGAAAGCTTCTTTCCAGTTTTTAACGGAAGATATTTCCTTTCTCACCATAGCGCTCTATGGTCTTCTAAGTATCACTTTCCAAATCCCACAAGAACAGTCTTAGCGAAAGGCTTCTTGAGGTAAAAGCTGTAACTCTGTGAGATGAATAAACGTAACACAAAGCAGTTTCTCAGGAATCTTCTCTCCAGTTTTTACTGAATATGTTTCATTTTTCACCATAGACATCTATGAGATTTGAAATATCACTTTGCAATTTCCACAAGAACAGTCTTAGCGAAAGCCTTCTTGAAGGGAAAGCTGTAATCAGAAAGCTTTTTTCGAATTTTTAACAGAAGATATTTCCTTTTACACCATAGGCCTACATGGACTTCCAAATATCACCCTTTAAATTCCACAAGCACAGTCTTAGCGAAAGGCTTCTTGAGGGGAAGGCTGTAACTCTGTGAGATGATTTCACGGAAAACAAAGCAGTTTCTCAGAAAGCTTCTTTCCAGTTTTTAACTGAAGATATTTACTTTTTCACCAATGCCATCTATGGGCTTCAAAATATCACTCTTCAAATTACACAAGAACAGTCTTAGCGAAAGGCTTAGTGAGGGGAAAGCTGTAAATCTGTGATATGAATTAACAGAACAGAGTGCAGTTTGTCAGAAAGCTTCCTTTAAGTTTTTAAATGAAGATATTTCCTTTTTCACCATTGCCCTCTATGGGATTCCGAATATCACTTTTCAAATTCCAAAAGAACAGTCTTAGCGAAGGGCTTCTTGAGGAGAAAGCTGTAACTCTGTGAGACGAATTAACACAACAGAGTGCAGTTTCTCAGAAACCTTTTTCCAGGTTTTAACTGAAGATATTTCCTTTTTCACCATAGCTCTCTAAGGGCTTCCAAATATCGCTTTGCAAATTCCACAAGAACAGTCTTAGCGAACGGCTTCCTGAGGGGTAAGATGTAACTCTGTGAGATGAATTAACAGAACAGAGTGAAGTTTCTCAGAAAGCATCTTTCCAGTTTTAAACTGAAGATGTTTCCTTTTTCACCATTGCCATCTTTGGGCTTCCAAATATCACTCTTCAAATTCCACAAGAACAGTCTTAGCGAAAGGCTTTTTGAGTGTAAAGCTGTAACTCTGTGAGATGAATTAACGGAACACAAAGCAGTTTCTCAGAAAGCTTCTTTCCAGTTTTTAACTGAAGATATTTCCTTTTTCACCATAGCCCTGCATGGGCTTACAAATATCACTTTGCAAAATCCACAACAACAGCTTTATCGAAAGGCTTCTTGAGGGGAAAGCTGTAACTCTGTGAGATGAATTAAGAGAACACAAAGCTGTTTCTCAGAATGCTTCTTTTCAGTTTTTATCTTAGGATATTGCCTTTTTCAGCATAGCCCTCTATGGTCTTCCAAATATCACATTGCAAATTCCATAAGAACAGTCTTAGCGAAAGGCTTCTTGAGGGGAAAGCTGTAACTCTGTGAGACGAATTAACAGAACAGAGTGCAGTTGCTCAGAAAGCTTGTTTCCTGTTTTTAACTGAAGATATTTCCTTTTTCACAATAGCCCTCTATGGGCTTCCAAATATCGCTTTGCAAATTCCACAAGAACATTCTTAGCGAAGGTTTCTTGAGGGGAAAGTTGTAACTCTGGGAGATGAATTAGCAGAACAGAGTGCAGTTTCTCAGAAAGCTTCTTTCCAGTATTAAACTGAAGATGTTGCCTTTTTCGCCATTGCCCTCTATGGGCTTCCAAATATCGCTTTGCAAATTCCACAAGAACAGTCTTAGCGAACGGCTTCTGGAAGGGAAAGCTGTAACTCTGTGAGATGAATTAACAGAATGCAAAGCAGTTTCTCAGAAAGCTTCTTTCCAGTTTTAAACTGAAGATGTTTCCTTTTTCACCATTGCCCTCTCTGTTCTTCCAAATATCACTCTTCAAATTCCACAAGATCAGTCTTAGCGAAAGGTTTCTTGAGGGGAAAGCTGTAACTCTGTGACATGAATGAGCAGAACACAGAGCAGTTTCCCCGAAAGCTTCTTTCCCGTTTTTAACTGAAGATATTTCCTTTTTCACCATTGCCCTCTATGGGATTCCAAATATCACTTTTCAAATTCCAAAAGAACAGTCTTAGCGAAAGGCTTCTTGAGGGGAAAGCTGTAACTCTGTCAGACGAATTAACAGAACAGAGTGGAGTTTCTCAGAAAGCTTTTTTCCGGTTTTTAACTGAAGATATTTCCTTTTTCACCATATCCCTCTATGGGCTTCCAAATATCGCTTTGCATATTCCACAGGAACAGTGTTAGCGAACGGCTTCTTGAGGGGAAAGCTGTAACTCTGTGAGATGAATTCAAGGAACACAAAGCAGTTTCTCAGAAAACTTCTTTCCAGTCTTTAAATGAAGATATTTCCTTTTTCACCATTGCCCTCAATGGGCTTCCAAATATCACTGTTCAAATTCCACAAGAACAGTCTTAGCAAAAGGATTCTTGGGGAAAGCTGTAACGCTGTGAGATGAATTTACAGAACACAGAGCAGTTTCCCCGAAAGGTTTTTTCCAGTTTTTTACTGAAGATATTTCCTTTTTCACCATTATCCCCTTTGGGATTCCAAATATCCCTTTTCAAATTCCAAAAGAACAGTCTTAGCGAAAGGCTTCTTAGGGGAACGCTGTAACTCTTTGAGACGAATTAACAGAACAGAGTGCAGTTTCTCAGAGAGCTTCTTTCCAGTTTTTAAATGAAGATATTTCCTTTTTCACCATAGCCCTCTACGGGCTTCCAATTATGGCTTTACAAATTCCACAAGAACAGTCTTAGCGTAGGGCTTCTTGAGGGGAAAGATGTAGCCCTCTATGGGCTCCCAAATATCGCTTTGCAAATTCCACAAGAACAGTCTTAGCGAACGGCTTCTTGAGTGGAAAGATGTAACTCTGTAAGATGAAATAACAGAACAGAGTGCAGTTTCTCAGAAAGCTTCTTTCCAGTTTTAAACTGAAGATGTTTCCTTTTTCACCATTGCCCTCTACGGCCTTCGAAATATAACCCTTCAAATTCCACAAAAACAGTCTTATCGAAAGGCTTCTTGAAGGGAAAGCTGTAACTCTGTGAGATGAATTAACAGAACAGAGTGCAGTTTTTCTCAGAAAGCTTCTTTCCAGTTTTAAACTGAAGTTGTTTCTTTTTCACCATTGCCCTGTACGGGCTCCCAAATATCACCCTTCAAATTACACAAGAACAGTCTTAGCGAAAGGCTTCTTGAGGGGAAAGATGTAACTCCGTGAGATGCATTAACAGAACAGAGTGCAGTTTGTCAGAAAGCTTCTTTTCAGTTTTTAACTGAAGATATTTCCTTTTTTACCATTGCCCTCTACGGGATTCCAAATATCACTTTTCATATTTTAAAAGAGCAGTCTTAGCGAAAGGCTTCTTGAGTGGAAAGATGTAACTCTGTAAGATGAAATAACAGAACAGAGTGCAGTTTCTCAGAAAGCTTCTTTCCAGTTTTAAACTGAAGATGTTTCCTTTTTCACCATTGCCCTCTACGGCCTTCGAAATATAACCCTTCAAATTCCACAAAAACAGTCTTATCGAAAGGCTTCTTGAAGGGAAAGCTGTAACTCTGTGAGATGAATTAACAGAACAGAGTGCAGTTTCTCAGAAAGCTTCTTTCCAGTTTTAAACTGAAGTTGTTTCTTTTTCACCATTGCCCTGTACGGGCTCCCAAATATCACCCTTCAAATTACACAAGAACAGTCTTAGCGAAAGGCTTCTTGAGGGGAAAGATGTAACTCCGTGAGATGCATTAACAGAACAGAGTGCAGTTTGTCAGAAAGCTTCTTTTCAGTTTTTAACTGAAGATATTTCCTTTTTTACCATTGCCCTCTACGGGATTCCAAATATCACTTTTCATATTTTAAAAGAACAGTCTTAGCGAAAGGCTTCTTGAAGGGAAAGCTGTAACTCTGTGAGACGAATTATCAGAACAGAGTGCAGTTTCTCAGAAATCTTCTTTCCAGTTTTTAACGGTAGATATATCCTTTTTCACCATAGCCCTCTACGGGCTTCCAAATATCACTAGGCAAATTCCACAAGAACAGTCTTAGCGAAAGACTTCTGGAGGGGAAAGCTGTAACTCTGTGAGATGAATTAACAGAACAGAAAACAGTTTCTCTGAAATCTTCTTTCCAGTTTTTAACGGTAGATATTTCCTTTTTCACCATAGCCCTCTATGGGCTAACAAATATCACTTTGCAAATTCCACAAGAATAGTCTTTGTGAAAGACTTCTTGAGGCGAAAGCTGTAACTCTGTGAAATGAATTAACAAATACAAAGGAGTCTCTCAGAAAGCTTCTTTCCAGTTTTTAATTGAAGATATTTCCTTTTTCACCATAGCCGTCTATGGGCTTCCAAATATCACTTTGCAAATCCCACAAGAACAGTCTTAGCCAAAGGCTTCTTTAGGGGAAAGCTGTAACTCTGTGAGATGAATTAACAGAACACAAACAGTTTCTCAGAAAGTTTCTTTCCAGATTTTAACTGAAGATATTTTCTTTTTCACCATAGCCCTCTATGGGATTCCAAATATCACTTTGCAAATTTCACAAGAACAGTTTTAGCGAAAGGCTCCTTGTGGGGAAAGCTGTAACTCGTTGAGATGTATAAACAAAACACACGGCAATTTCTCAGAATGCTTCTTTCCAGTTTTTAACGGAAGATATTTCCTTTTTCACCATAGCTCTATATGGGCTTCCAAATATCACTTTGGAAATTTCACAAGAACAGTCTTAGTGAACGAATTATTGAGGGGAAGGCTGTAATTCTGTGAGATGAACGAACAGAACACACAGCATATTCTCAGAAAGCTTCTTTTCAGTTTTTATCTTAGGATATTTCCATTAGCCCTCCATGGGTTTCCAAATATCACTTTGCAAATCCCACAGCAACAGTCTTAGTGAAAGGCTTCTGGAAGGGAAAGCTGTAACCCTGTAAGATGAAATAACAGAACACAAAGCACTTTCTCAGAAAGCTTCTTTCCAGTTTTTAACGGAAGATATTTCCTTTTTCACCATAGCGCTCTATGGGCTTCCAAATATCTCTTTGCAAATTCCACAAGAACAGTCTTAGCGAAAGGCTTCTTGAGGGGAACACTGTAACTCTTTGAGATGAATTTACAGATCACAAGCAGTTTCTCAGAAAGCTTCTTTCCAGTTTTTAACTGAAGATATTTCCTTTTTCACCATAGCCCTGCATGGGCTTACAAATATCACTTTGCAAAATCCACATCAACAGCTTTATCGAAAGGCTTCTTGAGGGGAAAGCTGTAACTCTGTGAGATGAATTCACAGAACACAAAGCAGTTTCTCAGAAAGCTTCTTTCCAGTTTTTAACTGAAGATATTTCCTTTTTCACCATTGCCCTCTATGGGCTTCCAAATATCACTCTTCAAATTCCACAAGAACAGTCTTAGCGAAAGGCTTCTTGAGGGGAAAGCTGTAACTCTGTGACATGAATTCACAGAGCACAGAGCAGTTTCCCCAAAAGCTTCTTTCTAGTTTTTAACTGAAGATATTTCTTTTTTCACCATTGCCCTCTATGGGGTTCCAAATATAACTCTTCAAATTCCACAAGAACCATCTTAGCGAAAGGCTTCTTGAGGGGAAAGCTGTAACTCTGTGAGATGAATTCACAGAACAGAAAGCAGTTCCTCAGAAAGCTTCCTCCCAGTTTTTAACGGAAGATATTTCCTTTTTCACCGAAGCCCTCTATTGGCTTCCAAATATCACTTTTCCAATTCCACAAGAACAGCCTTATCGAAAGGCTTCTTGAGGGGAAAGCTGTAACTCTGTGCGATGAATTAAGAGAACACAAAGCTGTTTCTCAGAATGCTTCTTTTCTGTTTTTATCTTAGGATATTTCCTTTTTCAGCATAGCCCTCTATGGTCTTCCAAATATCACATTGCAAATTCCATAAGAACGTTCTTAGTGAAAGGATTCTTGAGGGGAAAGTTGTAACTCTGTGAGATGAATTAGAGGAACACAAAGCAGTTTCTCAGAAAGCTTCTTTACACTTTTTAACGGAAGATATTTCCTTTTTCTCCATAGCCCTTTATGGGCTTCAAAATATTACTTTGCAAATTCCACAAGAACAGCCTTTGCGAAATGCTTCTTGATGGGAAAGTTGTAACTCTGTGAGATGAATTAACCGAACACAAAGCAGTTTCTCAAAAAGCTTCTTTCCAGTTTCAAGCGGGAGATATTTCCTTTTTCACCACAGCCCTCTATGGGCTTCCAAATATCACTTTGCAAATTCCACAAGAACAGTCTTAAGGAAAGGCTTCTTGAGGGGAAAGCTGTAACTCTGTGAGATGAATTAACAGAACAGAGTGCAGTTTGTCAGAAGTCTTCTTTTCAGTTTTTAACTGAAGATATTTCCTTTTTCACCATTGCCCTCTATGGGATTCCAAATATCACTTTTCAAATTCCAAAAGAACAGTCTTAGCGAAAGGCTTCTTGAAGGAAAAGCTGTAACTCTGTGAGACGAATTAACAGAACAGAGTGCAGTTTCTCAGAAATCTTCTTTCCAGTTTTTAGCTGAAGATATTTCCTTTTTCACCACAGCCCTCTATGGGCTTCCAAATATCGCTTTGGAAATTCCACAAGAACTGTCTTAGCGAACGGCTTCTTGAGTGGAAAGATGTAACTCTGTAAGATGAAATAACACAACAGAGTGCAGTTTCTCAGAAAGTTTCTTTCCAGTTTTAAACTGTAGATGTTTCCTTTTTCACCATTGCCCTCTATAGGCTTCCAAATATAACCCTTCAAATTCCACAAGAACAGTCTTAGCGAAAGGCTTCTTGAGGGGAAAGATGTAACACTGTGACATGAATTAACAGAACACAGAGCAGTTTCACCGAAAGCTTCTATCCAGTTTTTAACTGAAGATATGTCCTTTTTCACCATTGCCCTCTAAGGGCTTCCAAATATCACTTTTCAAATTCCACAAGAACAGTCTTATCGAAAGGCTTCTTGAAGGGAAAGCTGTAACTCTGTGAGATGAATTAACAGAACAGAGTACAGTTTGTCAGAAGTCTTCTTTTCAGTTTTTAACTGAAGATATTTCCTTTTTCACCATTGCCCTCTATAGGATTCCAAATATCTCTTTTGAAATTCCAAAAGAACAGTCTTAGCGAAAGGCTTCTTGAGGGGAAAGCTGTAACTCTGTGGGACGAATTAACAGAACAGAGTGCAGTTTCTCAGAAAGCTTCTTTCCAGTTTTAAACTGTAGATGTTTCCTTTTTCACCATTGCCCTCTATAGGCTTCCAAATATAACCCTTCAAATTCCACAGGAACAGTCTTAGCGAAAGGCTTCTTGAGGGGAAAGATGTAACACTGTGACATGAAATAACAGAACACAGAGCAGTTTCACCGAAAGCTTCTATCCAGTTTTTAACTGAAGATATTTCCTTTTTCACCATTGCCCTCTAAGGACTTCCAAATATCACTTTTCAAATTCCACAAGAACAGTCCTATCGAAAGGCTTCTTGAAGGGAAAGCTGTAACTCTGTGAGATGAATTAACAGAACAGAGTACAGTTTGTCAGAAGTCTTCTTTTCAGTTTTTAACTGAAGATATTTCCTTTTTCACCATTGCCGTCTCTGGGATTCCAAATATCTCTTTTCAAATTCCAAAAGAACACTCTTAGCGAAAGGCTTCTTGAGGGGAAAGCTGTAACTCTGTGGGACGAATTAACAGAACAGAGTGCAGTTTCTCAGAAAGCTTCTTTCCAGTTTTTAACTGAAGATATTTCCTTTTTCACCATAGCCCTCTATGGGCTTCCAAATATCGCTTTGCAAATTCCACAAGAACCGTCTTAGCGAACGGCTTCTTGATGGGAAAGATGTAATTCTGTGACATGAATTAACAGTACAGAGTGCAGTCTCTGAAAGCTTCTTTCCAGTTTTAAACTGAAGATGTTTCTTTTTCACCATTGCCCTGTACGGGCTTCCAAATATCACCCTTCAAATTACACAAGAACCGTCTTAGCGAAAGGCTTCTTGAGGGGAAAGCTGTAACTCTGTGAGATGAATTCACAGAACACAAAGCAGTTTCTCAGAAAGCTTCTTTCCAGTTTTTAACTGAAGATATTTCCTTTTTCACCATAGCCCTCTATGGGCTTCCAAATATCGCTTTGCAAATTCCACAAGAACCGTCTTAGCGAACGGCTTCTTGATGGGAAAGATGTAATTCTGTGACATGAATTAACAGTACAGAGTGCAGTTTCTCAGAAAGCTTCTTTCCAGTTTTAAACTGAAGATGTTTCTTTTTCACCATTGCCCTGTACGGGCTTCCAAATATCACCCTTCAAATTACACAAGAACCGTCTTAGCGAAAGGCTTCTTGAGGGGAAAGCTGTAACTCTGTGAGATGAATTCACAGAACACAAAGCAGTTTCTCAGAAAGCTTCTTTCCAGTTTTTAACTGAAGATATTTCCTTTTTCACCATTGCCCTCTATGGGCTTCCAAATATCACTCTTCAAATTCCACAAGAAGAGTCTTAGTGAAAGGCTTCTTGAGGGGAAAGCTGTAACTCTGTGAGATGAATTCACAGAACACAAAGCAGTTTCTCAGAAAGCTTCTTTCCAGTTTTTAACTGAAGATATTTCCTTTTTCACCATTGCCCTCTATGGGCTTCCAAATATCACTCTTCAAATTCCACAAGAACAGCCTTAGCGAAACGATTCTTGAGGGGAATGCTGTAACTCTGTGACATGAATTCACAGAGCACAGAGCGGTTTCCCCAAAAGCTTCTTTCCAGTTCTTAACTGAAGATATTTCCTTTTTCACCATAGCCCTCTATGGGCCTCCAAATATCACTTTGCAAATTTCACAGGAACCGTCTTAGCGAAAGGCTTCTTGAGGGGAAAGCTGTAACTCGTTGAGATGTATCAACAAAACACACGGCAATTTCTCAGAATGCTTCTTTCCAGTTTTTAACGGAAGATATTTCCTGTTTCACCATAGCTCTCTATGGGCTTCGAAATATCACTTTGGAAATTTCACAAGAACAGTCTTAGTGAACGGATTATTGAGGGGAAGGCTGCAATTCTGTGAGATGAACGAACAGAACACACAGCATTTTCTCAGAAAGCTTCTTTTCAGTTTTTATCTTAGGATATTTCCGTTTTCTCCATAGCCCTCTATGGGCTTCCAAATATCACTTTGCAATTCCCACACAAACAGTCTTAGCGAAAGGTTTCTTGAGCGCAAAGCTGTAACGCGGTGAGATGTCTTACACGAACACACGGCAGTTTCTCAGAAAGCATCTTTCAACTTTTTAACGGTAGATATTTCCTTTTTCACCGTAGCCCTCTATGGGCTTCCAAATGTCACTTTGCAAATTTCACAAGAACAGTTTGAGCGAAAGTCTTGTTGAGGGCAAAGCTGTAAGTCAGTGAGATGTATTAACACAACACACGGCAATTTCTCAGAATGCTTCTTTCCAGTTTTTAACGGAAGATATTTTCTTTTTCACCGTAGCCCTCTATGGGCTTCCAAATGTCACTTTGTAAATTTCACAAAAACAGCCTTAGTGAACGGATTCTTTAGGGTAAAACTGTAACTCTGTGAGATGAACTAACATAACACAAAGCAGTTTCTCAGAAAGCTTCTTTTCGGTGTTTATCTTAGGATATTTCCATTTTCAACATAGCCCCCTATGGGCTTCGAAATATCACTTTGCAAATTCCACAAGAACAGTCTTAGCGGAAGGCTTGTGGAGGAGAAAGCTCTAACTCAGTGAGATGAATTAACAGAACACAAAGCAGTTTCTATGAAATCTTCTTTCCAGTTTTTAACAGAAGATTTTTCGTTTTACACCATAGCCCCCTAAGGGCTTCAAAATATCACTTTGCAAATTCCACAAGAACACTCTTAGCGAAGGGCTTCTTGAGGGGAGAGCTCTAACTCTCCGGGATGAAATAGCAGAACACAAGGCAGTTTCTTAGAAAGCCTCTTTCCAGGTTTTAACTGAAGATATTTCCTTTTTCACCTTAGCCCTTTATGGGTTTCCAAATATCACTTTGCAAATCCCACAGGAACAGTCTTAGCGAAAGGCTTCTGGAAGGGAAAGCTGTAACCCTGTAAGATGAAATAACAGAACACAAAGCAGTTTCTCAGAAAGCTTCTTTCCAGTTTTTAACGGAAGATATTTCCTTTTTCACCATAGCGATCTATGGGATTCCAAATATCACCTTGCTAATTCCACAAGAAGAGTATTAGCGAAAGGCTTCTTGAGGGGAAAACTGTAACTCTGTGAGATGAATTAACAGAACACAAAGAAGTTTCTCAGAAATCTTCTTTCCAGTTTTTAAAGGAAGATATTTCCTTTTTCACCATAGCACTCTATGGGCTTCCAAATATCACTTTGCAAATTCCACAAGAAGAGTCTTAGTGAAAGACTTCCTGAAGCAAAAGCTGTAACTCTGTGAAATGAATTAACAAATACAAAGGAGTCTCTCAGAAAGCTTCTTTCCAGTTTTTAATTGAAGATATTTCCTTTTTCACCATAGCCCTCAATGGGCTTCCAAATATCACTTTGCAAATCCCATAAGAACAGTCTTAGCCAAAGGCTTCTTTAGGGGAAAACTGTAATTCTGTGAGACGAATTAACAGAACACAAACAGTTTCTCAGAAAGCTTCTTTCCAGATTTTAACTGAAGATATTTCCTTTTTCACCATAACCCTCTATGGGCTTCCAAATATCACTTTGCAAATTTCACAAGAACCGTCTTAGCAAAAGGCTTCTTGAGGGGAAAGCTGGAACTCGTTGAGATGTATCAACAAAACACACGGCAATTTCTCAGAATGCTTCTTTCCAGTTTTTAACGGAAGATATTTCCTTTTTCACCATAGCTCTCTATGGGCTTCCAAATATCACTTTTGAAATTTCACAAGAACAGTCTTAGTGAACGGATATTTGAGGGGAAGGCTGTAATTCTCTGAGATGAACGAACAGAACACACAGCATTTTGTCAGAAAGCTTCTTTTCAGTTTTTATCTTAGGATATTTCCATTTTCTCCATTGCCCTCTATGGGCTTCCAAATATCACTTTGCAAATCCCACAGGAACAGTCTTAGCGAAAGGTTTCTGGAAGGGAGAGCTGTAACCCTGTAAGATGAAATAACAGAACACAAAGCAGTTTCTCAGAAAGCTTCTTTCCAGTTTTTAACGGAAGATATTTCCTTTTTCATCATAGCGCTCTATGATCTTCCAAATATCACTTTGTAAATTCCACAAAAACAGTCTTAGCAAAATGCTTCTTGTGGGGAAAGCTGTAACTCTTTGAGATGAATTTACAGAACACAAGCAGTTTCTCAGAAAGCTTCTTTCCATTTTTCAACTGAAGATATTTCCTTTTTCACCATAGCCCTGCATGGGCTTACAAATATCACTTTGCAAATTCCACAACAACAGACTTAGCGTAAGGCTTCTTGAGGGAAAAGCTGTAATTCTCTCAGATGAATTAACAGAACACAAAGTAGTTTCTCAGAAAGCTTCGTTTCAGATTTTATCTTAGGCTATTTCCTTATTCATCTCTGCCCTCTATCGGCTTCCAAATATCACTTTGAAAATTCCACAAGAACAGTCTTAGTGAACGGCTTTTTGAGAAGAAAATTGTAAATCTGTGAGATGAATTAACAGAACACAAAGCAGTTTGCGAGAAAGCTTCTTTACAGTTTTTTTCTTAGGTAATTTCCTTTTTCACCATAGCCCTCTCTGGGCTTCCAAATATCACTTTGCAAATTCCACAAGAACAGTCTTAGCGAAGGGCTTCTGGAGAAAAATGCTGTAACTCTGAGAGATGAATTAACAGAACACAAAACAGTTTCTCAGAAATCTTCTTTCCAGTTTTTAACGGAACATATTTCCTTTTTCACCATAGCCCTGTATTTGCTTCCAAATATCACTTTGCAATTTCCAGAAGAACAGTCTTTGCGGAGGGCTTCTGGAGGGGAAGGTTTTTACTCTGTGAGATGAATTAACAGAACACAAAGCAGTTTCTCAGAAATCTTCTTTCCAGTTTTTAACGGTAGATATTTCCTTTTTCACCATAGCCCTCTATGGGCTTCCAAATATCACTTTGCAAATTCCACAAGAACAGTCTTAGTGAAAGACTTCTTGAAGAGAAAGCTATAACTCTGTGAAATGAATTAACAAATAAAAAGGAGTCTCTCAGAAAGCTTCTTTCCAGTTTTTATTTGAAGTTATTTCCAATGTCACCATAACCCTCTATGGGCTTCCAAATATCACTTTGCAAATCCCACAAGAACAGCCTTAGCCAAAGGCTTCTTTAGGGGAAAGCTGTAACTCTGTGAGATGAATTAACAGAACAAAAACTGTTTCTCAGAAAGCTTCTTTCCAGATTTTAACTGAAGATATTTCCTTTTTCACCGTAGCCCTCAATGGGCTTCCAAATATCACTTTGCAAATTTCACAAGAACAGTCTTAGTGAAAGGCTCCTTGAGGGTAAAGCTGTAACTCAATGAGATGTATCAACAAAACACACGGCAATTTCTCAGAATTCTTCTTTCCAGTTTTTAACCGAAGATATTTCCTTTTTCACCATAGCTCTATATGGGCTTCCAAATATCACTTTGGAAATTTCACAAGAACAGTGTTAGTGAGCGAATTATTGAGGGGAAGGCTTTAATTATGTGAGATGAACGAGCAGAACACACAGCATTTTCTCAGAAAGCTTCTTTTCAGTTTTTATCTTAGGATATTTCCATTTTCACCAATGCCCTCTATGGGCTTCCAAATATCACTTTGCAAATCCCACAGGAACAGTCTTAGCGAAAGTCTTCTGGAAGGGAGAGCTGTAACCCTGTAAGATGAAATAACAGAACACAAAGCAGTTTCTCAGAAAACTTCTTTCCAGTTTTTAACGGAAGATATTTCCTTTTTCACCATAGGGCTCTATGGGCTTCCAAATATCACTTTGCAAATTCCACAAGAACAGTCTTAGCGAAAGGCTTCTTGAGGGGAAAGCTGTAACTCTGTGAGATGAGTTAACAGAACACAAAGTAGTTTCTCAGAAAGCTTCTTTTCAGATTTTATCTTAGGCTATTTCCTTTTTCATCACAGCCCTCTATCGGCTTCCAAATATCACATTGAAAATTCCACAAGAACAGTCTTAGTGAACGGCTTTTTGAGAAGAAAGCTGTAAATCTGTGAGATGAATTAACAGAACACAAAGCAGTTTCCGAGAAAGCTTCTTTACAGTTTTTTTCTTAGGTAATTTCCTTTTTCACCATAGCCCTCTATGGGCTTCTAAATATCACTTTGCAAATTCCACGAGAACAGTCTTAGCGAAGTGCTTCTGGAGGAAAATGCTGTAACTCTGAGAGATGAATTAACAGAACACAAAGCAGTTTTCAGAAATCTTCCTTCCAGTTTTTAACGGAACATATTTCCTTTTTCACCATAGCCCTCTATTTGCTTCCAAATATCACTTTGCAATTTCCAGAAGAACAGTCTTTGCGGAGGGCTTCTGGAGGGGAAGTTTTTAACTCTATGAGATGAATTAAGAAAACACAAAGCAGTTTCTCAGAAATCTTCTTTCCAGTTTTTAACTTAAGATATATCCTTTATCACCATAGCCCTCTACGGGCTTCCAAATATCACTATGCAAATTCCACAAGAACAGTCTTAGCGAAAGACTTCTGGAGGGGAAAGCTGTAACTCTGTGAGATGAATTAACAGAACACAAAGAAGTTTCTCAGAAATCTTCTTTCCAGTTTTTAAAGGAAGATATTTCCTTTTTCACCATAGCCCTCTATGGGCTTCCAAATATCACTTTGCAAATTCCACAAGAACAGTCTTAGTGAAAGACTTCTTGAAAAGAATGCTGTAACTCTATGAAATGAATTAAAAAATAAAAAGGAGTCTCTCAGAAAGCTTCTTTCCAGTTTTTAATTGAAGATATTTCCTTTTTCTCCATAGCCCTCTATGGGCTTCAAAATATCACTTTGCAAATCCCACAAGAACAGTCTTAGCCAAAGGCTTCTTTAGGGGAAAGCTGTAACTCTGTGAGATGAATTAACAGAACACAAACAGTTTCTCAAAAAGCTTGTTTCCAGATTTTACTGAAGATATTTCCTTTTTCACCATAGCCCTCTATGAGCTTCCATATATCACTTTGCGAATTTCACAAGAACAGTCTTAGTGAAAGGCTTCTTGAGGGGAAAGCTGTAACTCGTTGAGATGTATCAACAAAACACGCGGCAATTTCTCAGAATGCTTCTTTCCAGTTTTTAACGGAAGATATTTCCTTTTTCACCATTGCTCTATATGGGCTTCCAAATATCACTTTGGAAATTTCACAAGAACAGTCTTAGTGAACGAATTATTGAGGGGAACGCTGTAACTCTGTGAGATGAATTTACAGAACACAAGCAGTTTCTCAGAAAGCTTCTTTCCAGTTTTTAACTGAAGATATTTCCTTTTTCACCATAGCCCTGCAAGGGCTTACAAATATCACTTTGCAAATTCCACAACAACAGCCTTAGCGTAAGGCTTCTTGAGGGAAAAGCTGTAATTCTGTGAGATGAATTAACAGAACACAAAGTAGTTTCTCAGAAAGCTTCTTTTCAGATTTTATCTTAGGCTATTTCCATTTTCATCACAGCCCTCTATCGGCTTCCAAATATCATATTGAAAATTCCACAAGAACAGTCTTAGTGAACGGCTTTTTGAGAAGAAAGCTGTAAATCTGTGAGATGAATTAACAGAACACAAAGCAGTTTCCGAGAAAGCTTCTTTACAGTCTTTTTCTTAGGTAATTTCCTTTTTCACCATAGCCCTCTATGGGCTTCCAAATATCACTTTGCAAATTCCACAAGAACAGTCTAAGCGAAGTGCTTCTGGAGGAAAATGCTGTAACTCTGAGAGATGAATTAACAGAACACAAAGCAGTTTCTCAGAAATCATCTTTCCAGTTTTTAACAGAACATATTTCCTTTTTCACCATAGCCCTATATTTGCTTCCAAATATCACTTTGCAATTTCCAGAAGAACAGTCTTTGCGGCGGACTTCTGGAGGGGAAGGTTTTAACTCTGTGAGATGAATTAAAAAAACACAAAGCAGTTTCTCAGAAATCTTCTTTCCAGTTTTTAACTTAAGCTATATCCTTTATCACCATAGCCCTCTACGGGCTTCCAAATATCACTATGCAAATTCCACAAGACCAGGCTTAGCGAAAGATTTCTGGAGGGGAAAGCTGTAACTCTGTGAGATGAATTAACAGAACACAAAGAAGTCTCTCTGAAATCTTCTGTCCAGTTTCTAAAGGAAGATATTTCCTTTTTCACCATAGCCCTCTATGGGCTTCCAAATATCAGTTTGCAAATTCCACAAGAACAGTCTTAGTGAAGGACTTCTTGAAGAGAAAGCTGTAACTCTGTGAAATGAATTAAAAAATACAAAGGAGTCTCTCTGAAATCTTCTGTCCAGTTTTTAAAGGAAGATATTTCCTTTTTCTCCATAGCCCTCTATGGGCTTCCAAATATGACTTTGCAAATCCCACAAGAACACTGTTAGCCAAAGGCTTCTTTAGGGGAAAGCTGTAACTCTGTGAGATGAATTAACAGAACACAAACAGTTTCTCAGAAAGTTTCTTTCCAGATTTTAACCGAAGATATTTCCTTTTTCACCATAGCCCTCTATGGGCTTCCATATATCACTTTGCAAATTTCACAAGAACAGTCTTAGCGAAAGGCTTCTTGAGGGAAAAGCTGTAACTCGTTGAGATGTATCAACAAAACACACGGCAATTTCTCAGAATGCTTCTTTCCAGTTTTTAACGGAAGATATTTCCTTTTTCACCATAGCTCTCTATGGGCTTCCAAATATCACTTTGGAAATTTCACAAGAACAGTGTTAGTGAACGGATTATTGAGGGGAAGGCTGTAATTCTGTGAGATGAACGAACAGAACACACAGCATTTTCTCAGAAAGCTTCTTTTCAGTTTTTATCTTAGGATATTTCCATTTTCTCAATAGCCCTCTATGGACTTCCTAATATCACTTTGCAAATCCCACAGGAACAGTCTTAGCGAAAGGCTTCTGGAAAGGAAAGCTGTAACCCTGCAAGATGAAATAACAGAACACAAAGCAGTTTCTCAGAAAGCTTCTTTCCAGTTTTTAACGGAAGATATTTCCTTTTTCACCATCGCGCTCCATGGGCTTCCAAATATCACTTTGCAAATTCCACAAGAACAGTCTTAGCGAAAGGCTTCTTCAGGGGAACACTGTAACTCTTTGAGATGAATTTACAGAACACAAGCAGTTTCTCAGAAAGCTTCTTTCCAGTTTTTAACTGAAGATATTTCCTTTTTCACCATAGCCCTGCATGGGCATACAAATATCACTTTGCAAATTCCGCAACAACAGCCTTAGCTTAAGGCTTCCTGAGGGAAAAGCTGTAATTCTGAGAGATGAGTTAACAGAACACAAAGTAGTTTCTCAGAAAGCTTCTTTTCAGATTTTATCTTAGGCTATTTACTTTTTCATCACAGCCCTCTATCGGCTTCCAAATATCACTTTGAAAATTCCACAAGACCAGTCTTAGTGAACGGCTTTTTGAGAAGAAAGCTGTAAATCTGTGAGATGAAGTAACAGAACACAAAACAGTTTCCGAGAAAGCTTCTTTACAGTTTTTTTCTTAGGTTATTTCCTTTTTCACCATAGCCCACTATGGGCTTCCAAATAACACTTTGCAAATTCCACAAGAACAGTCTTAGTGAAGGGCTTCTGGAGGAAAATGCTGTAACTCTGAGAGATGAATTAGCAGAACACAAAGCAGTTTCTCAGAAATCTTCTTTCCAGTTTTTAACGGAACATATTTCCTTTTTCACCATAGCCCTCTATTTGCTTCCAAATATCACTTTGCAATTTCCCGAAGAACACTCTTTGCGGAGGGCTTCTGGAGGGGAAGGTTTTAACTCTGTGAGATGAATTAAGAGAACACAAAGCAGTTTCTCAGAAATCTTCTTTCCAGTTTTTAACGGAAGATATATCCTTTTTCACCATAGCCCTCTTCGGGCTTACAAATATCACTATGCAAATTCCACAAGAACAGTTTTAGCGAAAGACTTCTGGAGGGGAAAGCTGTAACTCTGTGAGATGAATTAACAGAACACAAAGCACTTTCTCAGAAATCTTCTTTCCAGTTTTTAACGGAAGATATTTCCTTTTTCACCATAGCCCTCTATGGGCTTCCAAATATCACTTTGCAAATTCCACAAGAACAGTCTTAGTGAAAGACTTCTTGAAGAGAAAGCTGTAACTCTGTGAAATGAATTAAAAAATACAAAGGAGTCTCTCAGAAAGCTTCTTTCCAGTTTTTAATTGAAGATATTTCCTTTTTCACCATAGCCCTCTATGGGCTTCCAAATATCACTTTGCAATTTCCACAAGAACAGTCTTAGCGAAAGGCTTCTTGAGGGGAATCTGTAATTCTGTGAGATGAATTAACAGAACAGAAAGCAGTTCCTCAGAAAGCTTGTTTTCTGTTTTTATCTTAGGATATTTTCTTTTCCACCATAGCCCTCTATGGGTTTCCAAATATCACTTTGAAAATTCCACAGGAACATTCTTACCGAAAGGCTTCTTGAGGTGAAAGCTGTAACTCTGTGAGATGAATTAACAGAACACAAAGCAGTATCTCAGAAATCTTCTTTCCAGTTTTTAGCCGAAGATATTTCCTTTTTCTCCATAGCCCTCCATGGGCTTCCAAATATCACCTTGTGAATTCCACAGGAATAGTCTTAGTGAATGGCTTCTTGAGGGGAAAGCTATAACTCTGTGAGATGAATTACGAGAACACAATGCAGTTTCTCAGAAAGCTTCTTTTCAGTTTTTATCTTAGGATATTTCCTTTTTCACCATATCCCTCTATGGGCTTCCAAATATCACTTTGCAAATTTTAAAAGAACAGTCTTAGCGAAAGGCTTCTTGAGGCGAAAGCTGTAAGTCTCTCAGATGAATTAAGAGAACACAAAGCAGTTTCTCAGAAAGCTTCTTACCAGTTTTTAACGGAATATATTTCCTATTTCAACGTAGCCCTCTATGGGCTTCCAAATATCACTTTGCAAATTCCACAAGAACATCCTTAGCGAAAGACTTCTTTAGGGGAAACCTGAAACTCTGTGAGATGAATTAAGAGAACACAAGGCAGTTTCTCAGAAAGCTTCTTTCCAGTTTTTAACAGGAGATATTTCCTTTTTCATCATAGCCCTCTATGGGCTTCCAAACACCACTTTGAAAATATTACAAGAACAGTTTTAGTGAACGACTTCTTGAGGGGCAATCTGTTACTCTGTGAGATTAACAGAACACAAAGCAGTTTCTCAGAAAGCTTCTTTTCAGTTTTTATCTTAGCATATTTCCCTTTGCACCATAGTTCTCTATGGGCTTCCAAATATCACTTTTCCAATTACAAAAGAACAGTCTTTGTGAAAGGACTCTTTAGCGGAGGGCTGTAACTCTCTGAGATGAATTAACAGAACAGAAAGCAGTTCCTCAGAAAGCATCTTTCCATTTTTTATCTTAGGATATTTCGTTTGTAACCATAGCACTCTCTGGGCTTCCAAATATCACTTTGCAAATTCCACAAGAACAGTCTCAGCGAAAGGCATCTTGAGGGGAAAGCTGTAACTCTGTGAAATGAATTAAAAGAACACAAAGCAGATTCTCAGAAAGCTTCCTTTCCGTTTTTATCTTAGGATATTTCCTTTTTCACCATCGCCCTCTATGCGCTTCCAAATATCACTTTGCCAGTTCCACAAGAACAGACTTAGCGAAAGGCTTCTTGAGGAGAACGCTGTAACTCTGTGAGATCAATTAACAGAACACAAAGCAGTTTCTCAGAAAGCTTCTTTACATTTTGTAACCGAAGATATTTCGTTTTTCACCGAAGCCCCCTGTGGGCTTCCAAATACCTCTTTGAAAATTCCACCAGAACAGTCTTCGCGAAAGGTTTCTTGAGGGGAAAACTGTAACTCTGGAGGTGAATTAACAGATCACAAAGCAGTTTCTCAGAAAGCTTCCTTTCGGTTTTTATCTTAGGATATTTCCAATTTCACCATAGCCCTCTATGGGCTTCTAAATATCACTTTGAAAATTCCACAAGAACCGTCTTAGCGAAAGGCTTCTTGAGGGGAAAGCTGTATTTCGGTGAGATGAATTAACAGAACACAAAGCAGTTTCACAGAAAGCTTCTTTCCAGTTTTTAACGGAAGATATTTCCTTTTTCGCCATAGCCCTCTTTGGGCTTCCAAATATGACTGTGAAAATTCCACAGGAATAGTCTTACTGATAGGCTTCTTGAGGGGAAAGTTATAACTCTGTGAGATGAATTAAGAGAACACAGCGCGGTTTCTGAGAAAGCTTCTTTTCGGTTTTTATCTTAGGATATTTCCTTTTTCGCCATAACCATCTTTGGTCTTCCAATATCACTTTGCAAATTCCACAAGAACAGTCTCAGTGAACGGTTTCTTGAGGGGAAAGCTGTAACTATGTGAGATGAATTAACAGAGCACAAAGCGGTCTCTAGGAAATCTTCTTTCCAGATTTTAACGGAAGATACTTCCTTTTTCACCATAGCCCACTATGGGCTTCCAAATATCACTTTTCAAATTCCAGAAGATCAGCCTTATCTAAAGGTTTCTTGAGGGGAAACTTGTGACACTGTGAGATGAATTAACAGAACACAAAGCAGTTTCTCAGAAAGCTTCTTTTCGGTTTTTATCTTATGATATTTCCATTTTTACCATAGCCCAGTATGGTCTTCGAAATATCACTTTGCAAATCCCACAAGAACAGCCTTAGCGAAAGGCTTCTTGAGGGGAAACCTGTAACTCTGTGAGATAAATTAACAGAACACAAAGCAGTTTCTCAGAAGGTTTCTTTTCAGTTTTTATCTTAGGATATTTCCTTTGTCACAGTAGACCTCTATAGGCTTCCAAATATCACTTTGCAAATTCCAGAAGAGCAGTCTTAGCGAAAAGCTTCCTGACGAGAAAGTTGTAAATCTGTGAGATGAATTAACAGAACACAAAGCAGTTTCTCAGAAAGCTTCTTTCCAGTTTTTAACAGAAGATATATCCTTTTTCACCATAGCCCTCTATGGGCTTCAAAATATCCCTCTGCAAATTGCACAAGAGCAGTCATAGCGAAAGGCTTCTTGAGGGGAAAGCTTTAATTGTGTGAGATGAATTAAGAGAATACAAAGCAGTCTCTCAGAAAGCTTCTTTCCATTTTTTAACTGAAGATATTTCCTTTTTCACCATGGCCCTTTATGGGCTTCCAAATATCACTTTGCAAATTCCACAAGAACAGACTTAGCGAAAGGCTTCTTAAAGGGAAAGCTGTAACTCTGTGAGATGAATTAACAGAATACAAAGCAGTTTCTCAGAAAGTTTCTTTCCAGTTTTTAACTGAAGATGTTTCATTTTTCACCGTAACCCCCTATGGGCTTCCAAATATCACTTTGCAAACTCCACAAGAAAAGTTTTAGTGAAAGACTTCTTGAGGGGAAAGCTGTAACCCTGTGAGAAGAATTAACGGAATACAAAGCAGTTTCTCAGAAAGCTTCTTTTCAGTTTTCATCTTAGGATATTTCCTTTTTCATCATAGCTCTCTGTGGGATTCCAAATATCACTTTGCATATTCCACAACAACAGTGTTAGCGAAAGGGTTGTTGAGGGGAAAGTGGTAACTCTGTGAGATGAATTAAGAGAACACAAAGCAGTTTCTCAGAAAATTTGTTTTCAGTTTTTTGTCTTAGGATATTTACTTTTTTCCATAGCACTCTAAGGGCTTCCAAATATTACTTTGCAGATTCACAATAACAGCCTTAGCGAAACGCTTCTTGAGGGGAAAGCTGTAACTGTGTGCGATGAATTAACGGAACACAAAGCAGTTTCTCAGTATGCTTCTTGCCAGTTTTTAACTGAAGATATTTCCTTTTTCACCATAACCCTCTATAGGCTTCCAAACATCACTTTGCAAATTACACATGAACAGCCTTAGCGAAAGCCTTCTTGAGAGGAAAGCTGTAACTCTGTGAGATCAAATAACAAAACACAAAGCAGTTTCTCCGAAATCTTCTTTCAGTTTTTAACTGAAGATATTTCCTTCTTCACCATAGCCCTCTATGGGCTTCCAAATATCACTTTGCAAGAAAAACAAGAACAGCCTTCGTGGAAGGCTTCTTGAGAGGGAAGCTGTAACTCTGTGAGGTGAACTAACAGAACGCAAACCAGTTTCTCAGAAAGCTTGTTTTCTGTTTTTATCTTAGGATAATTCCATTTTCACCATAGCCCTCTATTGGTTACCAAATATCAGTTTGCAAACCCCACAAGAACAGTCTTAGGGTAGGGCTTCTTGAAGGGAAAGCTGTAATACTGTGAGATGAATTAACAGAACACAAAGCAGTTTCTAAGAAAGCTTCTTTCCAGTTTTTTACGGAATATATATCAATTTTCACCATAGCCCCCTATTGGCTTCCAAATATCACTTTCCAAATTTCACAAGAACAGTCTTAGTGAACGGCTTCTTGGGGGGAAAGCTGTAACACCTTGAGATGAACTAACAAAACAGAAAGCAGTTTATCATAAATCTTCTTTTCGGTTTTTATCTTAGTATAGTTCCTTTTTCACCATAGCCCTCTATGGGCTTCCAAATATCACTTTCCAAATTTCACAAGAACAGTCTTAGTGAACGGCTTCTTGGGGGGAAAGCTGTAACACTGTGAGATGAACTAACAAAACACAAAGCAGTTTATCATAAAGCTTCTTTTCCGTTTTTATCTTAGTATAGTTCCTTTTTCACCATAGCCCTCTATGGGCTTCCAAATATCACTTTCCAAATTTCACAAGAACAGTCTTAGTGAACGGCTTCTTGGGGGGAAAGCTGTAACACTGTGAGATGAACTAACAAAACACAAAGCAGTTTATCATAAAGCTTCTTTTCCGTTTTTATCTTAGTATAGTTCCTTTTTCACCATAGCCCTCTATGGGCTTCCAAATATCAGTTTGCAAATTTCACAAGAACTGTCTGAGTGAACGGCTTCTTGAGGGGAAAGCTGTAACTCTGTGAGATGAACTAACAGAACACAAAGCAGTTTCTCAGAAAGCTTCTTGCCAGTTTTTAACTGAAGATATTTCCTTTCTCACCATAGCCCTCTAAGGGCTTCAAAATATGCCTTTGCAAATTCCACAAGAACTGCGTTATTGAAAGGCTTCTTGAGGGGAAAGGTGTAACTCTCTGAGATGAATTAACAGAACACAAAGCAGTTTCTCACATAGCTTCTTTTCAGTTTTTATCTTAGGATATTTCCTTTTTCACCATAGCCCTCTATGGGTGTCCAAATATCACGTTGTAAATTCCACACAACCGTCTTAGCGAAAGGCTTCTTGAGGAAAAGCTGTAACTCTCTGAGATGAATTTTAAAAAACACAAAGCAGTTTCTTAGAAAGATTCTTTCCAGTTTTTAACGGAAGATATATCCTTTTTCACCATAGCCCTCTATGGGCTTCCAAATATCACTTTGCAAATTCCACAAGAACAGTCTTAGAGAAAAGTTTCTTAAGGGAAAAGCTGTAACTCTGTGAGATGAATAAACAGAACACAAAGCAGTTTCTCAGTAATATTCCTTTGGGTTTTTATTTTAGGATATTTCCTTTTTCACCATAGCTCTCTATGGGCTTCCAAATATCACTTTGCAAATTCCACAAGAACAGTCTTAGGGAAAGGCTTCTTGAGGGGAAAGCTGTAAGTCTGTGAGATGACTTAACAGAACCCAAAGCAGTCTCTCAGAAATCTTCTTTCCAGATTTTAACGGAAGATACTTCCTTTTTCACCATAGCCTCCTATGGGCTTCCAAATATCACTTTTCAAATTCCACAAGATTAGCCTTAGCTAAAGGTTTCTTGAGGAGAAATTTGTAACACTGTGAGATGAATTAACAGAACACAAAGCAGTTTCTCAGAAAGCTTCTTGCCAGTTTTTCACGGAAGATATTTCCTTTTTCACCATAGCCCTCTATGGGCTTCCAAATATCACTCTGCAAATTTCAAAAAAGCAGTCTTAGCAAAAGGCTTCTTGAGGGGAAAGCTGTAATTGTGTGAGATGAATTAAGAGAATACAGGAGGCGGAGCAAGATGGCCGAATAGGAACAGCTCCAGTCTCCAACTCCCAGCGCGAGCGACACAGAAGACCGGTGATTTCTGCATTTTCCAGTGAGGTACTGGGTTCATCTCACTGGGGTGTGCCAGACGATCGGTGCTGGTCAGCTGCTGCAGCCCGACCAGCAAGAGCTGAAGCAGGGCGAGGCATTGCCTCATCTGGAAAGCGCAAGGGGGAAGGGAATCCCTTTTCCTAGCCAGGGGAACTGAGACACACAACACCTGGAAAATCGGGTAACTCCCACCCCAATACTGCGCTTTAAGCAAACAGGCACACCAGGAGATCATATCCCACACCTGGCCGGGAGGGTACCACACCCACGGAGCCTCTCTCATTGCTAGCACAGCAGTCTGTGATCTACCAGCAAGGAAGCAGCGAGGCTGGGGGAGGGGCGCCCGCCATTGCTGAGGCTTAAGTAGGTAAACAAAGCTGCTGGGAAGCTCGAACTGGGTGGAGCTCACAGCAGCTCAAGGAAACCTGCCTGTCTCTGTAGACTCCACCTCTGGGGACAGGGCACAGTAAACAATAACAAACGCAGCAGCTCTGCAGACGCAAACGACTCTGTCTGACAGCTTTGAAGAGAGCAGTGGATCTCCCAACACGGATGTTGAGATCTGAGAAGGGACAGACTCCCTGCACAAGTGGGTCCCTGACCCCTGAGTAGCCTAACTGGGAGACATCCCCCAATAGGGGCAGTCTGACACCCCACACCTCACAGGGTGGAGTACACCCCTGAGAGGAAGCTTCCAAAGCAAGAATCAGACAGGTACACTCGCTGTTCAGAAATATTCTATCTTCTGCAGCCTCTGCTGCTGATACCCAGGCAAACAGGGTCTGGAGTGGACCTCAAGCAATCTCCTACAGCTACAACATACAGCTGAGGATCCTGACTGTTAGAAGGAAAGCTATCAAACAGAAAGGACACCTACACCAAAACCCCATCAGTACATCACCATCATCAAAGACCAGAGGCAAATAAAACCACAAAGATGGGGAAAAAGCAGGGCAGAAAAGCTGGAAATTCAAAAAATAAGAGCACATCTCCCCTGGCAAAGGAGCGCAGCTCATCGCCAGCAACGGATCAAAGCTGGACGGAGAATGACTTCGACGAGATGAGAGAAGAAGGCTTCAGTCCATCAAATTTCTCAGAGCTAAAGGAGGAATTACGTACCCAGCGCAAAGAAACTAAAAATCTTGAAAAAAAGTGGAAGAATTGATGGCTAGAGTAATTAATGCAGAGAAGCTCAAAAACGAAATGAAAGAGACGAAAACCATGGCACGAGAAATACGTGACAAATGCACAAGCTTCAGTAACCGACTCGATCAACTGGAAGAAAGAATGTCAGCGATGGAGGATCAAATGAATGAAATGAAGCGAGAAGAGAAACCAAAAGAAAAAAGAAGAAAAAGAAATGAACAAAGCCTGCAAGAAGTATGGGATTATGTAAAAAGACCAAATCTACGTCTGATTGGGGTGCTTGAAAGTGAGGGGAAAAATGGAACCAAGTTGGAAAACACTCTTCAGGATATCATCCAGGAGAACTTTCCCAACCTAGTAGGGCAGGCCAACATTCAAATCCAGGAAATACAGAGAACGCCACAAAGATACTCCTCGAGAAGAGCAACTCCAAGACACATAATTGCCAGATTCACCAAAGTTGAAATGAAGGAAAAAATCTTAAGGGCAGCCAGAGAGAAAGGTCGGGTTACCCACAAAGGGAAGCCCATCAGACTAACAGCAAATCTCTCGGCAGAAACTCTACAAGCCAGAAGAGAGTGGGGGCCAATATTGAACATTCTTAAAGAAAAGAATTTTAAACCCAGAATTTTATATCCAGCCAAACTAAGTTTCATAAGTGAAGGAGAAATAAAATCCTTTACAGATAAGCAAATGCTTAGAGATTTTGTCACCACTAGGCCTGCCTTACAAGAGACCCTGAAGGAAGCACTAAACATGGAAAGGAACAACCGGTACCAGCCATTGCAAAAACATGCCAAAATGTAAAGACCATCAAGGCTAGGAAGAAACTGCATCAACTAACGAGCAAAATAACCAGTTAATATCATCATGGCAGGATCAAGTTCACACATAACAATCTTAACCTTAAATGTAAATGGACTAAATGCTCCAATTAAAAGACACAGACTGGCAAACTGGATAAAGAGTCAAGACCCATCAGTCTGCTGTATTCAGGAGACCCATCTCACACGCAGAGACATACATAGGCTCAAAATAAAGGGATGGAGGAAGATTTACCAAGCAAATGGAGAACAAAAAAAAGCGGGGGTTGCAATACTAGTCTCTGATAAAACAGACTTTAAACCATCAAAGATCAAAAGAGACAAAGAAGGCCATTACATAATGGTAAAGGGATCAATTCAACAGGAAGAGCTAACTATCCTAAATATATATGCACCCAATACAGGAGCACCCAGATTCATAAAGCAAGTCCTTAGAGACTTACAAAGAGACTTAGACTCCCATACAATAATAATGGGAGACTTCAACACTCCACTGTCAACATTAGACAGATCAACGAGACAGAAAGTTAACAAGGATATCCAGGAATTGAATTCATCTCTGCAGCAAGCAGACCTAATAGACATCTATAGAACTCTCCACCCCAAATCAACAGAATATACATTCTTCTCAGCACCACATCGCACTTATTCCAAAATTGACCACATAGTTGGAAGTAAAGCACTCATCAGCAAATGTACAAGAACAGAAATTGTAACAAACTGTCTCTCAGACCACAGTGCAATCAAACTAGAACTCAGGACTAAGAAACCCAATCAAAACCGCTCAACTACATGGAAACTGAACAACCTGCTCCTGAATGACTACTGGGTACATGACGAAATGAAGGCAGAAATAAAGATGTTCTTTGAAACCAATGAGAACAAAGATACAACATACCAGAATCTCTGGGACACATTTAAAGCAGTGTGTAGAGGGAAATTTATAGCACTAAATGCCCACAAGAGAAAGCAGGAAAGATCTAAAATTGACACTCTAACATCGCAATTAAAAGAACTAGAGAAGCAAGAGCAAACACATTCGAAAGCTAGCAGAAGGCAAGAAATAACTAAGATCAGAGCAGAACTGAAGGAGATAGAGACACAAAAAACCCTCCAAAAAATCAATGAATCCAGGAGTTGGTTTTTTGAAAAGATCAACAAAATTGACACACCACTAGCAAGACTAATAAAGAAGAAAAGAGAGAAGAATCAAATCGACACAATTAAAAATGATAAAGGGGATATCACCACCGACCCCACAGAAATACAAACTACCATCAAAGAATACTATAAACACCTCTACGCAAATAAACTGGAAAATCTAGAAGAAATGGATAATTTCCTGGACACTTACACTCTTCCAAGACTAAACCAGGAAGAAGTTGAATCCCTGAATAGACCAATAGTAGGCTCTGAAATTGAGGCAATAATTAATAGCCTACCAACCAAAAAAAGTCCAGGACCAGATGGATTCACAGCTGAATTCTACCAGAGGTACTAGGAGGAGCTGGTACCATTCCTTCTGAAACTATTCCAATCAATAGAAAAAGAGGGAATCCTCCCTAACTCATTTTATGAGGCCAACATCATCCTGATACCAAAGCCTGGCAGAGACACAACAAAAAAAGAGAATTTTAGACCAATATCCCTGATGAACATCGATGCAAAAATCCTCAATAAAATACTGGCAAACCGGATTCAGCAGCACATCAGAAAGCTTATCCACCATGATCAAGTGGGCTTCATCCCTGGGATGCAAGGCTGGTTCAACATTCGCAAATCAATAAACATAATCCAGCATATAAACAGAACCAAAAACAAGAACCACATGATTATCTCAATCGATGCAGAAAAGGCTTTTGACAAAATTCAACAGCCCTTCATACTAAAAACGCTCAATAAATTCGGTATTGATGGAACGTACCTCAAAATCATAAGAGCTATTTATGACAAACCCACAGCCAATATCATACTGAATGGGCAAAAACTGGAAAAATTCCCTTTGAAAACTGGCACAAGACAGGGATGCCCTCTCTCACCACTCCTATTCAACATAGTGTTGGAAGTTCTGGCTAGGGCAATCAGGCAAGAGAAAGAAATCAAGGGGATTCAGTTAGGAAAAGAAGAAGTCAAATTGTCCCTGTTTGCAGACGACATGATTGTATATTTAGAAAACCCCATTGTCTCAGCCCAAAATCTCCTTAAGCTGATAAGCAACTTCAGCAAATTCTCAGGATACAAAATTAATGTGCAAAAATCACAAACATTCTTATACACGAGTGACAGTCAAACAGAGAGCCAAATCAGGAATGAACTTCCATTCACAATTGCTTCAAAGAGAATAAAATACCTAGGAATCCAACTTACAAGGGATGTAAAGGACCTCTTCAAGGAGAACTACAAACCACTCCTCAGTGAAATAAAAGAGGACACAAACAAATGGAAGAACATACCATGCTCATGGATAGGAAGAATCAATATCATGAAAATGGCCATATGCCCAAAGTAATTTATAGATTAAATGCCATCCCCATCAAGCTACCAATGAGCTTCTTCACAGAATTGGAAAAAACTGCTTTAAAGTTCATATGGAACCAAAAAAGAGCCCGCATCTCCAAGACAATCCTAAGTCAAAAGAACAAAGCTGGAGGCATCACGCTACCTGACTTCAAACTATACTACAAGGCTACAGTAACCAAAACAGCATGGTACTGGTACCAAAACAGAGATATAGACCAATGGAACAGAACAGAGTCCTCAGAAATAATACCACACATCTACAGCCATCTGATCTTTGACAAACCTGAGAGAAACAAGAAATGGGGAAAGGATTCCCTATTTAATAAATGGTGCTGGGAAAATTGGCTAGCCATAAGTAGAAAGCTGAAACTGGATCCTTTCCTTACTCCTTATACGAAAATTAATTCAAGATGGATTAGAGACTTAAATGTTAGACCTAATACCATAAAAATCCTAGAGGAAAACCTAGGTAGTACCATTCAGGACATAGGCATGGGCAAAGACTTCATGTCTAAAACACCAAAAGCAACGGCAGCAAAAGCCAAAATTGACAAATGGGATCTCATTAAACTAAAGAGCTTCTGCACAGCAAAAGAAACTACCATCAGAGTGAACAGGCAACCTACAGAATGGGAGAAAATTTTTGCAATCTACCCATCTGACAAAGGGCTAATATCCAGAACCTACAAAGAACTCAAACAAATTAACAAGAAAAAACAAACAACCCCATCAAAAAGTGGGCAAAGGATATGAACAGACATTTCTCAAAAGAAGACATTCATACAGCCAACAGACACATGAAAAAATGCTCATCATCACTGGCCATCAGAGAAATGCAAATCAAAGCCACAATGAGATACCATCTCACACCAGTTAGAATGGCGATCATTCAAAAGTCAGGAAACAACAGGTGCTGGAGAGGATGTGGAGAAATAGGAACACTTTTACACTGTTGGTGGGATTGTAAACTAGTTCAACCTTTATGGAAAACAGTATGGCGATTCCTCAAGGATCTAGAACTAGATGTACCATATGACCCAGCCATCCCATTACTAGGTATATACCCAAAGGATTATAAATTATGCTGCTATAAAGACACATGCACACGTATGTTTATTGCAGCACTATTCACAATAGCAAAGACTTGGAATCAACCCAAATGTCCATCAGTGACAGATTGGATTAATAAAATGTGGCACATATACACCATGGAATACTATGCAGCCATAAAAAAGGATGAGTTTGTGTCCTTTGTAGGGACATGGATGCAGCTGGAAAACATCATTCTCAACAAACTATCACAAGAACAGAAAACCAAACACCGCATGCTCTCACTCATAGGCGGGAACTGAACAATGAGATCACTTGGACTCGGGAAGGGGAACATCACACACCGGGGCCTATCATGGGGAGGGGGGAGGGGGGAGGGATTGCATTGGGAGTTATACCTGATGTAAATGACGAGTTGATGGGTGCAGCACACCAACGTGGCACAAGTATACATATGTAGCAAACCTGCACGTTGTGCACATGTACCCTACAACTTGAAGTTTAATAATAATAAATAAATTAAAAAATAAATAAATAAAAAATAAATAAATAAATAAATAAATAAATAAATTTAAAAAAAAAAAAAAAAGACACTGTTGCCCACCATCAATAAAGTCAGGTTACAATCAAAAAAAAAAAAAAAAAAAAAAAGAATACAAAGCAGTCTCTCAGAAAGCTTCTTTCCAGTTTTTAACTGAAGATATTTCCTTTTTCACCATGGACCCTTATGGGCTTGCAAATATCACTTTGCAAATTCCACAAGAACAGTCTTAGTGAAAGGCTTCTTGAGGGGAAAGCTGTAACTCTGTGAGATTAATTAATGCAACACAAAGCTGTCTCTCCGAAAGCTTCTTTCCAGCTTTTTAAGGAAGATATTTCCTTTTTCACCATAGTTCTCTATGGGCGTCCAAATATCTCTTTGCAAATTCCACAGAGAACACTCTTAGGGAAAGGCTTCTTGAGTGGAAAGCTGTAACTCTGTGACATGAATTAACAGAACACAAGGCAGTTTCTCAGAAAGATTCTTTACAGTTTTTAATGGAAGATATTTCCTTTTTCACCATGGCCCCTTATGGGCTTCCAAATACCACTTTGCAAATTCCACAAGAACAGTCTTAGCAAAAGGGTTCTTGAGGGGAAAGCTGTAACTCTGTGAGATTAATTAATGGAACACAAAGCTGTCTCTCCGAAAGCTTCTTTCCAGCTTTTTAAGGAAGATATTTCCTTTTTCACCATAGCCCTCTATGGGTTTAAAAATATCACTTTGCAAATTCCACAAGAACACTCTTAGCGAAAAGCTTCCTGAGTGGAAAACTGTAGCTCTGTGACTTGAATTAACAGAACACAGGGCAGTTTCTCAGAAAGATTCTTTACAGTTTTTAATGGAAGATATTCTCTTTTTCTCCATTGCCCTCTATGGGCTTCCAAATATTACTTTCCAAATTTCACAAGAACAGTCTTAGTGTACGGCTTCCTGAGGGGAAAGCTGTAACTCTGTGAGATGAACTAACAGAACACTAAGCAGTTTCTCAGAAAGTTTCTTTTCGGTTTTTATCTTAGTATATTTCCTTTTTCACCATAGCCCCTATGAGCTTTGAAACATCACTTTGCAATTTCCACAAGAACAGTCTTAGAGAAAGACTTCTTGAGGGGAAAGCTGTACCTCTCTGAGATGAATTAACAGAACACAAAGCAGTTTCTCAGAAAGTTTCTTTTAAGTTTTTAACTGAAGATATTTCGTTTTTCACCATAGCCCTCTACGGTTTTCGAAATATCACTTTGCAAATTCGACAAGAACAGTCTTAGCGAAAGGCTTCTAGAGGGGAAAGCTGTAACTCTGTGAGATGAATTAACAGAACACAAGGCAGATTCTCAGAAAGATTCTTTACAGTTTTTAATGGAATATATTTTCCTTTTCTCCATAGTCCTCTATGGACTTCCAAATATTACTTTCCAAATTTCACAAGAACAGTCTTAGTGTACGGCTTCCTGAGGGGAAAGCTCTAACTCTGTGAGATGAACTAACAGAACACTAAGCAGTTTCTCAGAAAGTTTCTCTTCAGTTTTTATCGTAGGATATTTCCTTTTTCACAATAGCCTTCTAAGGTCTTCCAAATATCACTTTGCAAATTCCACAAGAACACTCTTAGCGAAAGGTTTCTTGAGGGGAAAGCTGTAACTCTGTGAGATGAATTAACAGAAGACAAAGCAGTTTCTCAGAAAGCTCCTTTCCAGTTTTTAACTGAAGATATTTCCTTTTTCAAGATAGCCCTCCCTGGGCTTCCAAATGTCACTCTGCAAATTCCACAAGAACCGCCATCGCGAAAGTCTTCTTGAGGGGATAGCTGTAACTCTGTGAGATAAATTGACAGAACACAAAGCAGTTTCTCAGAAAGCTTCTTTTCAATTTTTATCTTAGGATATCTCCTTTTTCACCATAGGCCTCTGTGGGCTTGCAAATATCACTTTGCAAATTCCACAAGAACAGTCTTAGGGAAAGGCTTCATGAGGGGAAAGCTGTAAGACTCTGAGATGAATTAACAGAACACAAAGTAGTTTCTCAGAAATCTTCTTTCCAGATTTTAACGGAAGATACTTCCTTTTTCACCATAGCCCCCTATGGGCTTCCAAATATCACTTTTCAAATTCCACAAGAACAGTCTTAGGGAAAGGCTTCATGAGGGGAAAGCTGTAAGTCTCTGAGATGATTTAACAGAACACAAAGTAGTTTCTCAGAAATCTTTTTTCCAGATTTTAACGGAAGATAGTTCCTTTTTCACCATAGCCCCCTATGGGCTTCCAAATATCACTTTTCAAATACCACAAGATCAGACGTAGCTAAAGGTTTCTT
This sequence comes from Chlorocebus sabaeus, assembly GCF_047675955.1. NCBI lineage: Eukaryota > Metazoa > Chordata > Mammalia > Primates > Cercopithecidae > Chlorocebus > Chlorocebus sabaeus. The sequence goes on from NW_027327520.1 coordinate 292,846, forward strand.
GAGGAGAAATTTGTCACATTGTGAGATGAGTTAACAGAACACAAAGCAGTTTCTCAGAAAGCTTGTTTTTGGTTTTTATCTTAGGATATTTCCATTTTCACGATAACCCTCTATGGTTTTCGAAATATCACTTTGCAAATTCCACAAGAACAGTCTTAGCGAAAGGCTTCTTGAAGGGAAAGCTGTAATTGTGTGAGATGAATTAAGAGAATACAAAGCAGTCTCTCAGAAAGCTTCTTTCCAGTTTTTAAATGAAGATATTTCCTTTTTCACCATGGACCCTTATGGGCTTGCAAATATCACTTTGCAAATTCCACAAGAACAGTCTTAGTGAAAGGCTTCTTGAGGGGAAAGCTGTAAATCTGTGAGATTAATTAATGCAACACAAAGCTGTCTCTCCGAAAGCTTCTTTCCAGCTTTTTAAGGAAGATAATTCCTTTTTCACCATAGTTCTCTATGGGCGTCCAAATATCTCTTTGCAAATTCCACAGAGAACACTCTTAGGGAAAGGCTTCTTGAGTGGAAAGCTGTAACTCTGTGACATGAATTAACAGAACACAAGGCAGTTTCTCAGAAAGATTCTTTACAGTTTTTAATGGAAGATATTTCCTTTTTCACCATGGCCCCTTATGGGCTTCCAAATACCACTTTGCAAATTCCACAAGAACAGTCTTAGCAAAAGGGTTCTTGAGGGGAAAGCTGTAACTCTGTGAGATTAATTAATGGAACACAAAGCTGTCTCTCCGAAAGCTTCTTTCCAGCTTTTTAAGGAAGATATTTCCTTTTTCACCATAGCCCTCTATGGGTTTAAAAATATCACTTTGCAAATTCCACAAGAACACTCTTAGCGAAAAGCTTCTTGAGTGGAAAACTGTAGCTCGGTGACTTGAATTAACAGAACACAGGGCAGTTTCTCAGAAAGATTCTTTACGGTTTTTAATGGAAGATATTCTCTTTTTCTCCATTGCCCTCTATGGGCTTCCAAATATTACTTTCCAAATTTCACAAGAACAGTCTTAGTGTACGGCTTCCTGAGGGGAAAGCTGTAACTCTGTGAGATGAACTAACAGAACACTAAGCAGTTTCTCAGAAAGTTTCTTTTCGGTTTTTATCTTAGTATATTTCCTTTTTCACCATAGCCCCTATGAGCTTTGAAACATCACTTTGCAATTTCCACAAGAACAGTCTTAGAGAAAGACTTCTTGAGGGGAAAGCTGTACCTCTCTGAGATGAATTAACAGAACACAAAGCAGTTTCTCAGAAAGTTTCTTTTAAGTTTTTAACTGAAGATATTTCGTTTTTCACCATAGCCCTCTACGGTTTTCGAAATATCACTTTGCAAATTCGACAAGAACAGTCTTAGCGAAAGGCTTCTAGAGGAGAAAGCTGTAACTCTGTGAGATGAATTAACAGAACACAAGACAGATTCTCAGAAAGATTCTTTACAGTTTTTAATGGAATATATTTTCCTTTTCTCCATTGTCCTCTATGGACTTCCAAATATTACTTTCCAAATTTCACAAGAACAGTCTTAGTGTACGGCTTCCTGAGGGGAAAGCTCTAACTCTGTGAGATGAACTAACAGAACACTAAGCAGTTTCTCAGAAAGTTTCTCTTCAGTTTTTATCGTAGGATATTTCCTTTTTCACAATAGCCTTCTAAGGTCTTCCAAATATCACTTTGCAAATTCCACAAAAACACTCTTAGCGAAAGGTTTCTTGAGGGGAAAGTTGTAACTCTGTGAGATGAATTAACAGAAGACAAAGCAGTTTCTCAGAAAGCTCCTTTCCAGTTTTTAACTGAAGATATTTCCTTTTTCAAGATAGCCCTCCCTGGGCTTCCAAATGTCACTCTGCAAATTCCACAAGAACCGCCATCGCGAAAGTCTTCTTGAGGGGATAGCTGTAACTCTGTGAGATAAATTGACAGAACACAAAGCAGTTTCTCAGAAAGCTTCTTTTCAATTTTTATCTTAGGATATTTCCTTTTTCACCATAGCCCTCTGTGGGCTTCCAAATATCACTTTGCCAATTCCACAAGAACAGTCTTAGGGTAAGGCTTCATGAGGGGAAAGCTGTAAGACTCTGAGATGAATTAACAGAACACAAAGTAGTTTCTCAGAAATCTTCTTTCCAGATTTTAACGGAAGATACTTCCTTTTTCACCATAGCCCCCTATGGGCTTCCAAATATCACTTTTCAAATTCCACAAGAACAGTCTTAGGGAAAGGCTTCATGAGGGGAAAGCTGTAAGTCTCTGAGATGATTTAACAGAACACAAAGTAGTTTCTCAGAAATCTTCTTTCCAGATTTTAACGGAAGATAGTTCCTTTTTCACCATAGCCCCCTATGGGCTTCCAAATATCACTTTTCAAATTCCACAAGATCAGACTTAGCTAAAGGTTTCTTGAAGAGAAATTTGTAGCAATGTGAGATGAGTTAACAGAACACAAAGCAGTTTCTCAGAAAGCTTGTTTTCGGTTTTTATCTTAGGATATTTCCATTTTCACGATAACCCTCTATGGTTTTCGAAATATCACTTTGCAAATTCCACAAGAACAGTCTTAACCAAAGGCTTCTTGAGGGGAAAGATGTAACTCTGTGAGATGAATTAACAGAACACAAAGCAGTTTCTCAGAAAGCTTCTTTCCAGTTTTTAAGGGAAGATATTTCCTTTTTCACCGTAGCCCTTTATAGGCTTCCAAGTATCACTCTGCAAATTCCACAAGAGCAGTCTTAGTGAAAGACTTCTTGAAGAGAAAGCTGTAACTCTGTGAAATGAATTAAATAATACAAAAGAGTCTCTCAGAAAGCTTCTTTCCAGTTTTTAATTGAAGATATATCCTTTTTCTCCATAGCCCTCTATGGGCTTCCATATATCACTTTGCAAATTTCACAACAACAGTCTAAGCGAAAAGCTTCTTGAGGGGAAAGCTGTAACTCGTTGAGATGTATCAACAAAACACACGGCAATTTCTCAGAATGCTTCTTTCCAGTTTTTAACGGAAGATATTTCCTTTTTCACCATAGCTCTCTATGGGCTTCCAAATATTACATTGGAAATTTCACAAGAACAGTCTTAGTGAACGGATTATTGAGGGGAAGGCTGTAACTCTTTGAGATGAATTTACAGAACACAAGCAGTTTCTCAGAAAGCTTCTTTCCAGTTTTTAACTGAAGATATTTCCTTTTTCACCATATCCCTGCATGGACATACAAATATCACTTTGCAAATTCCACAACAACAGCCTTACCTTAAGGCTTCCTGAGGGAAAAGCTGTAATTCTGTGAGATGAGTTAACAGAACACAAAGTAGTTTCTCAGAAAGCTTCTTTTCAGATTTTATCTTAGGCTATTTCCTTTTTCATCACAGCCCTCTATCGGCATCCAAATATCACTTTGAAAATTCCACAAGACCAGTCTTAGTGAACGGCTTTTTGAGAAGAAAGCTGTAAATCTGTGAGATGAATTAACAGAACACAAAGCAGTTTCCCAGAAAGCTTCTTTACAGTTTTTTTGTTAGGTAATTTCCTTTTTCACCATAGCCCTCTCTGGGCTTCCAAATATTACTTTCCAAATTTCACAAGAACAGTCTTAGTGAACGGTTTCCTGAGGGGAAAGCTGTAAATCTGTGAGATGAACTAACAGAACACTAAGCAGTTTCTCAGAAAGTTTCTTCTCGGTTTTTATCTTAGTATATTTCCTTTTTCACCATAGCCCCTATGAGCTTCCAAACATCACTTTGAAATTTTCACAAGATCAGTCCTAGAGAAAGACTTCTTGAGGAGAAAGCTGTACCTCTCTGAGATGAATAAATAGAACACAAAGCAGCTTCTCAGAAAGCTTCTTTTCAGTTTTTATCTTAGGATATTTCCTTTTTCACCATAGCCTTCTAAGGTTTTCCAAATATCCCTTTGCAAATTCCACAAGAACGGTCTTAGCGAAAGGCTTCTTGAGGGAAAAGCTGTAACTCTGTGAGATGAATTAACACAACACAAAGCAGTTTCTCAGAAATGTTCTTTGCAGTTTTTAACTGAAGATACTTCCTTTTTCACCATAGCCCTCCATGGGCTTCTAAATGTCACTTTTCAAATTCCACCAGAACCGCCAACGCGAAAGTCTTCTTGAGGGGAAAGCTGTAACTCTTTGACATGAATTAACAGAACACAAGGCAGTTTCTCAGAAACCTTCTTTTCAGTTTTTAACGGAAGCTATTTCCTTTTCACCATAGCCCTCTATGGGCTTCTAAATATCACTTTGCAAATTCCAGAAGAACAGTCTTAACGAAAGGCTTCTTTAGGGGAAAGTTTTAACTCTGTGAGATTAATTAACAGAACACAAAGCAGTGTCTCAGACAGCTTCTTCCAAAATTTTAACTGAAGATATTTCCTTTTTTACCCTAGCCCTCTATGGGCTTCCAAATATCACTTTGCAAATTCCACAAGAACAGTCTTAGCGAAAGGCTTCTTGACGGGAAAGCTGTAATTCTGTGAGATGAATTAACAGAACACAAAGTAGTTTCTCAGAAAGCTTCTTTCAAGTTTGTAATTAAAGATAATTCCTTTTTCACCATAGCCCTCTATCGGCTTCCAAATATCACTTTCCAAATTCCGCAAGAACAGTCTTAACGAAAGGATTGTTGAGAGGAAAGCTACAACTCTGTGACATGAATTAACAGAACACAAAGCAGTTTCCCAGAAAACTTCTTTTCAGTTTTTGTCTTAGGATATTTCCTTTTGCACCATAGACCTCTATGGGCTTCCAAATATCACATTGCAAATTCCACAAAACAGTCTTAGCGAAAGGCTTTTTGAGGGGAAAGCTCTAACTCTGTGAGACGAATTAACAGAACAGAAAGCAGTTTCTCAGAAAGCTTCTTTCCCGTTTTTAACTGAAGATATTTCGTTTTTTACCAAGGCCCTCTATGGGCTTCCAAATATCGCTTTGCAAATTCCACAAAAACAGTCTTAGCTAAAGACGTCTTGAGGGGAAAGATGTAACTCTGTGAGATGAATTAACAGAACAGAGTGCAGTTTCTCAGAACGCTTCTTTCCAGTTTTAAACTGAAGATGTTTCCTTTTTCACCATTGCCCTCTATGGGCTTCCAAATATCACTCTTCAAATTCCCCAGGAACAGTCTTAGCGAAAGGCTCTTTGAGGGGAAAGCTGTAACTCTGTGAGATGAATTCACAGAACACAAAGCAGTTTCTCAGAAAGCTTTCTTCCAGTTTTAATCTGAAGATATTTCCTTTTTCACCATAGCCCTCTATGGGCTACGAAATATCACGCTTCAAATTCCACAAGAACAGTCTTAGGGAAAGGCTTCATGAGGGGAAAGCTGTAAGACTCTGAGATGAATTAACAGAACACAAAGTAGTTTCTCAGAAATCTTCTTTCCAGATTTTAACGGAAGATACTTCCTTTTTCACCATAGCCCCCTATGGGCTTCCAAATATCACTTTTCAAATTCCACAAGAACAGTCTTAGGGAAAGGCTTCATGAGGGGAAAGCTGTAAGTCTCTGAGATGATTTAACAGAACACAAAGTAGTTTCTCAGAAATCTTCTTTCCAGATTTTAACGGAAGATAGTTCCTTTTTCACCATAGCCCCCTATGGGCTTCCAAATATCACTTTTCAAATTCCACAAGATCAGACGTAGCTAAAGGTTTCTTGAGGAGAAATTTGTCACACTGTGAGATGAGTTAACAGAACACAAAGCAGTTTCTCAGAAAGCTTCTTTTCGTTTTTTATCTTAGGATATTTCGATTTTCATTATAATCTTCTATGGTTTTCGAAATATCACTTTGCAAATTCCACAAGAACAGTCTTAGTGAAAGGCTTCTTGAGGGGAAAGCTGTAACGCTGTGAGATGAATTAACAGAACACAAAGCAGTTTCTCAGGAAACCCCTTGGCAGTTTTTATCTTAGGATATTTCCTTTTTCACCCTAGGCCTCTGTGGGCTTCCAAATATCAATTTGCAAATTCCACAAGAACAGTTTTAGCGAATGGCTTCTGGAGGGGAAACCTGTAACTCTGTGAGATGAATTAAGAGAACACAAAGCAGTTTCTCAGAATGCTTCTTTGCAGTTTTTAACGGGAGATATTTCATTTTCAATATAGCCCTCTAGGGGCTTCCAAATATCACTTTGCAAATTACACAAGAACAGTCTTAGCGAAATGCTCCTTTAGGGGAAAGCTGTAACACTGTGAGATGAATTAACAGAACACAAAGCAGTTTCTGAGAAACCTTGTTTCCCATTTTTTACGGAAGATATTTCCTTTTTCACCATAACCCTCCATGGGCTTCCAAATATCACTTTGGAAATTCCACAAGAACAGTTTTAGCGAAAGACTTCTTGAAGGGAAAGCTGTAACCCTGTGAGATGAATTAACAGAACACAAAGCAGTTTCTCAGAAAGTTTCTTTGCAGTTTTTTTCCTAGGATAACTCCTTTTTCACCATAGCGTGCTTTGGGCTTTGAAATATCACTTTTAAAATTTCACAAGAACCCTTTTAGTGAACGGCTTCTTGAGGGGAAAGCTGAAACTCTGTTGGATGATTTAACAGAATACAAAGCAGTTTTCCAAAGCTTCTTTTCAGTTTTTATCTTAGTATATTTCCTTTTTCATCCTAGCCCACTATGGGCTTCCAAATATCACTTTGCACATTCCACAAGAATAATCTCTGCGACTGTCTTCTTGAGGGGAAAGCTGTAACTCTGTGAGATGAATTAACAGAACACAAAGCTGTTTCTCAGGAAGCTTCCTTCCAGTTTTTAACGGAAGATATTTCCTTTTTCACCATAGCCCTCTATGGTCTTCTAAATATCACTTTTCAAATCCCACAAGAACAGTCTTAGCGAAAGGCTTCTTGAGGGGAAAGCTGTAACTCTCTGAGATGAATTAACAGAACACAAAGCAGTTTCTCAGGAAGCTTCTTTCCAGTTTTTACTGAAGATGTTTCATTTTTCACCATAGACGTCTATGAGCTTTCAAATATCACTTTACAATTTTTACAAGAACAGTCTTAGCGAAAGGCTTCTTGAGTGGAAAGCTGTAATCAGAAAACTTTTTTCGAGTTTTTAACAGAAGACATTTCCTTTTTACCATAGCCCTCCATGGGCTTCCAAATATCACATTGCAAATTCCACAAGAA